>NW_022280077.1:2472463-2490776 GCF_004355925.1 Anarrhichthys ocellatus | reverse complement strand
TGTGTGTGTGTGTGTGTGTGTGTGTGTGTGTGTGTGTGTGTGTGTGTCAGAGAGCAGCTGTCCCCTCAAGCATGACTTGTGTGTCTGTGTGTTTGGGTGAGAGAGTGAGAGAGAGAGTGCCCAATTTTGATGTGCCTCTCATTCTAACTTTAGGTATAATGAGCTGTAATAGCCACAGGGGCCTAGCTCAGTTTCTCTCTCCCTCTCATACACAGAGCAGATGTTGCTCCCTTTACTAGCTTTTTGACCCCCTAGGATAAAAAACAACAACAATTTGCAATGGGGTCATTGTCTGACTGACATGTAGAGCACAAGCTGGTTGGAGAGTGATCAGCACTCGATAAAACGTGCCAGCCTGTGTTCTAAGACTGTCATGAGGAGGACGAGCTGGAGGAGGAAGGATGCCGAGAAAAACAGAATAAGTGATAATTGGGTGCTGACAAGCAACTTGTCTTAAGAAAAAGAAAACTCGCCACATAATGTGGCAGAGAGAGGGGGCCTGGAGAGAGGGGGGGAGTTGATTGAGGAGAAATTTTCAAGGAGAAAAATGGGACAGAGCCTGAAGAATGTAAGGAGACAGGGAAGAATGCTGCTGAGACACCTTTATTAAATGAAGAGGCCTTTTTCCTTTCAGTCATGGTGACCTCTGTTATAGTGCAGGGCACACACTTACACCCACACACCCACTCAGGCTGATGTTCCATTAGCAGGGGACCTCACAGCTCCTAGCTGAAAATCTCATAACAGCATCTGTAAGATCTCTCATATCCTCTCCCCCCCTGCCCTATGTCCCTCCCTTATTTCTGTTTTACCCCCCCCCCTCACATTTTTAGAAGATTGGATGTGCTGTGTTATGATAGGACTGTGTGGAAGCCTTTTTTTGATCAAATGGGATAGTGTGAGACATTCGACTCGCAGTGCCTCATTTAAAAAGCAAATAATAGAGAAATGACTTTAGATTTATGGGGGGCAGGAGGCCAAAATCCAAACTGCTTCGGCCCTCTAATAAGCACAAGATTCTGACCTCTGCATGGCTGCATTCGTCTGCAGAGAGGACATGACGTTAGAGAAAAACTTGATCAATAATTGATGAAGATTAACTACAATAAAGACTTATTCTATGACCGTTCATGACCTAAGAATTTACTTAATCAATATCCGACATTCTGCCGATACGGTAATTATGCAGTTGCGAAAAAGTCTCGGCTCCTCGGTTTGCTTTTGTGACATAGATGCATGTGATTTGTTCATGAAACATTTACTCGTTATGCCAAACAGCAGTGTGAAAATGATTTATGCCTCTGACTAAGACATTAGCTGTGTCAAAGTCAAATATCTGACAGCTTTGCAAACTGAAAGCTGTTAGCTAGTTCCGAATAATTGCGAGTGAGTCCACGCTGCCATCCACGTGCAGACTAATGAATGTGCTGTTTTGTTTCTCTTTGTGCTTGCTCATTAAATGTGAGGTGTCCCGAGGCATCATCAGCACCTTCCATACACAAATTAAAAAGTGTCGTAGTTACATTTAAATTTTTTTCTTGCAATAAATTGATACTTCATGTTTTTTTACTTTTCAAAACAAGTCACTGAGATTATTGATATTCATTCAGAATATTATGAATGGATGAAACACGTAATTGGCAGTTGGCTTAACCCCTCCTTGTCCAATCATAGCTTAGCAGCCATCACCAGGCACAGCAGGCCTGTCGAGCTTTGGATTTCCTCCACATGGCCCAGCGGTGCTCACGGGGCTCTAGTAGGAGTGATGCACAGCATTTAAAGAATTTGAAAAGCTGTCGTCTTTTTTTGTAGCCTTTCCAAATCCCCAAAACTTTAGAGCAGGTTGCTGGCTAGCGATGAGAAGCACGCTTTAGTCTTTGTCTTTCTGAAACGTATTGTTTCAGTAATTATTAAGAACTTTGGGAGGAAAATCCGCCACAGTTCTCACTGTAAACCAGAAATGTAACACTCGAGAATAAAAATCTTTGTAGCAAAAGTGACTAAGGGGGGTTGATGTTAAGTAAACTGTTTTTAAAGGGAATTTTCTAAGCTGGATCGTCTCAGGACCAAGTTTATAGTGAAATACAGCGGCCAGAGCGTCCTTCAGAAAGGAACACAACAGCGTTTGAGGAGATGGAAACTTTTTGGGATAGTGCTGATAAAATGAACAGATACAAAACGAAACAAAAAACAGACCCAACTGAAATACAACACCGTTGCAACTGTGAAATTCACAAGAGAACGTCGTATTAACAAACAACAATTTGTCACCACAACTTGATGAACACATAATTGTTTCCCTGGGTCCATACAATGCACAACAGCCTTTATGCCGGTATTACATAAATATGCAGAGAAAGAGACAGATGAAAGGTGTTCTCTATCTGAGACTCAATAAGGTGCCAGGCTCTGATCATGTATGTGTGTTCTATTATGGATGTACCCCCTGCTGTGGACCTAGATCCCACACCGCAGACTTCAACTCCAGTTGTCTCCTCTTTTTCCACTCACCCCTTTCTTCTCTGTTAAAGAGGGCTCCCTCATGTCTCCGTTCTGTCTCCAAGGCATGATCCTTACTCTTCCTAGTTTTAACTGTATCCCATCCAGATTATCAGTTCGGCCTCTCGGGGATGGTTTGTAGACCGTGGTTCATCAGAGTTTGCTTTACTGGTTGCTCGTGGTATTTTGTTTGAAGACCTCCTAGATTTTCCAGTCTCCTGGGAGAGGTGTGTGTGTGTGTGTGTGTGTGTGACAGGAACACTCATTAGATATAGGCTAGAAACTAAATTATTTGCACTTCCTGCAAAGGAATCATGAAGAATTTGTGTGTTGGGTTGTTGGCTACGTCAAGCAAAAGAGCACCGTCTTTTTTTTGTTCTTCTTCTTTGCTCTTTTAGCCCCTTTCCTTGTTGTTTTCATCCTCACCTTGTTCTTCTTCCTCCCACTTCACCCTCCTTTCTCCCAATTTCCCAGTTGAACCTCTTTGTGCCTCATTCTGACTCATCAACAGCTGTGGTAGAGAAGAAGAAAGGAGTGGAGGATGTGTATGGGCAGGATAATGGATAATAAGTATGAGGGGAAGCTAGGTGTGGGCACAGTTTCTGTATTTGTCTCTCGCCCTATTGCTTCCTGACCCAATACGCCCGCATGTGTTCCAGGCATCCTGGGTCAGTAAGTGACGTCTGCTTAGCGGTGAGGCTGGACTCTCTTGAAGTGGAGCTGAAGATCACTCGCTCTCTCTGTTTTCCTCTCAGCAGTTCTCTCAGTTTCACAGAGTAATTAACAATAATTACACTGCTGTCTTTGCCAAATGGCCTTTTGCTTAAGAGCCACACAAACACAGCTGCTTATGGCCGTCACACACCAAAAAGCGTTAACCATGTCAGCTGTGGCAAAAAGTGTGTGGTCACCCCGTCCATATACCTCTGTTGATTTGGATTGGGGCTTATTTTCTTGCTTTCGGTTTTTCCTCTTCGTTCCAATTATACAATGGTAGTTCAGACGGCAACGTGCTCTCAAGTTTTTGTAAGCCGTTCAGAGCATTCCTGGTTAAACTTGACAATGCCCTCCTGTACCCAACAAAAGACAACTCTGCCTTGATGGGGCTGTGTTGTTCAAGTTACCAGTGAGACAATGAAATGTGATCCAGAAAGTCCAGCTGGAGTAACAGATGGATGCGTTTTAAGGTTCATCAGACACCAGAACACTGCAAGGGTCTTTAATACTAAAAGACATGGTATTACAACTCTGGAAAGTTGTCGGGATGACAACTATTTTATCTTTCGTCACGACAATCGCAAAGGTAAATGTTGTAAATAAGCCACTCGTGTTACAAAGTAGTCTATTAGGAATCCATTAGCTTGCATGTGTCTGAACGCAGCCCGAGGGTTTCCAGATTGGTGTTGAGGAGCTTTACTGGCCTGCCCAGAGCCCTCACCTCAACCCCATGAAAGATCTTTGGGATGTAACACAGACTGCAAGTCAGGCCTCTTCCCCCTACACCGGTGCCCGACCTTTCTATTGCTTTTGTTCTTCCCGTCAGTTTCCAAAATCTTTTGGAAGGCCTTCCTAGCAGAGCAGAGGATGTCATGGCAGCAGATTAATGCTGTGATGTAAGATGTATAGCAAAGGAAGTCCATACTTGGCCACATGTTGTGGAGCTAGTGGGGTCAGCCCACCGGCTCTCCAAGGAGTTTCTGTTAACTGCCTCACCCTACGGTTTGTTGCAGTATTTGCCAGCAGGCATAGAAAAAAAAAAAATTTCAAATATATGTCAGAGGAAAGCTCCATCATGGATATTGTTACCCACCGTTGATATTGACTCCTTCATTGTGATTGGCCAGCAGCCAGTGGCAAATATTTGACATTTCCAACTGAGGCTAAGCTACCACCCGACTCTCAGGAAAACAAACAGAGCCAGAAACTTGCTGCCTTTACATTTGCATTTAACACTTAGGCTTTCAAATAGGCCCATATACATGCACAAACACAATGCGATGCCGTCTGTGTGGGTGCATACATGTGTTGCTTTTGTTGTTAAAAAGAGAGAGAGCATGTACTTATTCGAGCCAGAACATTTACAGCGGCGGTAACATCCAGAGGGCAGTGTAAATCTCTCCAGTTCCTCCTGTAGTCATCATCTTCTCCCACGACAAGTCCATAACCGAGAGCACAAAGTGTCGGCTGGTTGGATCTTCACTATCTGCTGTTTCCGTGCCGTCTCTACATGCGAGAACGGTGGATGCACAAACAAACACTGCTGTTTGATTTCCCGGTGTTGCTTTTTTTTTAATGTGAGGAATATTTTTTTGACACACTTCAGAGAGATGTTAAAGGTTTGGGTGCATGCAAAATGTTCAGATCAGGCTTCATAAATTATCATGTCGTCCCCCCCCCCCCTCCATGTCGTCTTTGCAAAATCTCTTTTCCTCCGTTTTTGTGTCCTCGTTTCCCGCACACATCTATCGCTGTGTGACTGGACTTAAAAGTCCAGCTAGAAGGATGACAACCGCAGTTCACTTCAGAGGGCTGAGCGAGTAGGGGAAGATTGGAAATGAAGGGAGATGAAAGCATAAATTGCAGATGAGGTAGAGCAGGAAGAGAGTAGTTTTAAAGATTTATAAAGGATTGACAGCTTCGGTGTCACTCAGAAAAGCAGAATAACACTGACATGTTTTTCTTCACATCCACACACGAGAACCTCCATTTCAGAATGCAAAAAAAAATACCCGATTTATCAGAGAGAGACGTTTTAATCGCTCGTGCTTCTGAGATTCCAGTCTCCACGAATGTGATAGAAGTGAGGAAAATTACTCTATGTTCCTCAAAAAAATGTATTTATTTATTTTATGGGTATTAAAATGGGCTCATTGAGTTGTGGTGCACACATTTACAGTTATTTTTTGCAATGGTAAAATTATGTTTTTTGAAATGGTGGAAAATGCACTGAAGAGGAATTCTCATCAACCTCAACAGACGGTCTGTTCTGCTTGGGTTTGTGAGGGAAATTAAGAACATTTATTAAAAATATCCAAATATTTTAATGATGCCTAGCATTAGCTCTCAAACTAATTTTAATTTCCAAGTTACGTAAGTGTTTACTCTCAGGTAACACTATGATAACACGAGGAAGATGTTGCTGCACAGCTTTTGGCTTTGCAAAGTGGTTGCAGATTGGCTTAACACAGAATAAACCCAAGGGGGGTGTGTGTGTGTGTGTTTGCATTAATCACACTGGGGGGGAAAGCAATCGGGAACACTGCGGTGACTGACCATCCACGCCGAATATTTATTGCAGCAGGATGGTAACTTAACATAAACAACAGTGCCCATCCGCATCTTGATGAAGAAATATGTTACCCAGTGCAACGGCATGGCTTGTTGCTGTGTATTTAATAGTTTTTGCACGACCACTGTAATAGAAGGATCAGTTCATTGTTGTTTTTTTGTCTTTTTGTAGGATTTGTTTACTAAAGAAAATATAGAATATCCCCAGTCTTTTAAGACCGTTTTAATGGTTGTAATTGGGCTTACAGCAGTTATGGCTAAGAAAGAACAAGTCAACACAACGTCCTCACAAGGGACGAAAGTGAGTCTCTGTGTGTTTGCGTGTGTGTGCCAGAGAATGCCATCGCATCCTGTTCCTAATCCTTCTCAGATTGAGGTCAGTGGGGCTATTGGAGGATCTCGGTGTGTTTACAGCCTCGGTCTGACCCTCTAAAATGCAGAGATTGGCTGGTGCTCCCTCACTGGTTCTGTCTGGAGACACATCTGTATGTGGGGGATCTGATTGGCCCAGAGGACTCCACATGGAGTCAAAGTGTTTAATATTTTTATAAGAAGCAGGCGGAGGGACATGAAGCATCGGCTTGTTGTTTTCACACTGTTTCCCCAGGTGGGGGGTTGGGGGGGCATAGTAACCCTCAGCATCGTGTGGGAGGGTTGCTATGGCAATGGCAGGTTGTAGCGTAGGTGTGTTGTTGTGGTAATCGTGTGTCTACGCGAGGCTGCCGTTCCCTCGGTGTTGACTGGAGAGTCAGAGCGACTTGGCAACGCCAGGTCCTTGAAGAGCAGAATCACACTTTGTTATGCTCGTGGAATGAAAATTATCTTTTATTTTAATTCGCTTTTATCGTCGGAACACATAATGGGATAAAGGGCTCGGTGATATGGTTAAAATTGGCATCACAATAGGATATTTTCTGATATGGATGCAAAACTTATCAATGACCTTGATCACACTACATCATGGGTTAGAAGGTTGTCCTCAGTAGACTGCAGAGCTCTGCCAGGTGTGCCTGCAATACATCCCACAATTGGCTAACCCCCCCGTCTAGACTCTAATTGGCTGTAAGGCGTCGTAAAGCCCACTTCATTCAAACTCAAAAATGTAGGGCGATGTATGAAGCCAATCCGCTCAAAGTCGTCGTGTAAGACACGTCTTGCAATCTTGCCAAAAAACAAAATTAAACCCATCAAGCTGTCTGCTGCTTAGCAGCGTCCGGGTTGCAGAGAGGTCCAGCAGATCTGGTAGTTCTGTTAACTGTTAGCTGTTAGCGGTTAGCCAAACACAGCATCTAAAACCATGAAAGTAAGCCGCAGAGCAGCAACCAAGAGGTATGCAGCAGTGTGTTTGCTGGTAGTTCTGTTAGCCAAAAACATCTAAACTGTCCAACCCTCTCCCCTCACCCATCACCCATCCACAACTCGCCCACAGTGGACGGGGGGGGGGGTCAGAGAAGCACTCAGCTGTGTTATCACTAGCGGCCCCTTCCTGATGAGGGCCGGTTAAGAGTATTGAGTGAAGAGTCAGCATGCATTCAATGGCAATAAAATGTGTTTTTGAGAAAGTGCGTGTCACCGAAACCATGAAAGGTCCTTCAGCATGCCACCCAATTAATTTGTGATATATTATTATTATTATTATTATTATTATGTATCATTTATTTATTTGTCATGCAGTTTGCTGCAGCAGAATGTGAGATACGCCTGGGACAGACACAGAGGCGCTCACTCACGCACATATCCGATCGACTGCGTAATTCTCATGGCGGATATGATAGAAAAAACTTCCCTTCGCTAACCAGTCGTGTTCATTTTTCATTACCCGGAAACATTTATTTGGAAAACACACGCGCACGTGGAACAATAACTTGAGATCGTATCATCACAATGTGATTCCACTGAATGTGAGTTAATGATAATATTGAGGGATTATCACCCAGCAGTTGCCAACATTAGCAGGGTTTGATTGCGCAGCTTAAACCTATAGGGTTCTGTATACAAACACCAGTACAGGCCTGCTAAGACTCCCATGCTAGTCATTCCTTCATACAACCAACAAACAAATATATCAGCAGAATAGTTTTAGTGCTGCCCCTGACTAAAATTTGCCTCCCTTGCTGCTGGACTGTTTATCAAACACTCATAATGAAGAAGTGGATTAGAGGGTGTATTGAGTTAGACCGTGTCAGTATATTCAAGATTGCTTCAAACTATTGCATGAAACTGTTTATTGTTGTCTTGACTTACTGTATGTATCCCCCACAATGCAGCATCTCATTAGAGTGCCGCTGTGTCTGACCCACCTGATTTCACACTTTCTTTTCCTGCCACATCTGTTCTAGCATTGTTTCTTTCTTTGAGTGTCTTGTTAAACTCCAATAACCAGATGTCAAGCCTCTTCTCTCCGCCTCCTCTATCTTTTCTCTGATCTCTCTGCCTTTGTTCCCCCCCCCGTTTGTTTCATTAGTGGTGTCTGTTTCTCTGTTCTCGCGACTCCCCCATCGCTCACTTTAACTCATGTTCTCAAAGCAAGAGCACACACGCAGATGCATGTAGCATGTACTTTTTTTTTTTCTTTTTTTTCATTCATAGAATGATTGCTGAGAAAAAGAAAAAGCCTGCATCTAGTCATAGCAGGTGACTTGCAGAGAATCACATACATTACCTCAAACCTGCTGATAAGTAGTCTTCAGAATGACAATCCCTTAAGAGCCTGAATAGCCAAACATCTTGACAAAGCACTCCACGAGCATAAACCCACACAAAGCGCTTCCATTTTTTTTAGCTTCTAAGAAGGGCTCACAGTCATCACCACATGGCAAAGCAAGAAAGCTTCTCTTGGCAATATTCGCCCAATTCATTTTATCCCAGCCTGGCTTGAATGGTCGACTGCTGTCCATTGTAAACACTGACGTATTGCATCTTCTCTGTTTCTAAGGTATGTGTGCATAGCATAATCGTATGTACTACCCTGAGCCTTCCACTTAGTACTTATTGCTTTCGTATTAGTTTGTTGCACTTATTGCATTCGTATTAGTTTGTGGCACTTATTGCATTCGTATTAGTTTGTGGCACTTATTGTATTCGTATTAGTTTGTTGCACTTATTGCATTCGTATTAGTTTGTGGCACTTATTGCATTCGTATTAGTTTGTTGCACTTATTGTATTCGTATTCGTTTGTTGCACTTATTGCATTCGTATTAGTTTGTTCCTGCACTGTACTTATGCTCTTAGATGCTTGTTTAAAAAAGGAGATGCACTTATGGCTTCTGGTGACTAGTAGTTCTCTTGAATACCTACGTTGAATACACTTATTGTAAGTCGCTTTGGATAAAAGCGTCTGCTAAATGACTGTAATGTAATGTAATATGTTTACATCATCCAAAGGCAAGCAATGCAGCCTCAACCAGAGAGGAGGCTAATAGGATAGCACTCATGTGCAGCCAACCGCATGCATCCAAACACTGCTGAGAGACACTCGACATACTGGAATTTGTTTTAATCACAACCTTACTTCCTTTTGGTTGTCATCCTTTAAGTTTTGGAATCTCAGGTCATGTTTTTTTATCAGTCTCTCTGTCCTCTGCACACACTCATACACAGCGGCGCCCTGGTACATATCCAGAAATAGTCCCTTAACTTCTTTTTTTTAAAGCTATACATGTTTATTTCCGTCGATGTGGAGTGTTTCCAGACCGCTTTCTGAAATGATCACATCTTGATGTGTCTGTTGCCTCCCTGCGCTCGACTGTCCCCCCCCTCTCATCTCCACTGTTCTCAACCATCTGGCTTGAAGTCCGTCCTCTGTTCTCGATTGTGTTATAGATAGAAGAGCTTGGATGCATTTATTACAGCAATTTTAGCTCGCTGCTTGTATATTTAGTATGTGTGATCAAAAAAAAATATGTTTGAAAAGTTCAATGAGAGGAAGTGCAGCTGTAAGATGCCAGCGTACAGCTTTAAGTGGACAGTCTAAAGTTTGCTGCAGCATAACCACATGAGATCTAATCAGCCTGAAAGGGTCTCAGGAGGTATCTGGCTGTGTGAGATAGAGAAAACACCATCAACACACAATGACATGTGAAAGTCATGTATGGATGAGAGAATAGAGGGCAGTCACCTCAGGAAAAAAAAGCTTGGTTGCATTAACACCTTTTTCCCCTTACAGCAGAAGGCCTGTTTATTTTCCTGTCCTGACTGAGTGCTAATATTCTCTCCTCTGCTTTATTTTTGCAGTCATCGCTGACTCGTTGACGGTAACGGCACCGGCCCAGACTCTGTCCAAGGTGGAAGGCGACACACTGCAGCTTACCTGCGAGGTGTCTCGGACCACACTGCAGCACACTCACTTATCCGTGGGTTGGTACCTGCGGTCCCCCGAGGACGCGTCCGCGCCCCCTCAGGAGCTGGTCACCTTGTCAAGGGACTTTGTTCTGCGCTCCGGGGGACCGTACCGACAGAGGATGGCGGCGGGGGACCTCAGGCTGGATAAGACCAGCGCTACGTCCTACAGGCTCACCATTCACAAGCTGCAGCCGGTGGACCAGGGCCTGCTCTACTGCCAGGCCGCGGAGTGGATTCAGGACACAGACGGCAGCTGGTTTGCCATGACCCGCAAGCAGAGCGACAAGACTCAGCTCCGCATTCAGCCCACTGGTGAGTAAAGGGAAGAGATTCTGTGGTAAAATGAAAGGGGAGGTGGAGAGAGGGTAAAGATGCTGCTACACTTAGATCACCCCCGTCCTTTTAACAGACGCACACACATGCATGTGGGCCGGCTTCCTCTGATTGCTGATCAGTATCTCACTCTAAGCTCATTAGCTTACTAAAAAGGGCTTAACTAAACCTCCACAGACTCCCCCACTTTTGTATTTGTGTCTGTTTGATTACAAGCACATCCAGGAATAAGTTAACCAGCTCCAAACAGCATGGGTGTTTGGCGGGCGGGGGCGGGGGGGGGGGGCTTCCACATATACAATTTCCCAGGCAACAAGTGGCCCGGAGATCAGAAGCCAAAAATGTTTTTTTTCAATCACTCCTCGCCAAACAATTACACCATTCTAGTCTGCGGCTTGAGTGCATTAGTGGGAGAAATCGTGCGGTTGCCAACTCTGAAGGAGGAGATTGTCTAATGGAAGGGAGATGGGGACTTACCAACAGAGGGAGGAAGAGGAAGGGGGAGCGAGGGGTGGCGTGCAGACATAGGGTTTTGGAAACAAGGAGTGCAGAGAAGGAAAAGGTTTGTTGGGGTGAATGATTGAGGAGTAGGCCTCATGTGATAATGATCTAATACGCTGTCAACCTCGAGACTTGACGGAAACCGAAACAAAGACGACTTTACGGCTCCTCGCATGTACTTACAACCTCCAACCCGACGTGACCCCATCACACCCACTGCTCTGTATTCCGCATACATAGCATCTCTTTGTGTGCTTCCAAGAAAGGGCCACGGAGATGGGTGATAAACCGCTTTGACATTAGCTCAATTACCAAGGCAGCACGCAGTGGTGAGTGTCTCATGCCAGTAAATCACTTCAAAGTGGAATTGTTTTGCCTTTCTCCATTAAGCATCAGATCCGCTCTGGACCAATACAACTTGATGGTGCCCCAGATAATGCCGGGGTGGATGAGAAGGAGAGCGGAAAGTCAGATGTAAAGCGGGTTTGTCAGATGAGTTCCTGCTACTTCAGGGAGGAGACAAAAAGGCGCAGAGAGCTCCCCTCTCAGCACCCTTCGTCACTCTCCGTCGTCTCTGTGATCTATAATAAATGGAGGTGTTGTTACGTGACAAAGCGAATACAGCAGAGTTGCACTGCGGTGTGCGGCTCTGGTGTGAGTGTGAGCTTGTGTGTGTGTGTGTGTGTGTGCGCGGATCATTTTGATTTCTTTCTCGTGTACTCACTTAATGTATAATGCGGGCACGACATGCAATCCCTTTAGGCTGAACTTGTGTATCTGATGTTGCACCTGTCCGTGTGCATATTTGACAGACTGAGAGAAAAAAAAATGAAGGGGAAGGAGCAGCTCCTCCATTAGGCTCCTATTATAAAAGATGGAGTGGATCTCAAGACAGCCCCATCACTAGCTAATAACCCACAGCCATGCAGCATCAGAGAGCGGAGCAACGGACAGAATCCTAATGTACCCTTCGCTCTCGCTTTTTTACCATCTTCCTCTCACTTCCTTCCTTGTTCCCCTCTCTCCCTTCTTCCTCCCTCTCTCTCGCTCTCTCACATCACCTCTCATTTTCTGCAGTCATGACCCATCACTGCATTTTCTTCTCCTCTCTCAGACTTTCTCCATCACCCACTTCCTTCTTAGTCCTTCCACTACTCGCACTTAGTACTTTTTTCTTTTCTAATTAGCTCTAAACACTAACACATGCATCCTCTAAGCACAAGTCTTCCTGTAAAAATGGCCTAAATAGAGCTCCGTGCTGTGTGGGAACCAATCCTTGTCAAATCGGGTCACAGCCCTTTTAGCGTTGTGGCCCTTCTTTCACAATTAATACAATGTCTTGTTGCCCTTGTTGTAGGTGAAGCATGCAATCTGTGGGCCTTTCTCTTCACCCCTGTGCCATTATGTGCATGAATATGTGCACTACTGCTAGTATTCAATCAATTATTGTAGTGATTATCAATTAAACAGTTCTAAATCCATATATACTATTAACAGTGATAATCATTAAATAATAATTGTATAGTAAACAATACCCCACTCCCTCCCACCATTATATTCCTCTGCTCTATATATCAACGGCAGGCTTTGAACTTTTTCCACATGAGTGTGTTTCTCAGGAAGTCTGTTTAAAGGCTCTCTAATTACAGCTCCAGGCAACCGAATCACTGAGAGGCAAAGCGGCAGTGTCTGATACATACTGTGCTTTTTGGAAATTAATACAGCAAATAAAGCTGAACTCACAGCCGTACACACACACCCACACACGTGCAAGCACAGGCGCACATGCGCAGACAACACGCGTAATGTGGGAGAACTAGCTCTAGCAGTGTCAGCTTTGTCTGTTTCAGACTGCTGAAGAGAATTTTAATTAGATGTGTTTTTTTTGATTGCAGAGGTGAAACCTGGGGGGGGGGGGGGGCACAGAGCTCTCTGAAAGATCGGCGTTTTACCTGAGTGATGCACTGTGTGACCTCAAACTTCTCTAGTAGTTTCTCTCTCTCTCTGTCTCTGTCTCTCTCTCTCTGTTGCTGTCTCTCTGTCTGTCTCTCCATGTCTCCTTGTCTGTCTCCTTGGATTTCAGGAAAAGGCAGCAATATTGTGCATTTCAACTGTAGGCCGCATTTAGACATCAGTCTTGTTTTAAACATCAGAGAAAAGTTGTTTGGGAACATAACAAAAATCACCTCATTGAAGAGATTTTCATGACTACACTCTTTCCATTCTGCTGTTTTCTTTAAGTACTCAACATTACTTTAACCGTGATGATTCCCTCTGTTTCCCCCCCCATCTTTTCACTCAGATCGGGACTTCAGCATCCAGGTGAGCACAGAGCGACGGTCCTTCACGGCCGGTGAGCCGCTGGAGCTTCACTGCACCATTGAGGCCCAGAATGTCCCAGAGCGCTTCTTCTCGGTGTCGTGGGTCTTCAGCAGCTCACCGGTGGCCGTGGTGGGCCCCAGTGCCGTGCCTGTCCTGGGCCCCGATTATGTCTCCCGCGAGGCAGCCGGACACATGACCGTGCGTAAAGAGAGCGCCAACGTGCACTTGCTCAAGCTGCAGCACCTACGCCCCGAAGATGCTGGGAAATACATCTGCCGCGTGACAGAGAGGGAAAAGACGCCCACGGGAGACTTCATCGACCGCAGCAAGAGGTCCCGCAATGTCCAGATCACAGTCCAGCCGCTCAGTGAGTAATAATCTGTTCACGAGGCCACTGGCTTAGTTGTCCTGTTCTTAGTTGTCAATTACACTAAGAACGATGAGCTTCTCATAATAACCGTTTTATCTTCATGTAGGCCATATGGGATGTCATGCTGTGCTCCTCTCCAGCCCTGCTCTCTATCTTTCTCTCTCTGTCACCCCATCGCTCTTTCTCCAAGGTGGCCTATAACAGATAGCGGCACGGTCTCTATTGTTAACTGAGAGTAAGAAGGGAAAAGGATGACGCTACTCTTATTCCTGATGTGTTTTCTGTGTGAGTGGATTGCTAAGGAATGGTAATGCAGCATTTCCTAGGTGTGTGTGTGTGTGTGTGTGTGTGTGTGTGTGTGTGTGTGTGTGTGTGTGTGTGTGTGTGTGTGTGTGTGTGTGGGGGGAGGGGGGGGGATGGGGGGGGGACACTATAGTGGGATAATGGAGAGCAGAAGAGTCCGGACTCAAGAAGGCTGAGCTAACAGCCATGAAATTAATGCGTGGAGAAAGAAAAGAAGCAGAGAAAGGCGCCTCGCTCTCCAGGGCCATCTAAGTGGTTCCCCCGGCTAAATGAATGCGTTCTGCTGGGCCAGACCTCTTCAGCTGGGTTAAGCGGGGCTGGCCGGTGGGGTTTGATTCAGGCTCGGCAGCTGATCGATGGAAATGTACAGTCAAACGCTCAAAAACCCCTTCTCACTATCCATTTATATGTCACTGAGATTTCTCTTCATCTCAGTGGCAGCAGGAGAACACCCCCTCCACCACTTTGGGTCATTTACTTCATTCCCTCTTCTCTCTGTACCTACGTCTCATAGGACTGGAACAGTGTGTGGAGCCGGCTGCCGCCAGCATAATAAAACATAACAAGCACAGAGAAGTATCTCCTCTCAAGCAGCCAGCGTCACCTTATCATGACCGCTCTGCACCCCCTGCTAAATCAGCCCAAAAACAATGGCCCCGAGCCTGCAGCAGTCTCCAGGGAACCTCTCTGTATGGGAGGTTTTGTTTTCCCAACAAAAGACCTTAATGCCCCATAAAGGATGTTTATAGGGTTTACACAGGATAATGGCTGTGGTTATCGGAAGGGAACTTCCGTGATATACAGCAGACGTGGTCAGGCAGGCATGCATTTGATTTCACAAACTCTCATGCGAGCTTTCTCACACACACACACACACACACACACATACAATTTCAAGATGTGCTTCATCACTTTAATTGGGTGAATTGGGTGAGAGTTGGTAATAAGGTGCGACAGGGGTTAAAGTTGATGAGTCAGAGGCAGGCAAAGGTGACAGCAAAGGAAAACTGGAGGTAAACACTTCTGACAAATCGGTGTTGATGGATGAATTTACCTTTGCAATGAGAACGGGAGAGAGAGCTCACATGCCACACTGAATCTCTGTCACACAGATAGAAAGGATAAGTGCAAGGGTAGGGAAAGTAGAGAGAGGATATACTGTTATAGAAAGGAAATGCATTCTTCAGTTCAAAAAAACAATGAAGAAGGAGCTGTTGAGGGGAAATGTGAAAATTAACAGAATAAAGTTCAAAGAGAAAGGAAAGGGGAAAGTTAAAGAAAAGAAATGCTGTCCAGAAACCAGTCAATTGCATAGGAAGGAGGGTGTATATATCTACTTGTATAACTGTCTAGCAATCTTCTCTTTAAGTCGCAAGTGCAAAAAAAAGTGATATAATACAATGAGCTGTGGAAAAAAAACCTATCAAACTGTTTCAATGCAAGAAAGGAAGAGAAACAGGATGAAGGCCTTTTCCCTCTGTTCATTTGAGCGTGGTAGAAGTAAGAAGCCAGTTTATTCCATATATTCACAGAGAGATAATGCTTATTAGGAGGGCCAGCAAGCTGAGAGGGAAGCAGCAGAGCTTGGCCTGAGGGGGGAGAAAAAACAGTGAGAAACCTTAAGCCACATCTGTTAGAGACAGCAGCACTGGCCCCGCAGGGCGAAGAGAGCTTTTGGGTCAACCCGGAGATACGTGATGCATATGGAGTATGGACGTTGAAGTGATGAGAGTCCAGATAGAGCAGAAAAACAGAGAAGAGCCAGTAATGACTTTTATCCTCTTCTCAAGAGCCGCTCAGCCCTGTGATCTTTTCCGTGCCCATGTGGACTTGGTCAACAAGCCAC
Source organism: Anarrhichthys ocellatus (assembly GCF_004355925.1). NCBI lineage: Eukaryota > Metazoa > Chordata > Actinopteri > Perciformes > Anarhichadidae > Anarrhichthys > Anarrhichthys ocellatus. The sequence goes on along the minus strand of NW_022280077.1, from coordinate 2,474,972 downwards.
ACATGGTTTAAAAAGAGAGTCTCAACCCACACAAAGTCACAAGGGCCTCCTCTCTGGCTGTCACTTTGATGTGCCCGAGGCCAGTTACAAAACCGCACTATGGTCCTCTCTCACGCGGACTCGCATACACACACACTCATGCGCAGCACTCGCACAGGACTGTATGATACTCTACTCCCAGGACAAGGCTCAGCAATTCGTTTCATTGCCCCAGTTGATGTCATAACACAGAAAGTATGATTCTTGTTGTGAGAGGGAGCTGAGATTTTGAGGAACTTTTTATATCTCCTTTCATGTGTCCCATCTCCACTCATGCTGACCTCCATATGTCTCTCTCTCGCTTCTGTCTTCCCTCACAGAGAGCAACATCACAGTGTCATTGTCAAGCAACTCTTCGGAGGCCCTGGAGGGCGATGTGATCCAGTTGACCTGCTCCGTCCAATCCACTACAGGCCCCCTGTCTGTCGCCTGGCAGTGGACAGACAAGCAGGCGACTGGACCGTCCCTGGAGGTGGCGGAGGTGGAGGAGGTGGTGGAGGTGGCGTCCTTCGATCGGGACGGCACTGTATGGCACAGTCCCTCCTACAGCGAGCGCTCCAGCTACGGGGAGATACGCGTGGAGAAGGTGCGGGCCGACATGTTCTCTCTGTCCCTGTATAACGCCTTACCTGGGGATGAGGGCCAGTACCGCTGCACAGCAACTGAGTGGCTTCAGACTGGCACTGAACCAGAGCTGAACTGGGAGAAGATAGGAGAGAAGTCGGCCACCAAGACAGTCACCGTCAAGACTGTTGGTAAGTTAACCCAACCTTATCCGACCTCAATATAGTCTATATTCCCATCCTGCCAAGTCAGCAAGGCACATTGTGGGGCAGACTAGCAGATTCACCTTTTTAAATCATTTAATTTTAAAATACTTCTGTTCAAGCATTTGTGGAGGCATTTTTTTGTTGTGGTTCAAGAGTGAAAATGTACTCTCAGCAAATTATTTTCTACACATTAATATGCACGTGCAAGTAAAATCTTGAGCGCATGCACATATCCAGGGCAGCCCCACTATTAAAAATATGTTCCTGCACGCATTGATAAGGCACGTAAACCCTCTGCACACATGCACGCCAAATCAAAAAGACGTGTGTGGTTTGTGGTTTGCTAAAGACGGATGAACGGCGTAAGCAGAACATGTAGTGGACATAGTGGACTATAAGGTTTATTCATGCACAGCAGAGCTAATATGGCATAAACACACACGCACACACACATTCACACCACCTGCCACACGTCAAGAGCAGTGACACCCATCATAGATGCGCACACACATTCGCACCCACCCATATGGATTAGCCAGAATTATTAGAATGGAAATGCAGCGGCAATGTGTTTCACAGTCTGTGGGTCTCCTCTGTCAGTGCTGAGTTAAGCTGAACATCCTCGGTACAGGCTGAGGAAGTCACTGGAGCGGAGCAGTGAGAAGCTGGCAGACCAGGAGCACTGGGCTCAATACGCACACACACACACACACACAGACACACAACCAGCGGATTAGCTCCCTGCAGCAGCACACAGCGGTGCTGCAGAGAAGAGATGTCGGTTTTTAAGTGGCCATTTGTTAAGTTCGGGCAACAACAGAAACATTAGTTTGAGGAACAAGGGACGCATTATGCAAATCAGGGAAAAGAAGTCCGAAGCAGCTCGTCTCTCTTCAGTTACACTCCTCGACATCTCCCCTCCTTCTCCTCCGTGCTTGTTGATCAAAGGATTTTCTAAATGCGCGCTGTTGTGTGACGGTCAATGTGTGTGTTTTACTTTGTCTCAGATTTTGGTCCTCGTTTTTCCTCACTTAAGCTTCCAACTTCATTTTTTGCAGATAACTTTAATTTAATTTCCCCCTGTGTTTCAGCTCTCTTATCTTCCACTACTTTTGCTCTCCTTCTGTAGACCTTGCACCTCATAAGCTTAGATTGAGCTTCACGGTGACTTGTCCTCTTGATTGTGCTGTTCTACAGATTTTATATGAAATCTATATTGTCACTGTACCTTAATTTAAATCATAGCCTCTTGTTTCCAGCTGATTGGCTTAAGGGGCCCTCAGGGTGTGTGGGGTGGGACGTGTGTACAAGTGAGGATCCTATATACACACATGCAAAAGTTGATGTATAGTAGTCTCCAAACACATTCATAGTTATTCACAGAAATGGAAAGAAAGAGTTGTATGGGGAAGAAATGGATCGGGATGAAATTGTCTTTTCTGTCACGAAGGCAGGCAGACAGTGAGGGAAAGGGATGGATGGATGGATGGATGGATGGATGGAAGAGGGGCAGAGGGAGATGAGAGATAGAGTGCGAGGGGAGAGTTATTGTCTATTAGAGAATTATGTCCCCAGGCAGCTGTCCCAGCAGTAGCCAAGTCTGGACAGAAAGCCATTGATTATACACCCTGAAGGACACCGGGGGTGATGGCCGAGAGAGAGAGAGAGAGAGAGAGAGAGAGAGAGAGAGAGAGAGAGAG
>NW_022280077.1:2462577-2472063 GCF_004355925.1 Anarrhichthys ocellatus | reverse complement strand
ATTAGTGGCTGAACACAAACAACAAACACACACACACAGACACACACTGGCCCCAATTTAGCCCAGTCTGGTGTGCCTCGACAGTATGATACTTCGTTTATTCAGGTGAGGCAAATGCTCATCCTGCTAATAATAAAAGATAGTCTGGCTTTCAAAGCAGTCCAGCAAAGCATTATGGTGCCTGAAATGCCGATAGGGTCCAGATTTGATGGATGTGGAGGGAGGAATATGAGCAAGGTGTGTGGGTGGAATCGGAGGGTTTTCGACTTCTGAAACATTTTCTGTAACGTTATATTTTTAACCATAAGCGATGCAGGAATAGCTAGCTATGTGCAAGCTTGCGTCCGTGCGGGCCTGCATGTCCCTTCCATGTTCAGGTGAGGATACGTAAGATGCCGTATTGACTTCAGAGGCAGACTGTGTGGTGATCGATAACACTCACACACTCGTACAGAAGCACCTCAGTTCAGTTCAGAGACGGTGCTTTTACCTGCTTGACTGACTGTGCCCTGACCGTAACCATTCACTCAGAAGACACAGTGTCCCCAGGCCCTTCAGGAGTTATTTGAAGATCAGCTTATCATCCTGAATGCTCATTTACCTTCCCCCTCCCATTCTGCAGTTTACATTGTGTATCCTTAAGGACACAAACACACACACATTTTTGCAGGGGAATAAATACTGGGTCCTCCTCCCACACCCTTTTTCAGCAGGGCCTCCACGACAAAGTGATCAGTAACCTTGGTAATGCCATCAGTAGCCGTGACAATGTGATCAGTTGCCGACTGAAAGCCAATCACTAACCATAACGGTGCGATCACTCTGTTTGTAAGGGCACTATCTCACAGGGGAGGGTGAGTGAGACATTTCTTTATCTCATAGAGACCTGGCTCAGTCCCGGTCTTGCTGTGTTTGTCTCCTCCACCTCCTGTGTTTTTTTTTTTTTTTTAGTTGTGCAGTCAGACCTCCATTTAGCCTGATGATTCATTTGTCAGCATGTAGGACGTCTCCCTCTGCCTCACGCCTCTCCTCCCCATCTGCCTTTTTCCTCTCAGTTTTGCTAAATGTTAACCACTCCTGGCTAAATGAGCGACTGGCATTTTCAGCTCCTCTTCTCAAAGAGGTGGGATGAAGGGGGAGTGTGTGTAATGAGGCGTGAGCAAACACGGCATCGGACCATATTCATAATTGAGAGGCTTTAAGTCAAGCTTCCAGAGGTACCTGCTCAATATGCATGAGCTGCCTCACCAGCATTATGTGTGCACATAGACATGTGTCCATGTCCAAGTTCTTGCATGAATGCCACTGCAACCGTGTTTCTTGTGATGTTCCTTCTGAGAGCTTCCATATGCTTACTCTGCATATATACAGAAACTTACCTCACCCCTGATACCTAGCAAGAGTAGAACTGTTTCTCTCAGCTTTCTGATGCTCCATTACACCGCCATCTTGTTTTCAGAAGGAAGACGCGTGCATGTGCCTTAACATCCTGTAATAAGGTCTACAAATGCTGAGTGACGCTCCTCATCAAAGTTTTTCTTCAAAAGCGAAGAGTGAATAGCATCGAAAATGGCACCCTTGATCCCAAACGTCCGTACCTCTTAGATTAGCAGTATGGAAGTTGTTGGATGTAGATAGAAGCAGGACCCAACGCACACAGAAGCAGTCAGCCGGTCAGCAGCCCAGCCCAGGTCTACTTCCTGTTCCAGATTGCCTTCGCAGCACACGGTCTGTATCCGAGTCCCGTGGGTCATATTAGATGAGTTCACCACCATCATCTGCACACACACACACATACACACACATACAATAGTTTTATGTTCGTTGTGAGGGCAACCCAGTGCTTGAATTATCCACCACAGGCTTCATGCAGAGAACCACTGCACACACCAACACTATCGTGCTCGTTCACATACAAACATGCAGGAGATGCACACGGGGGCGCAGAGGGCGGGGGGGGACCCTCCCAGGGCAAAGGTGTAATTATCTTTTGGTAGAACACAATTCAATACTAGCCCTCACAGGAGAGGATCTCCTCAAGCTCACACGCACAACAAAAGCCATAAACATGCGGCACACAGTTCCACATACAGTATCAGTAATATTAGATTCCACCTGATTGAGTTTTCTCTTTGTCTCTGTCTGAAATACAATAATGGCAAACACATGTTCAGCATCACCAGGGAAGCCTCAGTCTCTACAACACACTGTAATATCATCCACTCATAACTCAAACTGCACACACACACACACAAACACACTCCGACACACACACACACAGAAAACACGCAAAACTAATTATGCTGAATCTTCCCCTAATGGAACCGGAGTTTAGATTAATGATGGTTTTGGGAGTTCAAGACATTTTTCTCATCACTTGAGTGTGTGCACGTGCACGTTTGTGCGCGTGTATCTGGCATGAGGAGTGGGATATTAAGACCGTCTGGTTATTGGCTGAGCTAGAATGATGATGATGATGGAGGGGAAGGGGAGAGGGGTGTCCCACTTAGAATTTCTCCTCATCTCTCCTCACACACCCACGCTCGCCTGGCTACCTTTCACTCACACGATCAAGCCTCACGCAAGCCTTGCTTATTCTTATCCCCCTCTCTTGTTTAGCCTTTGTTCTCTCTCCATCTCTCTTTGAATTAGAGGATATATGCCTTCTACTTTATCTTGTCCTGCCTCATATGCTCCTTCTCTCTCTCTTTCTCTTTCTCTCTCTCTCTCTTAGTTCTTGAGGGTATCTTTCCATTTAATACGGGCTGGCACAAGCAGATGCCGCACGGACTCTCCTTTCATGCCAGTGAAGTACTTGCCACCCAGCCGTTATTGATAGCGTTGGCGTCACTTCGGTGATTGGAGATTCCTGCTCATCAGGGCATGGATTGGAGCTGCCTGTCTTCATTAAGGCCCATCCTATCATCCTCATGTCCTCCTTCTCCCGCTCCCGCTCCATCTCTGTCTTTCTACATTTCGTTCGCACTCTCCCCACGAGTCTCTTTTAATGTCTTCTTTCCCCTTCACTCTCACTTAGCTGCATGTTTCCCTCCGCGCACGCCCCCAGCTTCTTTCTCACTCTTGTGATTTTTAAAAAAAAAAAATATTTCATAATTCCCTGCCTCCCTCCTTCTCCTCGTAATTCCCTCCATTATGTTTACATTTTCCTTCAAATATCTTCTTCACCATTGTCAGTATTTCATGAATAATAATGATATGGCAGCTGTGCTTGTTTGCACACAAAAGCAGCTTTATCGGTGTTATTGTTCGTGTCAGGGTTGTAAATCTTCTGTGTGCCCTGTTTTTGGCTGCAGTTGATTATAATTTGAGTTTGCCCACAAGCTCACCCGAAGGCGGCGCTCCGTGTATGTCTGCAACGCACAACCTCCCTCTTGTACATGCATATACAAATGATCAGAGTGCACTTGTTGTGTTTTTGTCTGTCGCACGCGACCACACAGGGTCGTAATGGGTGATAAACGAAGAGCCTTTAAGGGGTGCACTGAAACAGAAAATCATTTCATTAAAGATTTTTGATTAATCGCGCCTGTTTCAGACATTCAAGGTCAGGCTCCTTTTCCTGTGTCTTCTTCGTTTCAAGGGCAAAGCCCAAACAATCTCTCTCTGATGCAAGAACACAGGCACATATTTCTGTCAAATCCAATCTAGGCCTCATTTCCTTGTTCAGCCCAAGCTGAAGACACAATGAGGTTCTCTGTGCTGTCTCTCCATCTCTCTTCAGCACCTGTGAGTGTGTGTGTGCGTGCGTGCTTACACGCGTGCACGCGCGCCCTGCTGCTGTAATTGAAGTCGTAACTCAGAGCTAGCTACAGTGCTGCTGCTCCCCATGTAAATCAGTAGCTAATAGTAGGAGCAGTGCAGGAGAGGCTCAGCAGGGCCGCGTCCTGAATACATACACAGGCACACACACACACACACACACACACACCAGACTCTAGCCTGCACTAACTGAATGACCACTGTTCTCTGTGGTTTAAACAGCATATCTTTATGCTTATTGGCAGACCCCATTTTATCTACACACAGGCATGCACGCAGTCGCACGGCTCGATGTGATATGTCTTTATTCTCTCCCCGCGATGCCAGCTTCTTTCGGGCCATTAATCTCCCAGACTTCCCCCGTCCTGACCCTCTGTCTCACCCTCTCTTGTGCATCCGTTTTTCCCGTTGGGCCAACCTGCGTTCAGCAATCACTCTCCCAGACAGGCAGGCAGGAAGAGGGAAAGTGCAGTCAGTGCATCAGTGTGTTCGCACTGATTGTAAAAAAAAAAAAAAAAAAAGTGTGTGTGTGTAGCTGTCTTGGCGTGTTAAAGGCTGCCGTTACGTGCACAGATCCCCATAATTAGAGCGTTGTTAATGATATTGTAGCGGGAGTTGGAAAGGGGAGGAATGAGGAGTGGTAATATCCCTCTGACACAATGGGATCATAGATACATCGCAGTCATTAGCATAGAAATTAGGCTTCCAGTTCGGCAGAGGAGCCACTTTTCAGTCAGGGGAACCCCATCAGTCAACGCCTCTGACTAGCCGCCCGCTCTGATCTATCCCGTCTATGACAGTGGTCCACATTGGCCTGGGTGCGCAGCACTTTTGTGAGTGTGTGTGTCTTAGTGTTTGTGCTTGAAGAGGTTGGCAAGGAGCAGCAAGCCAAAGTAAGCTGTTCCGCAGGAGATCAGGGCGTGTCTAAAGCCCTCAGTCCTGACATGCCGGGGTCCTGGCCGTGGATTAGCCCATGGCTGTGCTAATGCTAACGCTAAAGGCGGAGCAGGCAGCCATTAAGACTATAAGTCCTCTGGAGTGGAGCTGGAGCGACTGCCTGCTGCTTTCCAAAATCCCCCCAGGCGCATGTTCTCACTTTCTGTCTTTTACATCTCTCTCATCTTTTCCAGGCTCTTTCTCTCCCTCTGCACACTCACTCTCACTCCTCAGCTCTCTGTTGATAGGTGCTCGTGAATATCCATTCAGTGTGGGGATACATCCCTTAACTCTCCTGCTTTTCTCCCATCATGTGTTCTTCCAAGAATCTCATCCCTCTCTCTGTACCTTATACCTTTCTCCTTTTATTCGTCCCTTTCATCTCTGTACGTCTCTTTCTGTTGCCCACTCTGGCCTCCTTTAAATAAGTGGAAGGGTTTCATCTGTGGCCCAGTGGATAGGATGTCAGCTCAGTGGTCATTAAGTACATATGAGATCATATTTTTTTTAAAAGCCAAAATATTACGCAGAGACCCCACCAGCACCTCTAGTGTTCGCACTTCATTTAGGCCTCATGCATATTCATGAACCCACAGGTGAGTCTGCTGAATATTCATATCAGTGTCAGGTGATTAGAGCGAATGTGATCAGGAGAGACATAGATAATGGTAACACAGAAGGGAGGAGAGAGTTGGTGATTGGTCAAAACAAAGACCGCGACGACGGGGAAATGAGAGGGGTGAAGTGGACATCTCAACCCTTAACGTTTAGAGCTTTTATTAAAAGACTTCACCTGGAGCAGCAGCATAAAATAGAGATGGGAAATGAATTGAATCCTCTCTATACACAGAATAAAGGATAACATTCTTTGATTTACAATCTCCGGCTGTATTCTCCTCCTCTGAAAGAGAACCAAGCAGTTGACTAGCTCCTTTGAAGTCCTAACATTTTGTTACAAGCATGTGTGTGTGAGTGCGCGTGCATGCGTGAGCTGTGGTGAGTGTGCGCTGACATGCCACAGTAGCATCCTTAACTGTACACTCCTCCTCTCCCCGGACCCAAACTTGTTTTCATCTGCTCCGCTTCATGAACACCAGTTGTGTGGTGCTGCTATACAGCTTTTGGGGGGTTGGGGTGTGCTTTGTTATCTTGTCTTCCTTATCAAAACTGGGCTGCAGCTTGTAGCCTTTGTGTACTTCCTCCACTGATTGATAAAAGGAATAAAGACAGTTTTGTCTCAACTCTGCAGTTCCTGTAGCTATTAAACGAGACAAATTGGGCACATTTGGGAAAGGGGTGAGACAAGGGTTCAATGAGCCAATTAGTGACAGTACTGTGTGTGTGTGTGTGTGTGTGTGTGTGTGTGTGTGTGTGTGTGTGTGAGAGATTGTGTGTACTTTGCTGACACTACATGCCCAGCAAACTGCTGAAACACAAGTACCTCCAGTGGAGCTGAGATACTTAAAGGGGAAAGAGGCACTCTGTTTAGATACACCTCAAATCATTGCATATTATTGTTTTATTAGTGTTGTTATTAATAATAATAATGATATTGTTATTATTTTTTATTATTATTATGCAGACCAATAATGTGACTTCATTACATTTGATTGAATCATGCCTGGCGATGTAAACACAAGGCTCTGGTTTTGTTTCGTTGAGCCTTTAATTAAACGACGTATCTTCGCCGTGCCACGTTGTTCATGGAGACAAGGTTGCTGTGGAAACCACAGAGGATGTCAGGTGATGTCAGGTGTGAGAGGCTGTCTACAGATATGCTCGAGAATAACGTCAACATTGTTAAGAGTGTTCATCTCTCTGTGGATAAAATTAACTGACCAAAAAGGGGGGAAAAGAGTTAAAGGTGCTTATGAAATCATCCACTGTTATTCTCACCATGGCCAGTTTTTAGTGTCACATGAACTAATGCAAAGCAGTGAGAATACTGTTGCCAATTAGGGATTAGTCTTACTTTGTGGAAGCACCCTTGAGGCTCATTAAAAAGCACACAATAGAATAGAACATGTGATGACACTTTAAACAGGTACTGTGACAGCCTGACACACAGTTGAGGGAATTCATATACATGATGAACGGCCTTGTGAGCGACGATTGAACTGGCTTCCTACGCTGCGTCTCTTCCAACAATCTGCCCTCATATACGAAATTCTATACACCATAAAGACTTTTTAGCCGTTTTTTCTGCCGTTTGCGTCAGACGATGCATCGATTGGACTGTGGCCGATGGCTGCGGCGTAGCTGAGTTAAGAAGCCTCACTCTCAGAGGGAACGGACGCGTGTCAGAGGATGTGGCAGGCTGGTCTGTGAAGTCGCTGTTCTCTTACTGAGGCATTTCACAGCATCGGGAGTTAGGAGGGAGCGGAGACTTCAGGTTGTTTTGGGACATAAAAACAACGTATTTGTTCTTCCATTTTATGTGTCCCACTTACTCTGCTTGAGTGAGTGCTTAGTTATGATAACTTGTAATAGCTCATGAAGCTACCTGATAGGGCTTGAATAATTAGCCTGTTTTCGCTTTGAAAAAAGCATTTCTGTAAACACTGATGTACGGCAACAGGCTCTCGGCGCCCAGTTTTTCTCCTGGCTGCGGATTCAAACTTCAAATGGGAACGGCAGAGAATTGTTTTGTCCTGTGCCAATCCAATCCTGCATGGTTCCACTTCAGGAGGTTCGGAGGTAATTCTCCTGTATAAAAAAAAAAAGAAAAAAAAAGAAAAAAAAAAGAAAAGATTGCCAGGATTCTGCAGGCTCGGCAGTAATTCCGGATGCGGAGATTGTCAGGCTTCCTACCAAGTCTCTAGTGGGTACCGAGGCAATGTTAACGACTCATTTCAGACGCTTGCTCAAACAGGGTGGTCTGGCGATGCCTTGCAGCCGTGCATCTTTTGAATGCGTCTAGGTGTGTACATACTGTATGTAACGCAAATATGCAGAATCACAAACAGCTGTCATTTGAGCATCTGTGAGGGTGAGGTTCCCAGGCCAGATGGCTATGACCCGAGGCAGTTGATCAGTCAGTCGGTCCGTCATATTACAGCCTAGCGTGAGCTAGGAGCGGACATGAAATTGGGAGATGAAGGGGTTGTTTTAGAATGCAGGAAAGGCGCAGAGAGGAAAATTAAATGTAGAGTTTTGTATTGGGTCAGATTTGTGCCAGTTTACATGTGCATATTCCTGAACAAGGCTGGATATCCTTTGCAATTTGTCGCACTAATACAATACCAGAGTTGGGGTACCAATCCCCAACAATACTTTTTTTTTTTTAATACCTCACATTGAGCAATATTAACCCATTTTTTCACAAAAAAAGAAGCCAACATTGTCTAAACACAAGCAGTACAAGAATTTTGTCAAAATGAAATGCATTCACATCTCCAAATCTGAAAGAGTGTGATTAAAGAATACATGAATGAGAGTTTGAATCTGACTAAGCATGTGGTGAGAGCTTTTGGCACTTGAAACATCCTAAATAAGTATATTTGTTAAACTGATTTACATACAAGGAATAGTATCAAAGGCTGCATTTGATGTGCTTCTTGTGCAAACGTACATATAAAAGGGATCTTTGTAGGTTGTTGTATTTGTGCGATGTTTTTTTTATTTGGACAATTCTGGCAGACATCGGGGCTCTCACCCTAAAATAGGCATTCATCTCTCCTTTTTGTGGGACAGGGCTGGAAGACATTCTGCAGTTAAATGTCCGCTGCTACGATCAATTAAGTGAATTTGTTTCCCCAATTTGACCTCGGCCAACAAACGACTCTTGGCTCGCTGCCAGCGTACCAACGCTAGAAAGTGCTACCAATCAAGTCGTTATCGCTGAGGTCAAAGATGGTTCCATTTGTTGACAGAGATGCACACGTGTGATTGTTCTACATTTATTCAAGCTGTGTGATATTTGTTTGAGAGCAGGTAAATGCACCAGAGATTATAATTGTTTGGAACAAATCTTATTTATTCTAGAAAAACAATCTATGAATCTCATGTTTGAGGATTGTGTGATGTGAATAGTTTTCCTGTGTTTTAGGGCCGTGTGTTTGTGTGTTTGTGTGTGTTTTCTACATTCCCTGTGCTGAACTAATCCCCCCCCCCCCCTCCAAGCGTTTGACAGCGAGGCCCTGGTCGTGGTCACACCTGATGTACCTGCAGCTAATCCTATCCCACAACCGATGTCACTGTAACCAATCCTGTCACAGCACTCAGGGCAGCCTCAGCTTCCTCCTGACATCTCTGTCACGCCTCTCTATTATCTCCTCCCTCTCCTATCTGCTCTCTTCCCTGCCTTGCCCGACTTTATATGAATGGGTTCCTTCTTCCTTCTGTTTCCTCCTGTTTTTTGGCAGACTATCAGACCTCCTGCACTGTTTTTTTTTTCTTGTATCTTACCTAATAATATCCACAGCCGAACTTTACAGTCCACCCCCCTCTCCTTCACCCTTGTTTCTTCTGCTGTTCTGCATCTTAGCTTACATTGTTTACTTTGATACCCACAGACCTACCATCCCCTCAGCTTTGATTTGCCTGACATTTCCTCCTCCTTTCCCTCGTATTTCTTTCTTTCCCTTTGTCACCTGCCTCACCCACCCACGCGCCACTATCTTTTCCTGCCCTGCTGCCACCAGAAATAAACCCAGCTACAGGTCGTCTGTCACAAAAACAGAAACTGCATTGTGTACCTATCGCCGGTGCTCACATTCTCCTGCACCCAAAGGAATGACTGTCTGCTCTTTTACCTTCCCTCCTGAACCC
>NW_022280077.1:2460805-2462477 GCF_004355925.1 Anarrhichthys ocellatus | reverse complement strand
CCCCCCCCCCCCCCCCCCCCCCCCCCCCATCTCCTGATTCTTTGCAGAGAGCAAGCTGCGAGTGCAAAAGACCAACCACTCCCAGGTGTTCCTGGAGGATAGTCGTGTCAGGATCAATTGCTCCATCAGCTCCCAGACCAGCCAGGACTCCCAGCACGCTGTGCTGTGGTACGTCAGGCGCGCGACCGGGTCAGAAGCTGACGAGCTCCTGCTGAGGATTGAACGCTCGGGGGCCTTCGAGTACGGCGCCTACGCAGAAGAGGAGAGACTGCGGCGTCGAGTCCAGGCCGAGAGGCTGTCAACCCGTCTCTACGCGCTGACGTTAAACAGGGCAGAGAACAGCGATTCTGGGACATACTACTGCCTGGTGGAAGAGTGGCTGAGTGACCCAGATGGAGCCTGGTATCGACTCTCCCGGGAGTCCTCGGGGTTCACGCAGGTTCTGGTCAGACAGCCAGGTAAGCGAGCGGTTCGAACTGCTGTTTTTCGTAAACAAATGCTTATTTATTCCCACTGCAGGTAAGCAGCAGCTGCCACTTTAGCCCCACATGCTGCCTTGCTTTAGACCATTTAGACATTGTCAACCCACCCACCCCCACCTCCTCTAATTTGCTTTGCCCTCACCACTCCCACATGCTCTGCTCAAGGCTGTCTCGCTCTGATGACTTTACACCTGTCCTGGGCAGAGCTCAGGTGGCAAAAAGTGGGTTGAAGTCATGCCAGTTCTTATGTGCCATGCCAGAGGGCAGAGCCTGGCTCAGACGGAGAACCTAATCCTCTTGTCCAGTACTCAAAAACTTTCAGAGCGCTCAAAGCCGTGATGTACCTACTGCCACCCAAACCCTGATGTCTTACCTCATGGCTGTAGTATTAAGCACACTCTTTTTCTGTCTTATTTTTCCCATAGCCCATATTCACATATTCAAAATTACAAATGCCTCCTTTACAATCAATGATGATAACAACCCATCCTATGAATCTATTCCACACACGAACTCAGGGGGACTTATCACAGACGTCTCTGAGAGCGCTGTTCATCTGTTCAGGTGTCCTGTTTCAAATGCAGAGTGAAATCCCTGTTATGGCATCTGTCCAACGAGAATGTGAGGATCAAAACATCTGGTCACAAGCCAGTAGAGCAAGGAAAAGGCTAGTTATGTAGACGGTGAAGCTGCTCAAACAATTAATTGAGCTAGAGCACCCATACCAATGCATAGATTTGAAAACATGTGTGCACACTTATATTTGTTTTGTGTAAGACACTGATTGCTTTCATGCTTTAGTTAATCAAAAGCTAACACATGGTTGTTTGTGGAAGCTCACCAGGGGGTCTGGGTTAATATTTAACGCTTACTGGATGGCAAGTATAGTGTACGTGACCGTACATGTTTTTACTTTTAATGATGCATAAATATCTATATACCATTCATAGAATATGCTGTGTAAATATCATAGATATTCATAAAGGTGCTAAAAAATGCATTCGACCAGGAAGCCATCCAGAAATCAGCCTGTCGGGCGGAGAGATGAGCGGAGATGTGTGCCAGAACTCGCTTATTTTTTTCTGCTCTCCTGCTGTCCTTTTCTGCTTCTCATTTTGCTTTAACAAGAGGACCCTTCCAAACTGTGTGTGTGTGTGTGTGTGTGTGTGTGTGTGTGTGTGTGTGTGTGT
>NW_022280077.1:2458557-2460795 GCF_004355925.1 Anarrhichthys ocellatus | reverse complement strand
GTGTGTGTGTGTGTGTGTGTGTGTGTGTGTGTGTGTGTGTGTGTGTGAGCAGCCCAAGCAAGCCAGGTCTTCACTGGCATCTCTTTTTTATTTATTTTTTTACTGCAGTGAAACTGGGGCATTGTTCCACCCCTAAAGGGTTGTAGCATACCCACACAGACAGACAGACACGCTGGCCTCAGGGTAGGATCTAACCTTGCTGGAAAGCTGAAAGACTGGTGATAGCTGTGGGCATCACTGTGGGATTTATTTATTTTTGTCCTCTGTTTACACATTTTGAAGGTTTGGTGTCCCTGTTTGCTGAACCATTTGCTGCTTGTGTGTGGTGTAAATTTGAAGTGGAAGTGTTTGCTGCAATTTCCCAGAATCCAGGATGACATCTTTAAATCACTTGTTTTGTCTGATCAAAAGTCCAAAACACAGATGTTTTAAAAAAAAAAAAACAGGAAAACCTCACATTTGAGAAGTTCTTATCGTTAAATGTTGAAAAATTACTCAAATGATTAATTGCTTATCGAAATAGATGCCAATTAAATTGTAACTAATCCATAAATCGACTAGCCATCTCAGCTCTTGTTCAAATAGATTCCAGAAAAGTCGCAGTTAATGTAAATTTGACTGACCATTGTGATTTGGTGCTCTTATTGCAATGCCCCAAGAAATACTGTACATATTAGTACATTTCCACTTTGTCCGCCCCCATCTGTTTCTCTGTCTAACATGCTTGGACCTCCGCAGAGATTCGACTGCAGGTGGAGGAACTGGAGTCTAACGTGACGGTGGAAGAGTCTGCCTCTATCCGGCTGGGCTGCAGCATTCCCTCCCAGTCGTCCCGAGACTCCCGCTTCTCCGTGTCCTGGTACGTGGAGCGCTCCGAAGACGAGGATGATGACGACGAGCAGCCGGACCAGGAGGAGGGAGAGTGCGTGTTCTCCATCGGCCACGATGCCGTGTTTGGAAATGGAAACTGCAGCCCCAGAGAGGAGCCGGGGCCAAATTCCCGTCTGCAGTTTGAGAGGATGACCTCCGACCAGTACAGCTTGACCATTCATGGAGCGCGGCCGACCGACGCGGGCCGATACTACTGCCATGTACAGGAGTGGCTACTCAACCCCCGCAATGCGTGGTACCACCTGGCCACCAACAACTCTGGGTTCACTATCGTCAATGTAATGCAACAAGGTAAGTCCTTAATTATCTAAATCCTCAAAGCTTCAGGTGAAAATGAACACTGTGACTAAACTATATTAGTATCCATGGCTGTCTTCTAATATTATACAGGCAATTTAAGACCGGGAGCTTCTTCACAGATAGCACAAGATGTAATTAACTGCTGCGTCTTTGGATGTTTCGTCTCACTATTGTCGTATTGCCCAATCCTAATAGGTCCTCTGTGTTACAGTATACATAACTAGAGAATATTATGGGCCAATTAAGGAGCTCTCAGGTACTCTATATGTCATCCTCTGATGATATGGCTTCCCCACTTGCAGCATTTATTTTAAAGATAGGATGAAGCTCAGTTAAAAGCAGCAGCCAGAGATGGCCGCCCGCTGTTTAGCATTAAAGCTAAGTGATTAATGCCAGTGTCAAAAGTGGTGCTCTGATCTAAAGATGTCAAACAGATTCATTTACCAGTGTCTGTGAACTGTAAGAAGTGCATCCCACATGCTATATGAACACATTTTTCAGTGATTAATTTTCTTCAGGACTTTATCAAGGACCGAACTAACCGTTGTCTGTTCTCCGTCAACAGTGTCCACCCTCCAGTCGGTGGTGTGCTCCAACGACTCCCTCTTCTACTTTGTCTTCTTTTACCCCTTCCCCATCTTCGGCATCCTCCTCATCGCCTTGCTGCTTGTGCGCTATAAGAGCCGCAACAACAGCAAGAGCCAAGAAGGCAAGAACGGCGCCCCCCTCCTGTGGATTAAGGAACCTCACCTCAGTTACTCCCCCACCTGTCTGGACCCACCTGCGCTCAGCCTGCACCCCGGCTCTGTCGACTAAGCGAGGGTCCCCCCCACCCCCCCCCCCCCCTCAGTCCCCCGTGCCTCACGCACATCGAGGATCCAGCCAACACAATGTCAGGGAGCAGATCTGTACTCCACCTTCAGACCTTACTGTCGTTCACTGATGTTTAATTAGTCAGTTTAACAATCCCTACCCTGGTGGCTGTCTGTTTTATGTTAACGTGTGTGTGTGTGTGTGTGTGTGTGTGTGTGTGTGTGTGTGTGTGTG
>NW_022280077.1:2417925-2458547 GCF_004355925.1 Anarrhichthys ocellatus | reverse complement strand
GTGTGTGTGTGTGTGTGTGTGTGTGTGTGTGTGTGTGTGTGTGTGTGTGCGCGTACCTCTGTGTGTGCGTGGACTCGAATGCGTGTGCCATGTTAGCACGATTAATTGTGCGAGTGCGATTTGAAGGAGCCTCTCTCGTTTTTTTTGTTTTCTGTGACACTCATAGCTGCGTTTTGTTTTTACGACTCTAAATATTTTGTCTATTTTTCAAGAGAGGAAAAAAAAACAAAATTGTGCACTTGAGATCATTGGCCAAACCGGGAAGAGCATTTAAGAGAACGAACTCTATAATCGACTCCGGCACTGAGTGGAAGCCAAAAAAGTCTCACAGCCTGGCCCACTATGTTGGTTGCCATAGTGATTCTCTGCACCCACTGACTCAGTCCGTGGCTGATGACTTGGTTGCCAGCCTGCATAGAGACAAAGGCAAGGACACACAAGTCTGTGTCCTAAGTGAGGATGTGTGTTGGCCCACCTGCCTCCACAATGAATTTGCCTTGGCAGACAGAAACCGGTCCTCTCGCGCCACTTTAACACTGCCAGACACTCTGGCCTTCGTGAGAGACTGCTCCGCTCTTCTTCACCCTCCTCCTCCTCCTCCGAAAAGAGACAACAAGAGAAGGAGAGGGAGGGACGTCAGAAATGGTGGGGTCGTAAATGAACAGCGCTCTCCTGCTGAGGGTATACGTTCTTTTAAATAAGAGATTTTTCTTTTCTTTTTTTCAGTGCCAAGTCCTCCTTATTTCCATGCTGTTCTCTCTGCAGATGATGTTTGAAGTTTTAAAGCGAGTCAGAAAGCTGATTGTTTTTTTTTTGAAGCAGATTGTAAATATGTCTGCGTACCTCCTGCTGTGGGTTTATGGTCCTTGAGGGCAAAAAGGGACATTTTTACACTCGTGTTAAATCAGTTGAATTGTCCTGCTTAGATTTCACAGTCAGGGTTATTGAGTAAAATGAAGGTCCGTGCACATTTCTTTAAGTCGCCCAGTAGGACCGCTTCGTCCAGTCCTTAAAGATAGCAGAAGATGCAAATTGATTTTGAAAAGGACTTTTGATTTGTTACGAGCCACACTGGATATTTCTGTGTGTAGATGTGTAGTGAAAACACTTCATGTAATCTGCACACCATATGAAAACAAAACGACATTCGGGGGGCAAATGTTTGACTTTTGTGTTTATTTTAAAGATTTTTCTATTTATTGTTTTTTTTACTACTTTGCATAGCTTTGAAAATTTTTTTTCTTTTTGCTTTGAAATTCTCTAAGAACTCTGCTGCTTGTGTTGCCAGGCAACTGCACCAAGCCGATTATGTCAATAGCCTGTGTGTTGGCAATGTGATAGATGTAGAAATGCTAGATTTGTCCTGCGCATTGCAGTCTGTAGCATTTCATACCAGATTGTCGAGTTTGGTCAGTGTCAAAACACTGTATATCTATACCTATA
This sequence comes from Anarrhichthys ocellatus, assembly GCF_004355925.1. Taxonomy (NCBI): domain Eukaryota; kingdom Metazoa; phylum Chordata; class Actinopteri; order Perciformes; family Anarhichadidae; genus Anarrhichthys; species Anarrhichthys ocellatus. The sequence goes on along the minus strand of NW_022280077.1, from coordinate 2,457,104 downwards.
ATGAAAGTTACTGTGGCTTTACGTGTACAATAGTTGAGCAGACGAGTCACAGAAATGAATTCACTTAATGCTTTTTTGCTTGAGTCGCGTTTATTTAGTGAAATGTGATGTAAACACGGAGGTAGGACGTTTTGATCAAAGACGGCTGAAAGCGAACTGTTACGACGTCTTCTAATCACGGATTGTAGCTGAAGGCGTAAATCCTTCGGCTCCCCTGATGCAAGAAAGAAGGGTTTGAAAATCTGTGTCCCCTTCCCTGGAATTCATCATCAGCCAGGCGTGAAGTCCTCCACCCCCGACCTGGGCCTAACCCTTTCACTGCCAGACCGGACATGAAAACTCTGGAGAAACTTGTCTCAATCGTGTCGACATGTATATTGCATGACAATACTGCAGGAGGAATTTTGATGTTTTGTAAACTTTGAACTCTTTGAGCATTGTGTTTGTGTGACATGGCAGTGCCCGATTTCCCCCCCACCACCACCACCACCACCTGACTTCCTGAGCCAAGAGTCAACAAAAAAGCCCAGTCCCTCGTCATCTACAATATTTGACTGCCAATTCCAGATGCCCTTTGAAACCTGTGAAGTAATCCGTTTCAAGAACGGCTGTTGTGGAGATCGTGTTTAATATTATTGGTCATATTTGTCTTTTTTAATGTTTGCTTTTATGCAGCACTTCATTAAACAGATTTATGTCAAAAAGTACGTAGCCGATACTGACGCTGAACCACCACGTTCTGTGATTTCCACTTCCTTCACTGTTTTTTTCCGAGGTAACCGGTCCATTTTAAGTAGACCACCCACTATTCCACGTTGAGTAAAGGCTGGTGCTATTTAGTCAGGGGAGTGAGAAATGTTCTGCACGTTCAGCGAATTCCGTCTTCAAAGGAAATGCCCATCAATTAGCTGTCGGTCTACTCATTACTAACCGTGTGTTTACAAGTGTTTTCAGGGGGTACAAGGTGCCAGACAAAAGCGGCACACAGTAGACAAAGACGAGTGTTACACACACACACACTGCATTTTGCCTGCTCGCAAGCACTTAATGAGGCAACATCTCCACCATCACAGTCTTTCTATGTCAAACATCCAGAGGAAGAAAAAAAAACATAAAATGACAACTCCAGCTGCATTTACACATGATGCTGAAGAGCATTCCTATACGCCAAAAAGTGATCCACTATTCATAATCTCACACGGCAACTATGCTAAAGCTGGTTAGTAGCCGAAGAATATATATACTGTAAAATACACATTTATGACAGAAAAATGTACAATATTGTGATTGTGAGTGTGAGAAAAAACAGTTTGTGATAGTATGTTGTGAACTCCTCATTGGAGGTGGAGTTGTCATTTTCTTTGTACATATTGCCTTTTTTTTCTCACATAAGGATGTTTGCCTAACGAAGACCTTCGTGGTCACAATGTTGCCTCATTAAATTGCAATAGTCAGTGTGTGGACTACCTCTCTTTTTCTATTGTAAACTGTCTTTAGCCTCCTGTTGCTATATGATGTGATGCTACTGCAAGTCAAAGTGTGTGTATATATATATATATATATATATAAAAGCTGCAGGGAAGCCATTCTGTTCCTTTTTTCCGGCCCGAGTATCACGAGGAATAATTGATGGAGCTGTTGGAAAAGCTCTTCTGTGATTTGACAGCAATGGTTGCATATCTTATTATTTGCATTAGCAGTAAATGCTAATAGGGAGCTAATTTCAGTTATTTCTAATCAAAAAAAAGAACTACAGGAGTGTGTTTAATGGCTGAGTGATTGCCTTTTATAAATCTTGAACATTCCCAGAGATGCAGGTTTGGGAAATGGTGCCACTGAACAGCTGCTTCGGCCTCGGTGTTTAAATCACATATTCCTACACGCTTAAAATCATGGAAATCATGTCACCGCGCTGCCGCCATCATTGGGGATGTACAGTTGAACTCTGGTGTTTTTTTGTGGGGGGGTTGTAATAATATTAACACCATCCATAGCTGCCTCCCAAGATTCCTCCGAACGTGACAGTGTTGTAGCTGAGTTTTGAGGGCTGCATGTATCGGCTGTGTGCTGGCTCCAGATTTAGGTGTAACATAGTTTGTGGTGATGTTTTCAGTTCAGCCAGTCGTGCTTTATTTTCAGTGATGTGTTTTTTTATATGACCATGGTTTGTTTATTTTTTCATTGGTTATTCAAATAGTTGCCAGCGTGGCCATTAAAAAGGCACTTTGCTATTGTCAGTTTATTGCAATAAAATACATTCAGTGCTTCTTCCTGTTTTCCTTCCAACTATATGCGTTTTTGCATTTCTATTTGGAGATCAATTGGAGACCAACTTGGAGATTAGTTACTAAAACAACATATCGATCCAATTTTCACACAACAACCTTGATATATTTAAATACTACCAGCATCCTTCCCACTCATCTAGTTCTGCTTTAACCATGAACTCAAGGTCAATGCCCTGCAGGCGGCAGGGTCTTTTTGAGTCTATGTTGGATTTGGACCTTTGAGCCCCTCAACGCGAGAGTTTCATTATTCCGCATGTTCAGTTGTGTGTGTGTGTGTGTGTGTGTGTGTGTGTGTGGGAGAGAGAGAAGGATTGGGTCAGCATGTCGGGGGATAAATAATGCTTAGAAGGCCTCCTGCAAGTTAACCAGGCACTTTTTTTGACAACCTCAGCAAATCACATCTCGCCACTCATAACTCATCCAATGCAGATGGACTTGCTCACTCTTCCTGCCTCTCTTTTAAACACAAACGTACCCACATAACTCCACAGCATTAAGCTGCACTCTTCCACCACTCCATGGCATTCATAAACTGCTTTTTGACTCCTTCTCCCCATGAATTCATATTAACTCATATTGATGCACGGATACCCAATGAAGCCAAGAACAAATGCTGCCAACCATTCAATAAATCACGGCGCCACAAAAGGGAAAACTGCATTCACTAGAAGAAACATCTGTTTGGTGTGTGCTTGTGGAGTTACTGGATTGTTTTCTGGGTTGTGATGCTGATACAGGTTCCCCTGAAAGAGCTTTTGGTCGATTCTTGACAAAACAATCTGTCCTGACTGAAAAGAGCCCACACATTCAGAGATGCATTGATACTGCCGGCGCTAATCGCAGGCACACTGATACCACTGATGTTATTGTCAGTCAGCTCCGTCACAACTTCACAGGATGCAAAAAAAAAAAACACTGAATCCTCAAGCTTTGAGCACTGTCCCACTTTCCCTGCCGATTTCTGTTCTCTGTCTCCCATTTTCTCAAGCGCACACCCTATGAGGGAAGATCTGTTTTGCATAAAAGTAAGCAACACTCACAAATCTGTGGTCCTCGCTGATGCGGATGCAGACACCAGAGGGCACACATGGGCAGACAGTACTTAACGATCCAGAGCAGCAGTCAGGCAAATAGATTATGATTTATCGCCAGTGAGAGAGGAAGCGCCAAAGACAATGCAAGGAGAGGACATGTCGTCTCCTGCTTTCACTGTGGTGAGCTTGGATGCATCACATCAAGGACACAGAAGAATCCATGAAGATTGGTATACAGCTGAACAGCATACAGGTGTGAATAGCGCTTGTGTACAAAAAAACAAGTTGGCCTGCAAACACACAATGCTCAGCATCCACACAATGCTCAGCATCCACTATGTATTAATAGGTTAAGTTCTTAGAGTTAAAAAGATAAGGGAGGCAAGGCTACAAAATGACCGGCTTGTAGAGTGTGACTAGTCTTTTGAGGCCTGCTCGCAGCTTGTTGCACTCACTTTTCTATGATTTCACATTGCTTTGTGTGGTATGACTCACTGTGATGTAAGTGTGAGTCACTTGTTAACAGCGAGCCATCTTGTTAATACACAAACTAACATCACATCTTGAGTAGCGCACTGGTTTGCCTCTACATGATATAAGTAAAGTATAGAGAAACAGATGTACCACCTGTACTGATGCAAATGGCACTGCAATTTTCTCTTGATGTATTAGCAGCAGTCGGTAATCTCGAGGGCTGTGTGATTTGTATAAATAATGCAGGGGGAAAAAAAAGAATCAATAGTTGTATTATGGGCCCGTTAGTTACGGCTGTTCATTGGAAAAAACGTTAAAGAGTTTGGTGTTGATTATCATAGGAAGGGAATCACATGATTCACGTGGAGCACAAAACGCACAAGACACCTACTGACATAAAAGCAACACAAATACTGGTGGTCCCACACATCATTCATTATTGATTAAAAACATGCACAAATGTACAAACACACAAACTGATATACACACACTGGAATATTCTCCATTTATCCATAATTGATAAACACTAAAATTGTGTGTGCACTTCCACTGGCTCTTCCTACGATAGAGTAAACTGATGCAAAGGTTGCTACTAAAGCAACGCTCCCCTGGGACCTGCATTTAGTCTCTCTATTCTCTGAGGAACCTGCCGATGCCTAGAGATTCAGACATCGAGCTAATTAACCGTCCCAGGCATTCATTGTTTTATTTCTTTTCGTGAGAATTTAAATGAACATTTAAATACCTGATAGGTGGGATGACCTTTGCTAAAATGTATAATTTATTAGGGGAAATTTTCCAAGGCTGGTTTGTCCTGACCTCTCTCACTAAAGCCGATCTCGAGCTTGGTCAATGCATGAAGGACTTTTCACTATCTAAGGTTTACCAGAGGAAGCTTCAGTGAACAGCAGCAGATGAAACTATCCCTGAGGCGTTTTTAAGCATGAGTAAACAGCCATGCTACGGAAGCCAAATGCTAACAGTGTGCTGTGGTAACATGTTCACAATGACAATGACAATGACAATGCTAACATTCATTTACTAAATTCACCAAATACGTGTTTTTTTTTTTTGTTTTGCTAATTAACACCGAGCACAAAGTCCAGATTGAGTTTAGCAGGTATCATAAATCAGACTATTGAACCAATCAAGATGTTGACCCGATAGTCGTGCTTAATAAACAGTTAGGGGATTAACAAGGATTCAGGTACATGAATGTTAGAAGATATCTTAGAAATCAATCAAATAGTTGTGAAGACATTTTACTCGAAACCACAACTGTCAACCTCATGGTGGTGCTAGAGGAGGAGTCAGAGGATCAAGCTTCAAAACATCATCTATGTTATGGGGACTGTTAATATCTGCATAGATGTTGAGATATTTAAGTCTGGAAGAAAGTGGTGGACCGACCGACATTTCCATCCCTACAGCCACGTCGTTAAAAACCTGGCTTTGATATATTGTACATCTAAGAGGATGGAGTACTGACTTTAATTACCTTGAACTCATCCTGGACCCAATGCAGAGTTGGGCTGTATAGTAAGAGATCCATACAAGCAAAGGAATAATTATCATCTGTAGGAAAAGATAAGTTCATAGCATAACACAGTATATGCCTTGAAGCATTTTACACAGCAGAGAAGCATGCAGCAGGGCTGATAGCTGCCCTTTGACACTGGCCCTCTTCTTTAAACCACAGCTCAGTTATCCATCATATACAGTAGAGTCTGTACAGTAACCCACCATGCTGCAGGGCAAAGCAAAGAGATCTTCTGTTATGTTATTCTAAGCAAGTTGTTTTTTAATTGTTAATAAGACAATAGGATGAGGCCTTTATGCATAAGTAAAGCTGGTAACAACAGCGAGCTAATCAGCGATGTGCATCTTGTTCTCCTGTGGGAAGCCAAGTAATTATGAATGAGCATGAGAGGGCGAAGCGACGTCACTAATGGGCCTTTAGTGCTAAAGGTGAGAAGTACAAAGATATAATTCTGCTATATAATGATCCCGGAGGCAAAGAGAACACAGAAGGGAACACAAGGACCAAAATGAACGGCAGCAGAGAAGAAATAAATAAGGGAGTAAATGTAAAAACCACGTTCCTCTGGGAAAAACAGCTCCTTCAAACAGCATCTTTGGATGATTCCTGTGAGTGAGTAGTAGCTCCTGCGGTCCATCAAGGGACCTGCTGTTTGGTGATCTGACTGCCGTCACTGTGGGGTTGTTCAACCTGCGGTACTCTGTTGAAGTCTGCACACTGAGATATTCCTTCACAGCCCTGCTCTGAAGATCAAAAGCTCCACACGATGGCTGTCTGACTCATTTTTGGTCTAAAATCTTTTCTGGACTTTCAATAACTGCTCTTTCTCTCTCTTTCTCTCTCTCTCTCTCCCCCCTTCCCTGTGTGTGTGTGTGTGTGTGTGTGTATGCTGTGAAAGACATAGGGATTCACACAGGTGATCAGGAGGAAAAGCCAAGTGCCGATGGTTATCTGATCATTCTTCTCTCCGTCCCTGCCATCCCCAAGCTATTACTGCTTTTAACCGCAAATGACAGTACCTGTGGATATAGTTGCCATGGCACCACAGCCTCTCACGAGTGACTTTGATGTATAAGTTAGGGCCCAGCATGTGAAACATGTCCATGCCTCGCACTGTATGAACATCCTCCATGCACTTGACTCTTTCATTTGTCCCCACGCTGCTCATATTTCCCTCTCTGCATGTGTAGTCTCATAATAAATCAATGAGCAGGCGCGTAAACAGTGCAAGGTGATCTGGAGAGAGGAACTGTCAATTAACTGATGATGAGACTGCGACATGGCTTAAGGAGCGCGGTGCGTGTGTAGGTGCCGACTGCTCCCTCGCATTGAATTGTGTCCCTGTCTTTGCGAGGCGGCAGTGACACCGGCATACAAAACGCCTGTCATCATCTATTAGAACACGAGTCTGTCACAGGACATTCCCTCATGGGGCACAGACACATGTATTATACACAAACTCCCTCCTCACATGCACAAAACCCTGTGTGCGCCTCTCTAACGCATGATCGGATGAGCAAAAAATGATGACATTATCTGCCATTATATGTGACGTTGAAATGAAAATACAGATTTCAGGCATCAATATTTCAACTGGTCCGTGAATTGCCTCCAAGACGTATGCTGCATTATTAAGAGCGAGCTGCTTGCAGTTGGAAGTATGTCATGGGTGATTCTCGATGACAGGGGGGATTCTTTCAGCTCTCAAAGAGATGAGGATGCTGCACACATGTCTGTGGTGTTTCTGGGTGTCCTCCGGAAAAAGGCTTCTATATCTCAGTCTGGCTCAACGAATACAATATAACATATTGATTCTTGGAAACTCACTAAATTTCATTTATTTCTATTCCAATTAAATGGTCAGTGGCAGCGCTACTGCACGAGATTCACTTGACTAACAAAAACACACAACTTTATTAATGTGATGATTTTGACTGAGGAAAACGGGCAAAAGTTGAAACAGTCGGTATGCACGTACTGTAGTCGCACAACACACTTAAGTTTCAAATCCTTTTGCCAAACAACAGTGGCACTCATTCTGCAGCCGATTCTCTGCAACGCTGTTAGTGCCGCTGTTCCCACTACGGAATTGAATGCATTATAGATTACAGCTCTGCGTTTCTAATCTAGAACTGTGTAAAAATATTTGTCTATGCTTACAAATGAATAATAAATGCTTACACTTTAATTAAATGATTTCTTACACTGACATGGAGCCCCCCAGGTGATAGCAGCTATGCTTGTTGTCCAGACTCGCCATCTAGTGTATGAAAAAGGAGTAAAAGTCAGTAACGCAGCTTAGTTTATGCATATTTCAAGTTATATCCCACATTCAAGTTGTAAGTAAAATACTGAAGAATTAAGAGCATCATTTACTTATCATTAAAAGATCTCATTTTGCTATGTAGCTAGTAACTTTAGCTGTCAATGAAATGTAGTGGAGTAAAAAGTACAATTTCCCCCTCAAGTTTAATACTTAAGTAAATGTATGTAGTTACATAGTTACTAGTTTTACATCTATTGTACTTCTGTCCATCCTGGGAGAGGAAGCACTCAATAGTTTTTTCCCTGTTCAAGGTTTCTTGGGGGAGTTGTTCCTTCCCCGATGTGACGGTCCAAGGACAGAGGATTTCCTCTTAGGCAAATTTGTGATATGGGGCTATATAAAAACAATTGAATATAATCTTCTGGTTTCACTTCAGATTATCATTCATTATCACATATTGTATGCCTCCTTTTCTAAAGACATCATTACAAGGGATATATTCTGAGGATTCTTTTTTTTTTACCTCAAAATAATAATAATGTACCATCACATCAGTGATAATGTGTAAGTGTGTACTGCGTTCCCCATGCTGAATGAAAAACATCAGTGGGTTATTTAATTTAATAGGCCAGCAAACACTATTTTCTTTTACAATTTGGTCGTAATTCAAACTTATAAGAATCTATACTTCACTTCATTGGAGTCTTTTTAATTTGCAAAAGCATTTCTCATTGAATTTACAAGTGTACAATATGTAAGCTGAGCAGTTCAGCAAGTTGTGAATGGTTCATTTCAACCAAACTGCTGAAAGAGACAGAATTTATGAAACATGATTTCAGATGGAAGTCAGAAAATGACTCGCGAAACTGAAGATTTTCTAAACACAGTGCTCCTTGGACCATTTTATTTCCATAATATCAATTTAAGACAGTGTCAAACAATATTCTGGAATGTTTACATATGTGAAACAAGCATAACCTCAGCTCCGGTCTTCAAATGGATGTCCCGCATGCTGAGATGAGACTCAAATTCAGTTAACTGTTCAGAGAGGCGATTGTGGTCGGACAGGATGGAATTCAAAATGTTTTGTAGAGGCACGGTGCAGTGTCACTCACATCGAAGTGATTTGGATTAGGCCATCAGTGCCCTGCTCTGACCCTAACCCCTGACCTCAACCCCAGAAAAGTGTGTGTCGAGTCTGTTGCTGGGATGGGCTGTTAGCTTCGTCACAAAGAGGACACCTCAGCGGTCCAGCGAACGTTTCTGGATTGCTTCAGCCACCACGGTGCGCAGGAGAGCGATGACAGAGCGAGGGTCGTCGCTGCCCACGACAGCGCTGCCTGACACGATCATGTTGGCTCCTGCCTGCAGCACGAATGAGCATAAAGTTACTTAAAAACACACAAAACTGGATCGGAATTTTAGGTGAGCGATATGCGCTTGAATCCCTTACCTCTGCACACTTGTGAATAGTGTCAGGGCCGACTCCCCCGTCTACTTCAATGTCTAATGATGGGAACTGACTCCTCAACCAGCTCACCTGGACACACACACAGAAATAAAACAAAGAGCTTGAAACATGCATAACACCATAGCTACAACACAATTAGTACATTAGTAGGACGGAAAAAATAGACGGTGCTACAGTTTAAATCAAAAACATCCTATGGACTAAATGTATGTTGTTGTGGTGTGTATGGTTCCTGTTTTTCCTTCCTCTTGCCTGTGGTTTGACTTTACCTTGGGCATCATGTCCTCCATGAACTTCTGGCCTCCAAAGCCAGGTTCAACAGTCATGACCAGAGCCATGTCGATCTGGTTAGCCCAAGGTGCTAGCTCTTCCACAGTAGTCCCAGGCTTTAAGGCCAAACCCACCTACAAAGCTCACACAGTGTTAGTATGAAGACATAGAAAATACAGTCGCCTTAGCACTTTTGTATGTAGCTGATCAATGCTAATATTTCACTTTTTTTTTTTTTTTACATGCAGCACTGATGCTAATGCCTCAGCCTGCAGCGTGATGTTCTCACCTTCATGCCACTCTCTCTGATCTCTTTGATGAGGTTACCAGGGTTGGTGGTGGACTCTATGTGGAATGTGTATTGGTTGGCTCCTGCTGCAGCCATGGGCTTCACCCACTGCTCGGGCCGAGACACCATCATGTGCATGTCTGCAACATGATCACTGTCACAATACTGCACAAGGCACAGCAGATGCATTCAGGATTCAATTCAATGGGGTTATTAGGTTAAGGTAAGTCTCGCTCACCAAAGAAAGGGTCTTGGCCTACTGACTTCCTTAGGCACTCTACCATGGGATGTCCAAATGTGAGGTTGGGGACAAAGTGCCTTAAAGGGGAAACAAAAGCAGATGTGATGAAATCCTCTCGTCTTGCGTGAACAGTTGCAAACAAACGCAGAGGTGAAGAGGAAGGTAAACAATGACAAAACCAGAAAGCAGGAGGAGGAAGTATGTTGTTAACACTTGCAAGACATTATAATGTTTGACACCCTGAGGGTTTGAAAGCCTCATTATCGACAGACTTAAGCCATTTAAATCCAGTTACATAAATATTGGCTTTCCCGGCTTAACTTCTTGGCAAGCTAGTTTAGCTTGTTGGTGTTAGCCAACTTTAGCTCTCACGCACTGAACTCCCAATCGGCTCGCTAGTTAGCGTGCTAGCTTGTCTTAACTAACGTTAACCAACTGACAAACCAACCCGTCCATAACATCGAGGTGCAGGTAATCTGCCCCGCAGTCCATCATCCGCACGCACTCGCTGCCCAAACAGGACAGGTCGCTGCTCAGGATGGACGGACCGATCTTCGCACTGTAAGCCATGCTGCTGTTACTGTCTCTGCATGCAGCCAGCCAGCGAACACCAGTTAACCACAACATGAAGCACAACTTCCGACGATACCCTTCAAAATAAAGCAAAGGAATAAGGATAAAAAGGAAACAGGAAGAAAGTAAATAATTCAAGTTTTGCTTTGTCAATACATTTGCAGCTACAATCTTTCAGGTCAAACAAGTCAGCATTTTTAAATGACTTTAATCAAATATTATTTTTCTTGCTGTGTCGAATAGTAATATTTTATGCAAAACATCCTCACTTCCGGTCTTACACTAGTGTCAGTTGTTAACTTGATGCACCTGTGGTGTCAAACTTCCGCCTTCAAAATAGACGTTTCCCCCTTCTTGGCTCTAGATGGCGCAAAGCTCATATCGGCAAGGAACTGTCATAACAAGAAGTTATGTGAACACAACCTAAAAACCAAACAAGGTTCTTTGTTGGGTAATACTGTTTGGTCATAACCAGTGTATTGTATCATGTGGAACACATTAACAAGGCCCCAACTAATGTGGGACACACCGTTTGCGTAATGGTGTAAAAGGCATAAATTGCCAAACCCTTTGAATCCCTTCTTCAAATTATCCCAACATACCCTTTGCTTCTATTTCTCTCTGTATTTAGCCACATGGTTTCACAATTTAACGCCTCTCTGAGATTTCACAGATTTCTTGTTGACCTTAAATTTGTCTCTTTCTGCTGTCCCAACACTGTAAATATAAGTTACCGAGTATGACCGGATAGATATAGTTTGATGGCCCCGTAGAAGAAACGTTTTGTCACGCTTGGTGCTGCAAGGACACAGGCATTCAATGATATAAAGTTGTCTGGGCTTTAAAAAAATAGATTTTACTGATTCAATCCGTCGGCCGGATGGGGAGCAAGTTAGCCTGCAAAGTATTGTCTGCCAGATACCTGTAATGAAGGAAGAAAACCTCTTGCAATGATAATAATTGAAGAAAAGGTCAGTAGCACTCGTACCTTTGGAAAAGCCTTCATTGTCCCACGTTACCTGACACCAACTTAGAAAGAACAAACAACAAAACAGACAAAACAAGCCAATAGGTTTCCATGAAAACTAAATCTTAGTGCAGGTGTATAAAATGCTTGTAAACAAAACACTTTAGTCGTGAATAATTCAATTTCATAAATAAAATCTCATATTATTTACTACATTTATTATTTCTCCAGTCATTGCTCACCTGCATCCCACTCAATGACGTCAACTGTGATGTCATACAAACAAAATTGATCATGTCATCTCTAAGATATGGTTATTTGACACAAGTTTTAATTAGTCTTAGATGTCTCACAATACCTGCATAATCCTATACCTAATGGCATTTATCTCCTACAGTTTGGTGTCTCTATAACTCTTCAGAGATCAAGGGTTTGGTACTGGCACATTTATATATACATATATATATATATATATACAGTATATATATATATATATTCTTCTTGATTTGATTTGTTGCCACTGAAATGGTATGATTATTTTCAGATGGGATGTGTAAGTTGTTGTGATTTATAAGAAGCAGATGGCTGAGGTTTTAAAAAGCCTCTGCAGCACACTGCTCAGCCGACAAAGAGCCACACTCTATAACCAGATTGGCTAAACAGAATCTGACATTTACGAGTTTTACCCACTGTTTGCATTTACTGCAGCAATGATGGAAACACTGGTGGCACGGTGTACTCTGGCAGACAGGAAGATGATATATTCAATTTTTGAGTCGGGCTGATGTAGAGTAAGTTGGCTTCATAAAGAACTGGGGCCTCCAGAGTCTCAGAGGAAGGTAGTAAAACAGCTTCTGGCTTTGACAGTCATTTTGTGGACCAGTACCATGTCTGCAAGGGGTTTTTATCCCATAAGTCTGTGCATACAGAAGTCCTTCATGATGTCTTGAGAGCAGAGTTGATGTGGGAGTCCAGGGAAGATTCACTACAGCTCAATAAGCGACAATTATCTTTTTAACTATCGGTGAAACAATAACACAGGGTTGATTTATGGCACTTATATGGTTGATGCATTTCTGCTTTGTCTTTAAGAGGGTTCATTCTTTCTCTTGCAGCTGACATAAAGACACATTCTTCACCTTTACTGTAAACAGCTCCAACACCAAGCACATCATTTCAGTCTATAGGCCTCTGCTCACTGGAGGTCCCCATTAAAGACACCTTCTTAGGTTAAGTGCAGCTCAGGAATGTGACTTCAGGATGCTGTCAAGCTGTTCTCTATTGCCCATTGTTGACATATGCATCTTAACAACAATCCAGAATAACCAGTACTACCAGTACTGTACTCCATTACTGCTTTAAAGATGATTCACAGCCTTAAGTTGTAGATTGAGCTTTAAGTCTTGCTTTTCTGTAATACCATCTCATCTTATGGGCGTAGAGTGGGCCCCTCCACATTTAATGGCTAAAACATACAGAATTTATTTGGATGATCAAAATGCACTGTACATATTCCACTTCTTCATGGCGTATATGGTCTGTATGGTCTGCGGTCCTCGTTACATGCATTCCTGCATCTCAGTCATCTGTGAAGACAATTTAAAAATATCTTTGGTTGAAAAGTTGAAGACTAATCAATTCCATTCCCGGCTGCTAAATTGGTCTGTGTTGGTCTTTTTTTTTCGGTCAGAGTATTGTTTAAATGAATATTTGTTCCCACAAGGTATTACTTTTTCTCTAAGGTGGCATATGGCTTCATCAGCACTTTCAAATGTGTCCCTGCAGGTTACGATTTAGCTGTTGCAGGTAGCTAATTAACAGCCACACAGCAGTGTGAATTAAACATGTTTGAACTTGTTTAACGGTCTTTTGAAGTGCATCATTTACCGACTACGAATTAATTATCTGGTAAACCAACGGCGAGCTCAGATCCAATGAACAACCCACTGAAAATCAGCCTCCTATATTACAATTGCTAATCTGCAGGAGAAATGGTATGCTAATTCCACGTAGGAGAGAATTCCTGTGTGTATGCTTTAAGTGCACTTCAAGACGTGCACATTTGCTCGGAACAATATGTGAGCTGTAACCTTTAATGAACTGGGTTTATGTGACCTTTAACCTTTGTTATAGAAGGCAGGAACAGGAACTGAGACTCTTTTTCCTCTGACGTGGTTAACTATCAACGACTTGGTACAACTCCAAACTTTCATGTATTATCTTGATTGAAACCTTCCTGCCGCTTCCCCCCAGCAGTTGACTCTAGACTCCTGAGCAAACAGATAGCGATACACTAGTTTCTTGTGATGGTCGGAAGGAACGTGTGGAACATGTGTCCTTGCAGCCTCTCCCTTCCTGGGCTTTATGTCGCTCTGTCGGGGGTCCATAACTGTAAAGGGAAGGGTGGGGTGGGTGCTGCCTCCCTTCACGAGGTTAATGCTCCCAATCAAGTTTGTTTTCCTGCCGGAAAAAAGGTGCTCTTTGGATGTTGTAAAAGGGCTTTATATTATGATGGTGCACTCACAGGGAATGCAATAGCTGCAAAGACTTGCTGTGGGCCCCAGACCTGTAATCATTAACCACATTGCACTGAGACTTTGGATACAGGAAAACAAAGTCTTTATTTGTGCTGCTTGACCTGTGATTGCAGGATTTATTTTAGTGTATATCACACCATTAGAAGTACATGAAAGGAATTTAAATCAGCGAAGTGGTCCTTCAACATTCATGTGCTTCGATGTTGTCTTGCTACATGTCCAAATCTGTTAGTGTCATCAAAATAATTTATGTCACGGTGCGTATTCTCTGACATGACCTCAACTGTATGTACCCTGACCACAGAACACTTCAGAGCAGGAGTGGTCAGCATAAAACAGTAATTGCATGTGAAAACCCCCTCTAGGGAGAATTGGACCTTTCCAAATGTCATAATTTAGTGCTTTATGGGTGACAAAGTGTCACTTGAAAGGGCCAGAAATGTGACCACGGGGGCACCGGTGACATTTCAAAATGACAACATGAGCTTGTGAAGAATAAAATAAGATTTATTCGGAATTTTCTTTTTTTGTGATTTAATAGCAGTAGCCCCCGAGTAGGTTTATGGGAGCGAAGCTTTCCTCCCGACTTCATAAAACATCTAATCCACCTGATTTAATCTTTAATATTTGAAGATTGTGGATGTAAGGAGGCTGCTGAGAAAACACAGCAGGGTTTAATATTTTCTCACAACATGAACTCTTAGAGTACAGGAGTTTGCTTTATGAAAACCGAAAATCCGGTTCTAATTAAATTGCCTAATGAGATCATACAGAGAGATTTTTATTGATCATCTATTTTATTATTCCTTCATTTTATTCAAACTGGTGTAATCCTGAATTGCTTTAAACTGTGTTTTTAGATAGCTAGTATCAGCCAAACAAAATCTAAAGTTTCTCTGATGCTTTTTTTTGCTTTAATATATTCAAACACATACACACAGACGTGATATACAGTCATACATTCTTACAAAGCTAAACCAAACCTGGAAACAAACAAGATCATTTGTCCAAACTGTTCAGAGAGCAGCCTGGTCGATATCCATGTGCAGGCTGTACTGTGAATCATGAGGGTTCCCTCATCTGCTGGGAAGAGTTAACACGCTGTCAGTGCTAAGAATACAACACAAACATCAGCTGCAGAGCATTACTCAGCTGTGGAAAAGAATAACATGTTGAAAAATTCTTTGGCACTGAGCATTGATCGCATTTGGAAATAAATTTATTTCGAAAAAAAAAAACAGACAAATATCACTATCACATGTTCCGAGTGGAAATATGAATCCTGACCCCATCTGGTGTTTCCAACAGCCGTTGGACCCACCGTCGAGAGTGCTTCAGAGCCGAGCAGTATCAAGAAATTCTCCAAAATCCTTCTCCTCAGTGAAGAGGCGTTTAGGGATTTCAACACCAGGACACTGGTATCTGGGATGAACACAGATGCAGTTACTTACATAACAAGTTGAACAAACAAAATAACTCTTTGTGACATTCTCTCTTTCTGTCTTTGACACAGTTAACTATCAAAGCAGTTGCTAACAAAATCAGACAATTTTACAATACTTGAAGATCAAATAAATAGTTACACAGGATTCTCATTACTGATGATGAACACAATTAAAAGCTCAAACCTCCTACAGCTCATTAAATGTATTAATCATTTGTCAAATATACCAATGTGTGTCTGTGTGTAATAATTTATCACAACAATGTTCTGCATGTTGGCGTAGCGTCGTAATCCACAAGTGAGTGAGTAAATGCAGATGTATTGGTAGTGCAGCTAAAAGGCGGGTGTATAAGGAAGTCTGAAAAAATCCAGGAAAAATCCTGCAGGTCCCCAAAAAAATCTGCTGTAAAGTAGCTGATAACGAACCGTACTCTTTCCAATCCTGTTGTTTGGTGGTGCATTTTTCTGAGATGACAGATGACTCACCATACGAGGATAACGGGGTATTTCTGATGCATCTAATGCTTCGGCACTTCAGTCATTTTTCAAAATAAAAGGGCAGTGGCTTTCTCTCCAGATTCACCTTTGTTTATTATAACCTTTAATTAATCAGGTAATCTCTTTAAGATCAAGGTATCTTTTGAAAGAGAAGCCTTGGTATAACAACAACACAAAATTCAACAAAGAAAATCCACGTCCTTCCACAAACACTCAAGGTTCAATATTTTGTAATGCAATCAAGCCACAGCTTGCACGTGAGTTGTTGTGTACTCTCTTTGTTTATCAACAGCACAGAAGGACAGTCATTGCAATTGTCAGAAAATAACTCTTTAAAAGCACGAAACAATAAATAAATAGTGGTTGTCACTGTACGAGAATCATAGCTTGGATTTAAGTCACCTTTGTACTCCATCTGAGCCTTCAGTAAAACACGTGAGCGCCTTTGTCAGGGGAAATAGCTCTTCCCATTAAAAAGAAAAAAAAGGCCAGTGTGAATGACTGTAAAGACTTATACACACATCCTGACAAAGTGTCCCACCGTCCAATTAACCTCACACAGAGAATGGACGGAAGTGAGAGCACAAGTGTGATGGGTTATAGCCCTCTGGAGACACACAGACCTACGAGAGCACTTCACCGATCCGACCATCTGAGAGTTTTCATTCAGCCTTTAGATATCCTTTGAGGTATTTTTGCTTGTGGTATTCTGCTTGTTCCTGCATGCTGCCTGGCTACATTAAAGCCCAATATTGACTTTAGGGATGTGTTTTTGTTTGGCATGGGAACGCTTCAGGCTTCGGCTGGTGCTGGCCTCTTTGAGTGGCTTTCTACAGGGTTCTGGCAGATAGCCAGCATGAGAAGCAGCTAATAATGGACTCCGCTATACAGTAACGCAAATACTGCTCTATTCATCAGATGAGAGAAGATGGAGTGGAAAGAAACAGCTTTATTGGTACAAGCCACATGTAATTTGGGTTCGGGTACTGTTTATGCATTGCATTAAATGTGACAAAGTTATAGTGTTATCCACAGTGATATCCAACAATGGCAAAGAAAAGAGTTCAACAGATTTCAGAGATAAATAGAGCATTTAACCTGCCCCCTGATAGTTTCCTCAAGCCGGAGCAGCTCCAACGAGGAATGCACTTATGTTTTATCGTCTTTGCCAGGAAACACCCCACGGCATTGAGAGAGAAGAAGAGAATACAGAAAATATGGATCACAATTGAGGAGCAAGGATCAATGGGCCCTCTGCCAACAGATTTCACGAGCTACTCCATCAACAGGAATGGAGGCCCGATAGGGAGTTGTGCAGCACGCAAGTAAACCACAAATCCACACCAGCCATGACAAATCTTTTTCTCACTAATTTAGAAACTATTTAACAGATACATAGAAACGCTGGCAGTATTGAAGGTGATCCACCCAGCAATAAAGTACAGCAATGGAACAAATCAATGTTGTTGTTCAGGCTGTGACAGTGTGTTCCCTCACTGGGTTATGTAAGGTCGAGCACTGGGGAGCTGAAAACCTGTTACCTTGCTTTATTGTTTATTCTACTCAGAATTGGACCATCCTTCACTAAATGATCATCATGCTGCATTGAAGAAGACTTGAAACTAGTGATTGAGACCATAAACTCATGTTTACAATGTTTATTGAGGTAATAAGTCAAGTGAAAAGTAAGGTCATTTTCTCATAGACTTCCACACAATCTGACTTGTCTTTGCAACCAGAGGAGTCGCCCGCTTATGGCCACCAGACAGAATGCACGTTTAAGGCACTTCCACATTCATTTGCTTCACTTTTCAGACCCAGAGGTTGCCACCTGGATGCAACCAACAGCTTAGCATAGCTTAGCATGAAGACTGGAAACCGGGGGAAACAGCAGGCCTGTGCCTCTTTCCAGAGGTAACAGAATTTGCCATCCAGCACTTCTAAAGCTCACTAATTTGCTCTCATTATGTTCTGTTTGTTTCTAACTAACTCTCTAACCATCGGCAAGAAAGTATATTTCCTAAAATGTCAAACTATTCCATATAAATTAAAGGTAGACGTGCCAAATTTGCATTACAATATGCAGCACTAATATTATTCTTGTTTGAACTTAAATGACTGGAATATTCCTTATGGAATAAAGTTTGTTATCTAAAGAAATACGTTTGAGGAAGATGCTTTTTTTGCTGTAATAAGATACATTACATGATACAATTCATTATTTTAATTTTGTGCTGATGTTTCTACATATGTCAACATAATCTTGTTACAAGACCACATCTGCAGCTTTTCACTAACAAATAACAACCAATAGCAACAGCAGCAATAACAACCTGCTGGGCATGGCCAAGGTTTATCACACTGCGTATCTGTAGTTGTCATGACAGTCATGTAGATTTCACTTGTGCATTCCTACGGTATTGAGACACTAGTGCGTCCCTGGTAGGAATTTCCCCTGGCCCGCTCTCTGTTTTTTCTGCTGTGTCCCTGCCCTGCTGCTGGAGGTGAGGGAAAGTTCAACCACACCAAATCTGGATTCTAAAAGGGCATCTTTATTTTTATTTTGAGAGTTTCTCTGCACTATTTAAGGCAAACATTCCACCTCACTGTGAGATTAACTCACTAAGACTTAAGATTTGTTTGGGCAGGTTCCTTAATTCATAATGACAGTTTAAATAATGTGTGTGTGTTTTTCAGTGTGCCTGCATGTGTGGATGTGTTTCACAGTGTACTCAGATCCATATCAAATCCTCTGTGTAATATAAAGGCAGAATAGCCCATAATGTTCAACATTTCTATGAATACATAAAGAAATAGGATGATTGTTGCAATGATTATGCTAGTGACCAGTGGGAGAATCACATTACTTGCAGACAAAGGATACGAGACACCCATGAATAGCATCTTAAAATAAGACCAGAAAAACAAGAAGTGATTCATGTCATTGCCTTGGCAACATCCCAGTGTTATGTGGAGGAAGTTGTTTTTTTTTTTTTAGCAGCAGCAGTTTGATGCCATGAGGGTCCAATCTTCATCTTTTTGTCCAGAGATGTCTCCAAGCTGTGTTCCCCCAGTGATTTATGTGTAAACGTAGACTATAATCAATAACACCTTCACTGCATAAGTTTGTGTAAAATGTTCCATGAGGGTTTGACATATTCAGTGATGGCAAAGATCAGGAGAATGGAGACATGGGTTGCAAGGGTGGGACTCTTGGTTTTCCTTCTGCGTCATTCTTGAGCAGCGGCGAGATATCATATCCAGATGTTTTTTGCAGGTTATAGTGGATATTTCCTCTCTTTGCTTAACAACTTTCCTGCTCTCTGTGCAGACAAATTGATTCATTTGATAACAAAAGATGAAAAGATCTTTAAAGCTGCTATGAGGAATATTTTTTCAAATAACAAAGGATTAAATGAGTATGTGTGTACTGTGAATGTGTACTGTGAAAGGTGTCGCTTGTGACAAACCGGCATACAACTTTACTTTTTTGGTTCACTCTCACTGTGTGAATCTTGTGCTTACATTCATCAGGTGTCCAGATGCATAACTCCAATTGAATGCTAATATTTCTCCATGTCTCCTGAATGTGTAAAAAGGCTGCTATCTAAAAGGTGATCAAATGTCAGTGAACTGTCAGCAGCTTGTATCCGCTACACCCAAGTGGCCAAAAAAGTATTAAGGGATTTAACAATGTCAAGACAGCTGTCCAGGTATTGGCACAAATCAAGGAATATACATTTCACATGTGAAATCCTCTGTGAGGCCTGCATGTGTGACTTTGACTTTATCCTGCTCCAGAGGCCTGTTCAGGTTATTTTCACAGTTCTGCTTCTGTTTCTATTTTTTCAGTATTGTGTACCAACAGTACCACGATTCCTTGACACCACTTCCATCACCACAGCATTCAAGTGAAGACGCATTTATAGCTGCAACTGTCACTTCCTGACTCAACTCTGACTCATGATGGAAAACTACACAGTAACTAAATCACAAAACATGATGTAACCACGCAAAAATATACTCATCCTCAACAGTGATGTTTATGTGTTAATTCTTATTTGTAAATCCATGATACTCATATATTACTGCTCAGAGGAGGGAGTTTTTCTTCAAGCAGCATATGGCAGGAGCTTGCTGACTCCCTGACTGTAAATTAAATGAGGTAATCCTGAAAACATAACAATGGTGCCTTATTCCTGAACCAAAACTGTCAACCACTTTATCTCACTGTCACCATGCTGACACCGAAACAGGGGCACTCTTAGATACAAGAGATCATACACCTATCAATCATCCACCCATTCATTTTCTTCGCACTTATTGGGCCGGGTCACAGGTATTCTAGACGTCGTGTTCCACAGCAACGCTTTCCAGCTGTTCCTGGGGAACCCCGAGGCATTCCCAGGCCAGACGAGATGTTTAGTCTCTCTAGCGAGGGTCTACCCTGGGATCTCAAATCCGCAATGCTCCTCCTAGATCTGAGGTTTGACAATCGATTGGAGCCTCCTTTCCAGCACCCTACATAAAATGTTAGAGCCTTCAACAAGCCCTGGAAGTAAGAGACAGAACCCGAACACCATGTTGTAAAAGACTTGGTTGAAAGGGGAGAGCTGGCCTGGTAAGTGAACATGGCTGCATTTTACTGACTGGTTTCATCTTGGCTGTGGGCTTGATGGGTGCTATTATTCCCTAGAATGCTCTGTAACAACACAACAAAGAACATGGTGAACCACAAGAACAGTAAATAAACATTGTAAAATGTTCAAGCAGATGAAGCAAACAGAAAATCAACAGAAGAGGATATGTACTAAATACATTTTGGTTTATATAAACTTAAGTTTGTCCTTCAGAGCAAATCTGATCTTTAAAACAAAAACTTTTATGACGATATTAAGAGAAACTGAGGCTGTTTTCTCAGCAAGATAAGACCATGTATTTTGCCATTTGAGAAGAACCACGTCATGGGAATAGGATGAGGAAAGAGGCACCCAATGTACACTGAAGCACACTAAGCGTCTCATGACTGACGCTAATGGAAGAGCAGAGTTGATAATGTTTCCCGGGACTGTATGTCATGAACGCCGTTACCTCTGTACTGAGTTGCATTCTCATTTCTTTCAGTCACTACACCTCAGCTTGTGAATGAAGCAGGCTGAAGATGTTGCATGGAAGCACACATCTGCGAGTTCATTGAGCTATTTGTTTCAACATCGTTAAGCCTACCCGAGGCCTTCACTGAGCCTGCATGTTGCCGTGACATGCACGGGTGCACACTGCACATTTGCAGCCGCACATACACAGAAAGCAGCCAACACATGTGCTTAGAAACATCTGTTGAACAGAAGTCTTGATTAATGTGTTCAGAATTTGAAAGAAGGGGACTGAACCTTTGATAGCTCTATATCTGTGTTTCCATTACAAGGCCACCTACTCAGCGCTATTTATACACAGCACTGCAAACATAATCCGCATAGCGGGAGAAGCAGGAGGAGGGTAAGAGCCTGGCGAGAATGGGTGGAAAGTAGTGAAAAAAGGAGGATTTAATTAAGAATGTTGATTAAGGATTGAAAATAATTACTCAGCGTAATGACAGAGAGGGAGTTGAAGTGTTAGTAGAGCTTGGAGCAATGTAAAAGGGCACCTGTGTGCGCGGTCGTGGGTGACCTGTGTTTTATGTGTGTTTGCATTTGTCCATCCCCAGAGGAAGGTCTGTGTGTGACCAGTCTGTGGCCTGGTGTGGATCAGGTTCGCTGCCTGTGTGTGTCCCTGCCATGGACCCCCTCTGGTGGGCCGAGGTGATGGATGATGCCTGGAAGCTCCGGAGCTACCGAGTGTACTTATGAGTGCCTGTCTGAGCAGCTACCAGACATATATGGATGATAGATGCTTTTTGAGTTTGTGTGCATGTGGGGATAAGTTCAGGTGTGAATGAGTGACAGGTTACGGATGGCTGTTGTGTTCCGGGTGTTATTCTAGCATTATTGATTACAAGGTGACAGGTATGTGAAGGAAAGCTATTTAATACTGTAGCAGAGAGTGGTGAAACACACACCTACGCACGCCTCCTCCCAAAAACTTGTGTTTGTTCAAACCCCCCACTTCTCCTATAGAATTACAACCCATATACCAAGTGTAAGGCTAGGATGGAGAGCCCAGTTTGGGTTGCAGCCTTTACTTGTGACATATTGACCTCAATGAAAATGTTCATCCATCAATCTACAACACAGTCAGGAGTTTACAGACTAAAAATCATCTGTTGAAATACGTACATGATGTATGGAAGGTGATACTCCTGCATAAAGCTTAACAATTAGTCATTGTTTTATACAGGTCTTGACCATTGTTTTATTGATATTCTTCCTCTTCTTCTGTACAGCCCACTCTAGAAGAATTGAAGAATATTTGGTAACTTTCAAGAAGTATCAAACTTCAAACCCATCTGAGAGCAATGTTGAAACTAACCTTATAGTCTACAGCAGTGCTAGTGGCTCTGTGAGGTTGTACTCTCAGGCACAGCGGCCCTTTGAGCTAAATGCTAACATCTAAATGCTGTTCTCTTTAACAGATAAAAGATGAACTTGTCTTATTTTGCACCTGTAAGTTTTGAAAGTTTGAATCTTTATTTGGATTGTTGTCCAGTGTGTCAGATTGGCGTGCCCTGTTGCACAATGAAAGTGCACAAAAATAAATAATGTTCCTCAGTATTTTTCCTTCCTTTCATGTTCTTTGACTTCTTTCAAAGGGTCTTCATTTTAATTGAGGGAGTTCCCACTTAAATTAGAAAATCTGGCACAAAGGACTTACATTCCATCTGTTGCTCACTTCCCCTACCTCTCCTGTCATCTTTCTGGCATTTTTTGGCCCAAAGCCCAAAATGATTGTCCTTTGATGTTCCAGTTAACTATGGTAACTTAATTGGACAGTGCTGCGAATGATCAAATCGATCATTTTGTTTCATGAGACAAAATGCTACAAAAGAATCTCCGCTGCAGTGTTGTTCTTATGTCTTCCATGTCGTTGAGTGAATCTCTTTCCTGTACTCTGCTGCTGATGCTAATGATTATTTTTGATATATTTGTTGATCCATTGCGCCTCATTTCTGGACAATCACCAAATTAAACACACAGTTAAAAAAGGAGGTCTTTATACTGTACATAGAATCAATCTGAGTTACCACCACTTCAGATAAATGGCCTAAAGTGGTGCTAGGTGATGCTAATTTCTACATTGTGTATTTTAACGTTTCAAAATCTTTGTTTTTGACAAAAAACTAAATAGCTGCAGCTGTGACAACATGATGACTTGAAGACAATAAAACTGGTAGTAATTGATACATGAGAGCGACTCAAAACCACTGCTGGGATGAAAAGGGGACAGAAGAGGACAAACTGTTCACAACTAAAGGCCAGAGAGGAAATACAATCCGTGGCATGTTTTCATTTTGTCAATTGTGAGGGTGAATGTTGAGATTTGGTGTCACACACACAGACATTGGGCCAGCTTTCAGCTTCCCCACCCAAAATACCCTCATCCACAGCCGGAAACTACAACTTCCTCCCCCATTCATCTTGCTGCGATTTTGTTTTATTTCTCAGGAGCTGTTTTACAAACTCATTTGTCAAGCCACACAAATGTTTATTGAGCACCCTGAAACCAAGCTTAGGAAAACAGTGGCAAGGAAACTCTCCTTTGTATACACAGAGAAGGATTTCAGAAACCTCAATCAGAAAGGTTTTGGGGTTATTGTATTGAGGCCAACTGCAACAAACCTCATCCACAATGAGATACAGCAGTTTCAGTTTCAGGTTCAAAGTTGGTTTGTATTGGAAACAGTCAAATGCAATTCATCTTGTTTGTGTGGGTGTGGTTATGCACGCTCATTATGAATTCCTTCTTATCGCAGTAGGACGCATGACGTACATCAGGGTAGAGTGAACCTGCAACCAAGACAGCATGATGGAAGAAGAGTTGAGTGACTTCCAGGGAAGCAGTTGAAGTTTCACGCCTACGGGGGGAGTAAGGGTGTTATGGAGGATGAGGATAGCCAACATGCTATAGGTGATTGCTGAATGACAGACATTCGTTTTCACCTCGGGGTGTGAATTGTGTGTGTGTGTGTTATGGTGAGAGAAACTCCCTGAAAACTGATACCGTGGAGAACTCTATCTCTCCTGCTATCCAGAAAAGAAGAAAAATAAAGCAGAGGACAGAGTCAGAGATGCTTTTCCTTCAATGACAGACAGACTTAGTCGCTGACACATCAGTGGTGACAATAATTGTTGATACTCGCTGCAAACATTTAGTATAGTGTTAGAGTGTCTGTGACCAACAATGTGAATTGGCGATGGGTAATGTGTTGGATAAATGCAATTTAACCACAACTACAGCTATAATGTTTAACGCAAAACGTTTTTGGTTGTTTAGTAAGAATATATTCATTTTCCCCACATTATATCTGCTCTTACAATACAATACCCATCTGTAGAAAAGCATGAATTAATCTTTTTATGGTTATCTTTAGGCAAAAGTTCTTGGTTAAAGTTAGGGAAAGATCATCTTAGATATTGAAATAGTCAAATATAATTTGAAATTCAGAGCATTACTAGGGCAGCAAACAACTATTATCAATGTAAAGATTCAGTAGTCTACCTGAGCGGAGAATAAAGCCGCTCTCCCTCTCTGTGTTGCTTCTCTGTGCTTTGTTTACATAGCCGGGCTGGCCGGTTGTGCATTATAGTGCACGTGAGTCTCTGATGTGCCCCGCTAGATAGCTAATGGTCGCCACTCTGCACTGCCTCATGCGGCGGTTACCGGTGATAACAGCAGGGAAGTGTAACGCCCAGACTCCGGTTCCCCCTCAGGTAAACACTGTTAGCACTGTTAGCAGCTAGCCGCCAGCTCAGCCGTCTCCATGTTGAGAGCAGTGGGGAGGCAATAAATGTGCTCTGAGTTCCGTTTAGAGAACCTTTAATAAAATTGCTTCTGTCATTAGTCGCCTTTCACACAGGGAGTGCTCACTGCTGTGTTCTGCACACATTGCTGTGTTCTGCGCACATTGCTGCACCCAAGCAGCGCGCTCCACCCATGCTTTGCTCACCGCAGCAAAAAGCTTTTGTGACCCCGTGCAAACCATTGAAAATAATGGGTGTCAGAGTGCAGTGGTGTCACCTTTTGTGTGAAAGGCCCTTAAGGCTTCCCACACTAGAATAAAAAATAACATAGTCCAGGCAGAAATTATGTTTCCCTATAAGTAAATTGAGAAAACAAATTCATAGCAGGCATTATGTATTATTATTTCTAGGAGACTGTTGGCAAGAGGTTATTTTTGTATGAACTGAAAAGCACTGTCACAAAGCATTGTACACGAATAGTTCAGCCCTATGACCCTGTAATGGAGTCAGCAGGTGTAGAGAATGAGCATATACAGTCAAATTACAATTATTAATTCATGCCATCTCTTTTTCTTTGTTTCCCCCATGATTTCGTTGGGAGCATGCTGACCTGGGGATATTGCTTTACATGGAGTAATCATTTTCAGAGTTCCCAGGTTCTGATGACATTGAATAATTTCCAGGCAAAACCCAAATAAGATGAATTACATCTTTGGCAACATGCAGTATGCTCTGTGTAATTGTGTATGCTATGGTGAATAAAAGGTTGTTGGCATGTGTTCAAATTGTGCATAAGAAACATTCAGTGATGGTAATGAGAATATCAGAAGGCAGAAAAACAGAATTTCTATTGTGTGTGTGCTGCATTCATTTGTGAAGGTAAAGCCAGCTAATTCTAGTTTTGGGGATTTCCATGTTTTGATCTTAGGTGTAGAGTTGCATGCTGCATTGTTGAACAAAGCCTATTTTTCAGGACACATCTTGTGAATGTGGCATGTCTTGTAAAGAAGGAAGACTGAGGAGGCAACTGCAAGTTTATGAAGCTTATTAAAGTGAGTGCTGGTGCAGTGATGTCACGTTGGCTTGACTGGGACGCCCTGCTTCGGTTTGAGTAAACAGGCTTGTTTTTCCAGCCGAATGCCAGAGTCTGACCCCAGACAGGAACCAAAGGAGGACATTCATCTGCTCAAACACCATCACAGACAAAACATCACACGCAGCCAAAAGCTGTTTTCTTTGTCACTTTAGAGGAGCACATAAATCCTACTTTTGATTCTAGTTGTCCCTGTTATGACACTGTTAAGATAAAAGTGTGTCAACAGCTTCGTTCTATCATTCTCCCCCAGGAACCAAAATCAGCTGTCATTACCTCCAGCCAGTCTCAAAGTGCTCTGGGTAAGTCATTCATTATCCATCTGGGGAAAAGGAGTGCTTTGACAGAGTGATACACTATGATACACATAACCAGACTGTGTACTAGAGCAAGAGTTGTGAGCTCAACACATCATAGCTCTTTGGGTGTAGCGTAGGTTCTCTGTGTAATGATATTATGTCTATAATCCATTCTCATTATCCACACACTAGAAACATAAAATACTTAATATGAAAAGATAAGAAGACTGATTAGTTGGATAAACAATGGCTGAATATAAGTAAAGTGATACTTCCACATGAAGTTATAATCAACCTCCTCCTAACTCCAAACACATTACTGGTTGCTTATAAAATGTATGACAGATATTTGAATAATAATTCAGGCAAATGGTCGATATGGATTTGTGTGCCTTCATAAGCCGTAAAGCAGCTGCCTTCTCTTCTTTGACACGTCATTGAAGTTTCATCAGCGGCTCTGACACAAGCGTGCTGCTGAGTTGATGGAGTGGAGGGTGAACTTAAAGTTGCACATCAGGCTGAGCTCTTAAAGCCGACGGGATGGTGGATGAATTAGGTGATGTCTAAACACCAGATCCGTGGCTTGGGCACGGAGTGCGGTATAAATCAGGGCCCCTAAATATCAAAGCCTTCACAGCCATATGTGTCCGGCCTATACAGTTACATTTGTGGATCTGGAAGAGATTAGAGCTTTCACACTAACAATAAGCGTAGGATGGTTTATGAAGGGCTGAGCCTTATCAGGCATGTGTTGGTAGGTAACAGCGTGTGGAACATCACACACCATTATCCATTGTACATGTGAAGATTATTTTGGTGCACTCTGTGTCTGATCTGTTTTTGACTTTAAATAAGACAGTCCACAGGCAACTCACTAAGATGGATATTTTAGCCCTCTGACTATAAGAAACATATACTAGGCTTTTATGTTTTTTAATCAAACAAAGTTATGTTTTATAAATGGATTGCTCAGGTGAAACTTCATTGTATCATTGTACAAACGCCGTGTTATCTTTAAAGCTGCACTAATCTACATATCATAATATGTTTGTAACATCTATGGAAAAAATGACTGTATAAGGTGCAAGTGATGAACCCACTCAATTGTTAATTATTGCCAAACTCAGCCACCAAGTGTCCTTCTAGAGTTTGTTTGCCATGAAAAGAGTTTTGATTTTCTTTGCCCTTCATGAGATAACCTTCTTTGATGTTTCTACCTCCACACCAAAACAAATGATGCAAGAGCAATTTTGCTTTTGGTGCTAGCACTAATGCAGATCAGATATCTCAGAGACAGATAGCTTAAATCTTTTAAAATCCCCTTCTTAGTCATTCAGCTGTAGAACTTTTTGCTCTCTTTCTCTTTGTCTGAAACAGAAAATATATTGTGCCTGGTTCATTTGCTCTAAAAGACCTGAACTGTATCACCATTAGTCCTGAACACAGCAGCATCTCTGTTTCTCTTGATGTGTTCCAGTGCACACAAAGAATCTGCTGTAAATGTAATGTTATCAGGCCTGAGCTTGGAAGGTTAAATAAGCCGTGACTTTGTAAATTGACATGTGCCATCACTTTTGTTTGATCCAAACTCAGGATGGTCTTTTAACTCAAATTTCTCCTTTCCCCTTTGACTGAACATCTGTCCGACATCTGGCCGTCACACTTGTCCTCCTCTCCTGACGGGAGTGGAGTCATGAAGTGCTTAACTAACCCTATCCTCTGACTTTTTTTTTTATATTCACACCAAAAATTCCCTGTGAGCAAAAGCAGCTGCTGCCTTCCTCTTCTTCATTTATAATTCAATACCCATTATTCGCCATGCATGAGTCCTCATGTGGAATTCCTGCCATACCGAGCGAAACAAGTAAAGACTTGATTGGGAATTGAACTTATTCTAAATGCTTGGAAATGGGCCAGAAATAATTACAACTACACATGCATGCAGAGTATGTGTAAATATAGCCTGCAATGTGAGTGTGCTCAGTACATTTTTAAAGTGTGCTCCTCAAGTAGATAACATTAAAAAGTCCAGTTGCTCTAAATTACTCTCCACCTACCCCTCCCTGTGTCGTCATTAATTAATGTTATCTCTACTCAGCATAAGGTAGAGATTATCATTGTGCTGTAAAACAACACTCCCTAATCGACTTCATCTCTGGCCCATTTCCTACACTTTTTACATCAAACTTAAACAGATAGCCCCATTTAGAAAGCACTGTAACTCGTGCACGAACCAGTCATAAGAAAAGCCAGGACTGAGCTGGATG
This sequence comes from Anarrhichthys ocellatus, assembly GCF_004355925.1. Classification (NCBI taxonomy): domain Eukaryota; kingdom Metazoa; phylum Chordata; class Actinopteri; order Perciformes; family Anarhichadidae; genus Anarrhichthys; species Anarrhichthys ocellatus. The sequence continues at coordinate 2,428,659 of NW_022280077.1, read as the reverse complement.
TTGGATGATTTCAGTATCCGGTTTGGTACCACTGAGCTTTTCTGAATCTCTCAAAATCTTTCCTTGTTCAAATTTATATTTCCGTATGCCTTCCAGGTAGTGACAAGAGAAAACTGCAAAAAGTAAGACGGGGAAGCTTTCGGAGTTCGCGCCTGTGTAGCCAGTTTTAGATTTTACACCAAGTGGAGTGTTTGGGTTTGAGTAGAAGATTGGCTCCTAAGTGTGTTTGACACCTTGTGTATAAGCAACTCATAACGGGAACAGAGGAGAATCATAAGTGGCAAACTGTAAAAGGAAGCGAGGCACTTTACAGCATATGTGCCTGCCAAGTAAATCACACCCGTTCAGTCGCGGAGCAGCAGAAGTGTGTGTTACACGTTCACCCTGTGAGTATTCAGACAGGACTGCAGCACCTGAGCATCTACTGTATGGATGGAAAAGTTTGAAGTAATGGTCTGATGTCAAGTTATAATTAAAGCTGCTATTGACTCCCGTCTAAATCTGCATCTTCAGTGTGTGTGTGTACCGTCTGTATGTAGCCTATATAACCACCGCTTTAGGGTGTTTTTATTCTCGTAGCATGAAAAATTAAACAAGCGCTGTCTGAGGCTGCATGGATTACCCATTCGAAGCTGGCAAAATGCTCCAAGGACCCTAACTCTCAAGGGCCCCAAAGCCCTTAGGTTGGCAATTATTTTGTGGTACCTTGATCTATTGATTAATACAAACTGGAATGGGGTGGGTTTAAAAGGGGAACTCTATTGAGGTGGAGGTGTTGAGTTAATGAGAAGTGAGTTTACCAGACCTCTGTAGGCCGCTCCTCATCTCTGCTTGAGGCTATAGCCGCTCGCGGCTACATTAGCATAACACACCCGAATCTCTGACGGAAATGTCAGCAGTTGACGGATTTGTATTGTCCGTAAAGTAAGCACCAGGTTTTTGACAAGGAAGAAGAGTGTGTGGGGAAAAACAACGATATCTGGTTGTTCTGCATTGCTGCTTTTGTCATATAGAGGGGCTGTCTCATACATTTAATTACATTATTATTTAAATTATGCTTGCATAGTTCATATTCTTACATTTAAATTGTATCAACTCAAAACGTAAGGGGAACAAAGAGTAGGCTTAACGGGGGCTCAGCTCACTTCTTGCCTGGGGCCTCCTTGTAATCCTGCCCTCACTTTGTCAAACCCAAAACTATCTGCATTCCACTGACTACAAAGTTGTTTCATTTACACATGTCATCTTGTTTAGTGAGTTAGTTGGTGGAAGTTCAGTGACCTGGAGCAAGCCATCAACAGGCTGCAACATCAGGAAGAGATTGAACGGGTTTCCGGTCAAACGAATATGTCTTGTGCGGGGAAAATAAGAAAGGAGAGGAAGTGACTGGTTGCGGCGGAGATGATCACCGCACACCAGGAGTGCTGTGAGATCAAGGCAGTTTCACAGGGGAGAAGGAAGGTTTCATCAGCAGATCAATCAATTGGTTTGACCTTTGTGAATCCCCGCACAGCTTCCTCATCAGATTAGCCAATGACACTCCTGGCCTGCCTCCAGCAGTGGTTCAGCAAAGAGGAGGGCTGAGCTGCCCTCTCTCAACAATGCTAACCTTCAACACATCCTGTCAGCAAGACTATCTCAAGGGCACCACAGCCGGTGACGTGTGCAGATAGTGAAATAGGAGGCCAAAACACTGGGAAAATGTAGGTAAGAGGTGAAAAACAAGGAAAAGGAGGAGGAGGTGTATGCATGTCAAAAATGTTTTCAGACTTTAGTGTGATAAGGCAGACATTTTTAATTTTTATTGCGAGGACACAAAATGTATCTATTTCCTTAGGATAGGAAGGAACACTGGATTGAGCTGCATCTACACTCAGGGGCAAAACAAAAAAAAGATAGTTGACCTTGGTTAGGGAGATCTCCCAGGGAGACCACCACATCCCTCCGCCCAGACATAGTGGTGTGGTCCTTCGCCACCAAGGTGGTCTTTCTCATTGAGCTCATCCTCCCATAGAAGGAGGGGGAGGAGGCTGCCTGAAGACGCTGAAGGACTCACAAATGGCAGTTGATTGCAAGAAGGCACTGTGGATTGCCATCACTAATCCTGAGGATAACAGTGGCAGGGTGGTGTCCATCCCACAGGACAGTAGGTCAAGCACTGGGGTTAACGGAGCAAAACACTGATGGGTTGACGTATTACATGCACCTATCTTAAATTAAATTATGTACAAAATGCAAGAGAATAAACTCAATTGAATTGTATCCTCTGACCCCGATGGTAAAAAGAAAAATTCCAGCTGTGACTTTAAGTTGGCAGGAGTGACATCTCTTTCTTCTTTTGCAGTCTGAAAGAAAGTTGGTGTGACGATGACTGAGAAAACGTAAATACTCTGTCAAACTAAAGCCTATCTGAACCGTGACAGCTGGGACAAACCACACACAGTGATGTTATGTTTTCGCTGCATGAGTTTGTTTGTTTGTGTGTTATTCAGTGCCTCAAATGGCATGGCAGTAAAAAATGGCAGTAAAAGCATTTCCAAAACCGTCATTGGAGCTTCTCAGTTGAAACCCTTTATTTTAGGAATCTCGGGGCATGATTATTAAGTTGTAAGCTTAATTTGACAAGAGCCAAAGAAACTGAGACACGGAGGAAAACATTTTCTCTGTATTTAATATATAACAAAACACATGTTACACATTACAATACCAAAAGAATGCCTCTGTTCTTCGCGACACATGTTTGTGTCCCCACTCTTTTCTGATTGCAAAATCTTCTCAGTGTAAAAGCATACATGTGTAACCAATCACATGACACAATGTGCTCTATGTCAGCGCATCAAAAGAATATGTTGCTTCCTACAACAGACAGTGAGCAAACTGTATAACTCAATATTTATGATACATAAAACGTCATTTCTGGGAGTCAAGCTGTGGCCCACAAAGACACATACACACACACACAACTCTAAAGTAAATATGCTTTTTTTGTTCTTTGGTCCCTAATAAACACCTGGTTGTTATACACCACAGCTGCTGCTTACATAAAGGTAGTTAGGCTATTCTTTTGTGTTATTTGGTCATAAAGGTTTCAGCCATTTGTGGCCTGTGTGCTGGCACAGCAGGATTAACATCACATGGATTTGCACATGTGCATCCTTTCCACAATTAGCACTGATGCAAAATATAGCGACCGTACAGTATTGTACATAATACTGTACGTTTCAGAATACAAAGGAGCTACATCTACCTGCTCTTTAAGCTCAGTAGTCCCAGTTGAAGCATCCAGACACTGGAAATATTTAGAACTAAAAGAAAACAGAGAAGTTAACATGCAAGACCTCATATTTTGAAGTTTATTTGCTTTCTCGTAGAGAGAGTTGCATTAGATGAGAGGGTCGATACAGTGCCACTCTTATGTCTGTACGCCAAATAGAAAGCTAAAGCCAGCATGAGATTTCCTCAGCTCAGCTTGCCACAAAGACTGAAAGACAACAGAGAGTCACTCCCTCCAGCAAAGAAATAGTCCAGCACATAATCCTCCCCCGAGCGTTGCTTTTAGTACGAATCAAACAAACAAATATAACATGTTAATTAGCCAACTTTGAAGGTGCTGGTAAGCAAATTCTTGGGATTTGTTTTTTCCTTCGGACTGAGCCAGGCGAGCTGTTTCCACTGTTTCTAGTTCTTATACTAAGCTAAGCTTAACAGCAGCTGGCTGTAGCTTCATATTTAGTGCACGGACATCTAAATTCCCTACAAGTCGTACTATTCCTGTAACTATGCAACTCAGAACACACATGCATTAGATCATTTACAAACCTTAGTTGCAGGAAAATTAATTTCAGTTTTTTTTTGTGTCTGAAGGATTCAACTGAAGTGACATGAGCTTATGATTAACAGAGACAGCAGGACTAAAGCACTGAGCCAGTCAGTAGCTCGACTAAAATGATGAAGCAGCGTTGCATGAAGTGTGGAGCAGCCATCAGGGTGTGATGTCTTTGATTTACAGGAGGGACGCAAAACATTTAAAATGTACAGAATATAAATACAAATTTATATAAAAAAAAGATTAACAATATTACTCTGCTGATACTATCGGTATTCAATGCCTGTCAGATTATACACACCACACACACAAACACACACACACACACACACACACACACACAGTACAATCCTACATGAACAGTACAAGCAATGATTTTACACATATACGGCCACTGTATTGGCTTTACAAATGAGTGACAATGAGTGAAATATATCCTTTCAGTATCAGCTGTTATAATAAAACTGCTTTGTAAGTGCTTTGAAATTGATCCATCAACGTTGATATTAGCCTGTCTTCAAGCTTTTCTACATGACTCAAGCAGATTTCTGTACAAAGGATGCTGTCTGTGAACAGATTCTGATAAGAACAAATTAGTTGTAACATACGCATATATTGCATTTGTAGTCATTTGGATTTACAAACCGTCTCAGATCTGTGGTGGGTTGTCTACAGCTACAGCAGAGTACTCAGTCTCAGACATGTTGGAAGTGTCAATGAGGCGTGCCAAACCCGTCCTCGTGGAGTATTTAAAGATGAAGGCCTTCATGAGGTCATAGCGGTAGTTTCTGTTAATGAAGTTGTAGAGGATGGGGTTGAAACAGCAGTGGAGCAAGGACAGGCACTGGGTGAGGTGCAAGGCCACGTAGATCACATTCTCCAGGCCACAGGTCAGAGGCACCAGGCCCAGCTGAGACAGGGAATCAACCAGGAGGACGCCATGGTAGGGCCCCCAGCAGCCCAAAAACACCACAATGTAGGCCAGGATCACCCTGCGGCTCACACGACGCTCTTGCTCCACTGTGGAAGATGATGAAGAAGAAGAGGAGGAACGAGAAAAAGCGCGGGCTAGCAGCACGTAAAACACTGCAATGACGGGGAAGGGGAGAGCAAAGCCCAGCAGGATGAAGCTCAGCTGCACGCCCACCATCCACTCCCTGGGGTTTCCCTCTGGGTACACAGGCCTGCACAATATGGTGTCCCCATGCGTTGCCTTCACAGTGTGCAGGAAGTAGGTGTCTGGTATGGAGGCGAGCAGAGCAAGAAGCCACACCCCTACACACACTCCGCTGCGGAATAGCTTCCTGCGTGCGCCTCTCTCATGGTCCCCGTGCTTCGTCACAGTCAGGTAGCGGTCCATGCTCATGCAGGCCAGGAAGAAGATGCTGCCGAAGAGGTTGACGGAGAACAGCAGGTGTGTGAGTTTACACGCTACCTCACCTAAGGGCCAGTGGCCGTGCTGGGCCAGCGAGCTCACCCACACAGGCAGGGTGGCGCACACACATAGGTCTGCCACTGCCAGGTGGGTGATGTACATGTGTGTCTCATGGCGAGGGGTGGAGTCTCTTTGGGCACGAATGTTTACCCAGAGGACCAGAGCGTTAGCAGCAAGACCGACGATGAAGATAAACATGTAGAGGACACACATGGAGTAGAGCAGAGCGTTGCGGTTGAAAGCCGTGGCGCACACCGTTGCATCCACACTCGATATGTTGCTAAAGGCTTCGGAGAAGTTGAAGTCCCCCAACGACTCCCACAGGTCCTCCAGCTCACTGGTGCTCAGACTCATATTTCAGCACTGGGAGACGACCACAGACCACTGGGAGGGAATACACAGCACTTCTGACCGGGACGGATCCTGTAAAAACAAGACGAAATGCTACCTTCTGTTATCATATTTAAGAAGCAATTTTCTGTTCATAAAGCATGGCTTATTTTACCGTTGTGGACTCAAAGTGCATGAGCTAATAAAACATAAAGCCACTTGTGGTGTGCCACCAGATCCTGAGGAATCTTAATGCGGTTAACTTGTCAAAATACTGCTTTCATGAGTTAATAGAAGCTCTCTGTTGCCGTGTCAAAAACATATTAGTTCCCTGTGATTGATGTGCAGTCAGGGGGCAGTACAATAAATGTTTACATTAGCTCCACTAGCACAGAGTGCAGATTAGACATGAGGAAGTGGGTTCGAGAAATCCAAACACGGTGTATTTCCGGAGCGTTCCGGGCATTCCAAGATAAACCATTGGTCAGGGTGGGAAACCTGATGCCATGTTTTCCTTTAACATGCTTGTTATAGTAAGAAATAAATCTGATGTTTCTCTTCTGCTCGTCAAGGAGAGGGTGAGAGAGGAGCTGTCACCACCCAGATGATCAAAGAGAAGACTGCCTATAACCTCGAATACGTCATTTTACTACATCTGGGTCTTATAACTTAAGAACACATGCACACAATTTCAAATACAGGATACATTAAATCTATGAGTAAGGTGACTGAAGCAATATGCAAGATCACAGAGGTGGTAGTCTGGAGCAGCTTGGCATGCCAATAACCTGGCATGATTCGTTTGAGCCTAAAGGACCACTGAAACCCTGACTTTTCTGCTGTGATGTCTTTCTTAGCTCCCCTAACTGGCAGCCTGCCACAGTGTGAAAGATCAGAGGTGAAAGGTAGTAGATCAAAACCAGAACACGAGAGGCTTAACCCTGCTGTTGCCCCTGAATGACTTGTACGCCCACGGAGTGAATTGTGTGCAGAAATCAGCGGGAGTCTTGACGCCTGCAAAATGGTCCATCCAAGGTTAAAACGAGGGTCACCGACCACTGGGTGACACAGCACGGCGGAAAACAGTGAAATGTGACCGCTTCACACATCTGCTTTTGTAGGAGACGTGTGCTGCACGCGGGATAATTGGCACAAAGTGTGTGATAAAAGCAAAAGGCAAAGTAAAAATGTATACAAGGACACCTGGAACTTATTAAGATGTGCAGCTGTCTAGCGTGTGTTATGTCTGATTTTGTTATATGTTATCAGTTAACTTTTGTATTTACATTTAGTGCTACTTTATACGCCCACTTCGCTGCCTTTCAGGGACAAATGTACTTTTTAAACCACAACATGTATTTGACAGCTACATTTACCAGTTGCTTTGCAGGTTAAAACATGTTGTATATACAAAACATATAATCATCTTGTAGAATATGGTAAAATGACACATATTGAAATACCCAAAAGTACTGTATGCACAGTTGTAAAAAAGAGCTCCACCAGCTGCAACATCAAAATGAATATTTTTTTAATATTGAGTTGGACCACTTTAAAGAAATATTAGATTTGTATGAGTTCAGATTCACTGGATTAGCCCCAAACATACGCATCTGGTTTTTGATCCATTAAAATTGAACTGCAATATAAATTACATACATGTGATGGAAGAATTTGACTGCATCCATTTGGTAAAAAAAACTGCATTTATTTTTCAATGCAGGACCCTTTTCTGTAATGGATTATTTAGCTCATTTTTCAGATACTTAATAAATAAGTATTGCTCTCCCACTGCTTTTGATAAAGCAGTTTCTTAAGAAATGTCAGAAACCTGACATTTAATTCCACTTTCAATTATTTTGAGACACTGGAAAGTGCTTTTCATTCTAATAGAGGGATTTTCTATGCTGAGATAATCCCTCACAATGGCCTCTGTCTAATTCCCCTATATTATATGGAAAATACCTGGAGGTGCCAGGTAGCCCCAGAGGCTTCAAGCTAATTAACCTCTTAACACCCACACCGTCAGATAACAGAGACGGTACATGTAGCCCATATCTCTCTCTCTCTCTCTCTCTCGCTCTCTCTCTCTCTCTCTCTCGCTCTCTCTCTCGCTCTCTCTCTCTCTCTCTCCTCTTTTCAGCTCGACAGCATCCAGTTACAAATTAGCTGAAAACGTCTTTTGTTCCTCAATACACAGAAAATAAAAGCAATTGAAGGCGATTTTCATGTGCTAATGCTGCCGACATGAATGGTGCAGGTGCAACGTGTTTGTCAGAAGTTTCTCCAGGCTTTAGTTTGGAGGGATACAATCTTTGCCTTTTTGAGACAGGACTTTGTGTTTTCGCGTATAGATTACCAGTAAAAGAGTTGCCTTGTGCGTCATTACGCACAACCGAATCCAGCGAAAGATCCCAGATTGCTGTTGACGGCGAACACATACAATGTCATTGTTGCCATTGTTGATTTATATCAGGCTGGGAACAAACTCTTATCAGATGTCCGCGTAGTATACAGTAGCCTCAATCCGCGGTTGAGCGTTGAGGCAAATAAACAACGGAGAGGCACGCTGGGAAGATGGAGAACTACAAAAAAGTCACAAATGATGGTATATTACTATTAATTTCAATAACAAAATTGAGCATATGTGTTTGTATCTGCAACAATGGGAGTTAATACAGTTATTGAATGGACACAAATTAAGTATATTTGTATGTATGCAGTACGCACAGATGATCGTAGGTATCGAGCATCTCTGGGGGTATTTTTTTAAGTGTTAGAAAGCCGAGAAACTACCTGTACACGAGCAATCAGATCTTGTCCCCAAATGAGCTCATATAGGCAGCTTACCTGTTTTGATTCCTGATCCCTCGCTGAAATCTTCTCTTCAGAAGAACAGATTTGTTTTTGTTTAGCTTTGGTGCTGAGGGGAAACGTCAACTCCACTGGGGTAATCGTGTGCGCGCTACCCTCCGCGTCCTTAAATGAATATGAGCCTGTTCCTTGTTCTGCACTTGCTGAAACTCAGAGGAGAAACGCCTCCAAGGCTGGTCCTAACTGCTTTGCGTATTGACATGGCATCGCTTCGGGCGTTCAATAAACAGCAAGCAGTCTGGCGAGTTTCGGCCAAGAAGGAAATAAAAAAAGAACACGTGGAATTTCCTGTTTACAAACTCTCCTGAAATACAACTTAATAACAGATTTTCACATTGCTGAACAGTATATGTGTTTCTTACTTCATGCGAGTGTGTTTATGGAATGCAAGTCTGTACATGTACGGCATGCACTACGCGATAAGTAAAGGACAATAGGCTATGTTATTATCAATGTATCGTATGGGTGTAATATATGACCATTTTAGGAAAAAGCTACAAAGTAAGAAAAATGCAATAACCTAATATTGTGCAAATTTAGAAAACGTAAAATCCCCAACAATTTTAAATGACACTCACCTGTTAGATGCTTCACACATGTTCTGCTGCAGTGGTCTTTTAAAATCAGGTGTATCATGATTTACTCGCTACAGGCACACACAATAAAAGATTGAAATAGTTTAATTTCATCATCAAAATGTATGTTGCTACACGTTTTAATCTGGCATGCATACATTATCATTCCTTTTAAAGTAGGCTATGTATGGCATAATATGTTTTATTATTACTGATTTATTCATTGAAATCATGCACTGGAATGCAATAACATAGTATCATGCATGCAAACTTCAGAAACTGTATATTTTGAAGATGCTGCTTTGTGTCTGTTGTGATATTTTTTGTTAAGATTTAGTGACTGATCGGTCAACTGTAACTGTATATTTCCATATTCCAGTTTTTATACTGTATGCAGGTCTATATCTATACTATATAATTCATGTAAAGCATGAAATCAGTAGAAAGGGGGCTATAATCATGTTATGATGTATTGAGACACTACATTTTACCTCAAATCTTATAGCTTTATAAATTGCATAGGATTTATATTATGATCCAGCAACTGCTATAAAATAATTTCAACCTTTGAACCACAATATATATGATAAATGCATCATAAATATGATGCACAATACGCATTAACGATATTCAACCATATTACAAGGGCACCTCCTTGTGCCCCGCCCCAGTTACCTAAATATGAAACCAGAGATGCAGACAGACAGTAAACCACATCTGTTTTCTGCTTCCACCCAAAACCACCAAACAGGTTAAACCCAACACCAAGCCCTACTGAGATAACTGAAAAGACACCCTGAATAACGAACTACACCAACAGCTATATTCAGGTTTGAGTCTATATGTTAATCCGATGACAGTCTGTGTTATTTAGAATCATTTTGACCAAATTAAGGGCTTAATGTGGTACATTTTTTTTACTTCTTTTATTGACGCAATACTTGTCTTGAAACTATGAACAACAACATCAGCTGCTGAAGACTTTTTGTTTTATTGTCGTTTGAGCCTTATTCAGTCTCATTTCAGGCACATCCTCTGGAAGCAGCACAAAGCATTGTGGGAGGCTCATGTGTTTACTGAAAGCCGCTGAAAGCTCACCTGCAACTCTGGTGGCCTCACAGCTGCTCCCACCAGGGCAATTAACCCCAAGTTCAATGCAAAGACAGAATCACAAAAGGAAGGCCCGGTGGAATTTATAAAAAAATATACACATTCATGTTTGATTTGTTGATAATATACTTTGACAGAACTCATAAGTGAAAGTAATTATTTTGATGTCATGTACAATGATTGAAGTTTTGACTTGTAGATACAGTATGTCCAGCATGTTTTCATAGTAAAAATATATTGTGTACTCGTACAGGTCACCCCACTGAAGTTTATTATGACTGCATGCCCTGTATTCAGTGATGAAATGCAGCCAGCAGGCCATACTCTGACCTCATTAAAGAGCAGAGTATGAAGTCAGTTTCAATGAGGCTTTAAAGAGAGCTCCCACTACTCACGCATACCCATTGTCCTCTATATCAGGAGCATCAGGGGGGGATTTGTAAGCCTTTCTGATAAGCATCCGTAGCCCTGTAGACCGCTGCCAACCTCTGTTCTGCAGTCCTCATTCACAGGGAGGCCGGACTGGGAACAGCAGGGGTGTGTGTGTGTGTGTGTGTGTGTGTGTGTGTGTGTGTGTGTGTGTG
>NW_022280077.1:2409402-2417915 GCF_004355925.1 Anarrhichthys ocellatus | reverse complement strand
TGTGTGTGTGTGTGTGTGTGTGTGTGTGTGTGTGTGTGTGTGTGTGTCTGTGTCTGTGTATCTTTGTGTTGTTTGAGAAAAGGCCATCCAGCCACCATACACCTTCTGGTAGTATATCTTCTTAGTAAGGAATCTAGTTAGAATTGGTGGAAACAGGATAACTCAGAAGCATTTCGAATTATGCAATAGATCTATAAAAAACATGAACATACAACAATAATTAAACATCAAATAATCTTTAAACTCCAAACACCGTCACACTTCTGCCTGAATCTGTTCAAAGTTAATTTTCATTAAAAATCTTATGCTACATACTTTATATTGTTGATCATTCTTATTGCTTAAATGTTTTGGTTTTATGGCGTTTTTTAACCAGTTCACTATCATCGCTCTAATTAGAGCTGTTTCCAGAAGCAACAGGCAGCTGTTTTCAGTTAAACAGCTCTAATAAATTCATGCTACCTGCAGCTCTAAGCAGCAGATAAAGACCGGCCTAAAGAGACAGATTGTTTTCCACAGTTTGTGGAGAATAAAAACAGAGCCAAAAGAGAGATCTGTTGGCCAGAAACATGGCTCCAAATGAATGACAATGTCTCTCTGTGTCTGCTGGATGTGAAGGCAAATGTTTGCTGAAACATTCGCTGTTTCAACTTAAAATGTCAAAGGTTAATGTCGATTTGACAGCTTGTTTCCCGAAAATTGCCCCCCCCCACCAAAAAAAAAAAATGAATGCAGGTTCAATAATTTAAATTACATTTTCAATACTGTAATTCTACTACTTGTGTCCAAGCTATACATTGGACTCCTACAGTTTTGCTCTACATGTGTTATTGCTCAAAACAACATCCAGAGTTTTATTTGTCCACTTTTCAAACACAAGTTTGTGTCCTTCGTTTTTTGGAGAGTGCATTTAAACAGTATGGCCCCTTTCAACTATTCCTGCAGGATTTTAGACAAGGCCAAGTTCGTCATACACATTTTGACACTGAGGACAAACAGAACGATAAGAAGATAAGGAGATGGAAAAGGGTCGGTGACTGCAAGAGAGGAAAAAGGGTGCAAAGACGTAAAACAAGGGGGATGGGGCTGTGGGAGAAAAGTTGAGGAACACAGAGGAAGAAAGATTGAGAGTTATTCCCAATGACTGCCGTTTCTATTGTAGTCTAGCTTTGCGGTCACGGTGGGGGGGTCTGACAGACGCAATCTATTTTGTTGCAAATCTCCATTCAGAGGGTCCTTTCCAACCTCATTCTCAACCACATCTTTACCATCTTTACTGTCGCCCTCCCTCCCGCTCTGAGGCTCCCTCTTGCATTTCTCTACTCCCTCACATTCCTCCTTATCCCTTGCTCTTCTAACCTCACTCATCTGTCACTTAATTACTTATTCATTTATAATTATCTTTTAGTTGGATGAGGGCCTGTGTGAGTGAAGCTGAAAGCAGTGCTCACAAGGAGAGGATGGAGCTTGTGATGGAGTGTCTGAACACCAGGAAGTGAAATAATTTCAAAGGACAAAAGATTGGCAGCTACTTGTTCCGTTGGGCTTTGTCTTGGTGTTTTTGAGCCAGTGCTTTGTCACTGTAGATTTTCTACTAGCTTGTGATGAGGTGATCTTTTGTTTCTCTGAGGAATATGTTCATGCAGGTGCATGTTTGGCAGAAAGAGCGCTTCCCTGTCGGGGAATGTGGCAACCAAGGCATTCCTCCCATTGACAGAGCATCCCTCACACTAGCCCCTCCAATGTCAGTGAAACCTGAGAACTGCTCAAATGTCAAACACGAGAAAAAGTGAGAATATACCAAGAAGCTTTGTGTTAAACAGGAATGTGAAATAAAATATTTCTTAAACCAGATCTTTTGGCCACACAACAGGAACAAGGTGTACCGACATATCACCAGCTTTTAAATTGAAATGGTGAACTATGGTGAAACAAATGTAAGTCCAATATTCACTCTCCATTAAGATCTGCGTTGTTTGTTCAATACCAACTCCTAAAGGGAAATATCGGACATTGCTAAATGATGAACTATGTTCAGCTAGTTGCTGTGTCTTTCTGCCATTTGGTGCTGTGTGGGTAGCAGTGGGCTTTTAGATTTGCAACACCTTTGTAATCATTTGATCCATGGTTATCAAACAAGAGTCTACAGCCATGCTAAGAGCTCTGTGAGGCTGTAGTGAAGCCTAATGCTAACATTAGCATGCTAACATGCTCACAAGACGGGACAGCCGATTGCCACCGGGTATTTCGTACACTAGAGGCACGAGATGAACAGTCAGGGAATTCAGATTTCTGTTCATTAAAGATCTAAAGTCAACCTCACTATGGCGCTAGAGGAAAATTCAGGGAATCACCAAAATCAGGATACATTAGCCGTGTTTCCATTCAATTGTCAATTTTAACTTTTGAAATGTTTTAACAAAAGAAATGTGCGTTTCCATGAACTGGCTTGGAGTATGTAAAGTCAGCTACAGCATAGTTTGGTCAGAAGTTGGCAGTATAGGTTATGCATGACTGTAATCCGCCTGTTAACAGAGTAGAAGAAGTAGAGGTTGCAGACCGGAAATAAAACAAGTCGCCTTGGCCATCTAATCCATCTATGGGAGAAAAATGGTGAGAGGTCTTCAGGAATTAGTTTCAGTTGGGCAAGTTTTAATTGTTCTTTAATTTAATGTTCGCACGTTATGGAAATATCCAGGAAGACACAGTCAACAGAAACGGCACATAAGTGATATGAGATAAATGTTGGTCAGAATTTATTTGGCAAAGGCATTTCCATAATTCATTAAGTGCATCAACTACCTTTTGACAAAGTAAAAAGAAAACTCAACCGTATTTCACTCTGAACCACAACTGTCAACTTCATGGTAGTGCTGGAGGTAAAATATTCATACATTGGTGATCTTGAACATTTATAGCAATCCAGAGATATTTCAGTCTGGACCAATGTGGTGGACTGACCGACAGATATTGCCATCCCAAAAAATATTTCTCTCGCTGCCTTGCAGAGCTCCATCTCTCTTTGCTCTTTTCCTTTCCCCTTCTCATTCGCTGACCTCACTGAATCTGCCAGTGGATTCATGCTTAGCTGTTGGCCATGACCGGCTGTGTCTCATACAGTCCATTGACTTTGTCTATCATCTCTGCACGCAGCAGTAACTCAAACATGCAGGTTCTACTCCCCCCCCAAGCCTTACAGGTTTCTGTTCACCCCTACCCGTTCAGCACTCTTGCACACAAAAACACACCATGTTCATTAACATGAGCCAGCTGACAGGTCATTGGGATCATATAAAATGGGTAAAAGATGAAGAAACATCTTGCTCCAGGGGACAGTGAGTGTCCACTATGGATGACAGAATCTGTCCACAGGCTGCACGAGAAGGTGTCCGTCTCACTGTGTTCCCTGGGGGCCGTAGCTCTAATCTAGTAATCCTATCCTGACAATCCTGATGTATGCTTCACAACACGCTGCCTGTCCATGCTACTGACATGGAGTTCACAGATAAGGTGGCTAACTTTCACCCCTATTGTCCTGTCACGCTAAATGAAAAATGGACCATCAGCACTTCTGGAATGTGTTTTGGAAAAGCCTGCTGCCACAGCTTCACCGTCTACATTACCTTTAGGTGTTGCCTTGCTAGCCCATGGCTAGTGTTGATGCACTGTTACTGGAATCAAGTTCATGGTTTCACTTTAGTTTGAAACTTTGCATCAATGGTAAACAAGCCGGGTTAACAGACAAAGTGAGGTTCCATTTGCAAACAAGAAATGTCAAGTAGAAGAGTGTGAGCACTGAGGGGAAACTAAACACTGCAGGCTTTATTGGATATAAACATGACTCCACACCACTCAAACAAGATGAAGGAATAAATAATGTAGATAAACAGCAGAATGAAGCCTGTTTCGCTTTAATGGGAAAAGATCTAAATGGCGATACACTGTAAATATCATGTCCTATAGAACTGACCCTGCGGCAAAAAATGATCAAAATCAACAGAGCAACATGTGATGGAAAATTACCTCAAGCCATTTTTCTGTATCCTGGGTGGTTCCCATTCACGGTTTTCCCATCGATTTCATACACTTACACACAAATAAGCGAATGTGGCACTTCACGGGGATTACGAGCAGGATGTGGCAACCCAGGCAGCATCTGGAGTTGAGCCGTGCGTGCCTGGAGCTCCTAGTGAGGGGCACTCGCTTTCCCAATCTTTCCTCATAGTCTCATCTGTAACCCTGAGCTTCAGCTACATCTATTACTCACAGACAAAAGCATAACAAGCCATTTGTAGTCTTTCATTGTTCATACCGACGTGTGACAGTGGGAGGAATATCCAAGGGAGATGCATGAAACAAAAGCCAGAAAGAAGATTGGATCGGAGGTAGCAGGGGAAGAGGAGTCAACATGGGAGCAGGGGATCAATCAGAAGTGAGGGACAGGATGTACTGTGTTCACCATGTGTCTGATTCTCCTATCTCTCCCTAGGCTGTGGAGATAGCAGAGATCTGCTTCTCATTACAAAAGGATTTAGAGAGGGGCATAATGGCTGACTTCAGTCTTAACCCTGTCACTCTGACGCCCCAAACCACCAAGAGCCTTCCCCGAACCTCCCAGCCGCACGCAAGCCTCGTAAATACGAAACAGCTTTGCTCGCTCACGTCATCTTTCCCAGCACCAGGCACTCCATACTTCAGAGCCCGAATGGAGG
Organism: Anarrhichthys ocellatus; assembly: GCF_004355925.1. NCBI lineage: Eukaryota > Metazoa > Chordata > Actinopteri > Perciformes > Anarhichadidae > Anarrhichthys > Anarrhichthys ocellatus. The sequence goes on along the minus strand of NW_022280077.1, from coordinate 2,413,203 downwards.
CCAAATAGCCTGATGTCCGTTCATTCATCAAAACCATGATGGCAGGCCTTCCGTGTGAGTGTTAGTGAAGTAGCACAGCGCAGGCTTACCTGGGCCCTGTCACTGCCAGGCGGGCTGAGTGAAGTGCGTGTCAGGAGCCTGATTTGTCAAGTCACGTTTATTTATAGAGCACATATAAAAACAACAAACGTTGACCAAAGTGCTTTACAAAATCGATCATGTCTTTGTGATGATAATTAAGAAGCTAACGAAGATAGATGGGTCTTAGGATGATGATAAAGGCATCAATGGAGGGGGAAGATCATCGTTAGTGGCAAACTATTCCTCAATTAATGGCCAACAAGTGAAAATGGTTATCTGTTAGCAGATTATTTCTATTACAGATGATTTGTGAAAGTTTTCTTGTTTTCTTGTATGGGGTGAAATACATTCCGTTTCCCCAGAGGAATACGTCTCCAGTGAACGTTCAAATCCCTAATGAGCAAAAGATCTGTGCAAAGTCCCATTGTGATAAACGTTTCCTGTGCATTTCCACAGTGGTGAGAGGAGAGGACTAACACAAAAGAAGGATGGAGATGAGAATGAAAAGGCCAAGGCATGAAAGACACATCCTGCAGACGTTCATGAAAAGGGGAAGGAGGCGGTGATTGTTATTATTTTTTCCCCCGTGTTTTTCTATCCTTTTTTGGACCTTGTATAAAGAGCTCCTTGGCTCTATTCGTGGTCGTGTTCCTCCACAGCTGTTTTAGTCCACCCTTTTTTTATCATTTTATCTAAGCAGCTGTTCAGGCTGTGATCACCAACATAGGGCCGTGGGAGATTTATCTTTGATACACACACACACACACACACACACACACACACACACACACATTTTCAGATACTCGTGCAAGTAGTTTAAACTCTGAATTTATGAGAAAATAAAAAAGAAATTCTCATGCCAAAGGTTGTTCAGCCTAAGATATGTTGTATAATGTCTCAGGTAAGTTACTCCCTGAAGTAAAACTATTTAAAAAATGTTTCAGGAATAAAAATGTAAAGAGGTGTTTTATTGGACTATCAATCTTATCATTTTTCTCCTTAACGAAGATTGTGGGAACTTATCTACAAAGTATATGCCGCGAGAATAACTTGATTTCAGAGGCTACTCTAATTGGTTTGGGGGATGATTGTCCTCAGATGTCAGAGTGAATTCTTTGGTTTCATAATGATGAGGGAACGTACAATGGACACTCTGTGATACGAAAAAAAGGGTAAAGGTAAAGGGGGGCAGTTAGAACTTGAGTTACGCATAAAGGGAAACGCGAGTGTAGTTCTTCATTAAAAAAAAAACCTTTCCTGCTGCCAATCTTAATCTAACTGCCTTGAACTGTGTCTCACTTTCCTCATGTGCACATATGGATTCACTCTCTCACCCACTCTCATGCGCACTCACACAGCAGGCAAAGTTCGACAAGCTGTTTCGTTGAGTTATAATTGATTGGATTTCAATGTAGCCTCTGAAAGAGTGAGAGCATGGTTGATATAAATGATTTGCCTCATTTCTCAGTTTAGCTCGCTTTCTTCTGCACTTTTCCATCTCTCTCTCTCTCTCTCTCTCTCTCTCTCTCTCTGTAGTGTTTAATGGCTGGCCTGTTGTTAACACTATGACATCTGTTGCAAACACAGGGACCCATTTACAGCCTATAATCAAAACACCCAAAAGTCAACGAAGAATAATCAGTCACATCTGGCCCCACACGGCCAACATCAGGTTGAAAGAATAATGCCGTTATGTATATAATTTTCATATCTGGATTTTAAACTTTATTACAGTCTTTGAAAGGAATAGTTTGACATTTTGTGAAAAAGACATTTCTTTTCTTGCCAAGAGTTAGAGGAGAAGATGTCTGAACGGTAGCCTAAATATTAAGCAACCGTTGGCTTAGATATTTTTAGAGCAGGCTAGTTTTTCCCCGTTTCCAGTTTTTGTCCTAAGCTAAGCTTACAGACATAGTATAGATATTCTCATCTAAAGGTGCTTTTTGTCTTGGAGCAACTCATCTTAAAAGTTGGATTAAGATTAAAGATTGTTAATACAAATATCCAGGTCCACTCAACCTGAAGGCTTAGGCTGAATTACATTACCATTTTTTTTATCTGAATGAACGTGTGTAGCTTTCAGTGTAGCAGGACTGCTTTTCCGGTGACTCTGTTCCGTATCTGGTTTAAAACGGTGCCCACTTCCTCCCATTGAACCGGACAAAAATGGCCTTCTCTGCAGCCAGGGTGGGAGAACTGGGATGGACAATGGGAAAGCCGGATGGACAGCAGATTAGAGACTGTGGTAAAAGCCTTACATAGATAAACACTCAATGCCCCAAAACCCAGCAATACAAACACAAACTATGGTTTTCTGTCTGGGTCAATGATGCATATATAAAGCAAACTCCAAACACGTCATACTGACAATAAAAGGGATTTGTTTTTCTGTGTAGATCTACAGATGCAGAGTTTGTGTTTTAATTATAAGGATGAAGCTAATTGCTGCATCTTGAGTCATACGTTTCAAACACTTCACACTTGAAAGCATGATTTAACCGTGCTGTCATCTAGGACTTCTCTCATGTGGGACCAGAGTGTTCAGCTGAAAGGGCTCAGCACAATATTAAGCAAAATAAGGAAAAGATCTTAACATGGCTCAACTGCAGGGACAGGTGATTATGAAACGGGACCCAACTGAACACAAACAAATACAGTGACCTTATGAAACCTCAGCTGTGCAATATGCACACTGCTGAGTTTCTACATGTCACAGGCTGTGGTCTGGACATCAGAGTGCAAGGCCATTTCCTTAAGTGTGCGTGCTTCCCCCCCCCCCCCGATCTCATTTCCTCCATACCCAAACAAAAGCTGCTTCTCTGGGAAAAGTGCTCGGCCACTTGTGTTGCTGTGTAGAGCTCAAACCTGTTTGCAAGCAGACTCTTGTCGTCAGCATGTCTGTATACAAGGTACAGAGCACTTTAGCTTCAACCAGACGATATCCAAGATGATTGATTCAAAATAAGCAGTCCAAAACAAAAGTGCACACAACTTAGCACACCCAAACATTCAAATCAAACTTTCCACAGGAATCAGCAAGACATTAAGCTTAGTTTCATGTGCAGAACTAATAGTAATGTTCATCACTACCCTCTAGCTTTGATCTGGCTTTTTGGTTGGAGAGATTTCCCCAGGTGGGTTCCCACTGTCAGGAAAAATAATTTGAACCACACGTCATGAACTTCAGCTGGAAACCTGTTCCCATCAATGAAGTCAGAGGGGAAAGAAGCAGGGCATTTCTCCCCAGAGGCCCATCAGGAACTATAGAAGATTTAAATGCATAATTGTCACTAAAAAGTATAGTGCGATTGGTTTAAAAGTTTTTACGAGGAGAGGATTTGATTGAGGCAACATGAGGTCAAGAGCAGGTACACAACTGAAATCATAATCTTGTGCCCAATAAGATAAGGGAGACACTAGATTGTAAAAGGTTAAGACATTTTAATTTCTTTAATTGACTAAAGATACTGTGCTTAGAAGATCCCAGCAGGAGCTTGATGGAAATCATAGCCCAATTACCATTTGAGAAAATGGCCCATAAACTCTTCTGGTTGCCAGAGTAACATTTCTTGCATCACCATTAAAGCTGACAACCGAGTGGTGAACCACTTTGCAAGACGGAAAAACTGGCACTAAAGAGTCCTTTACATAATTTCTTGGCTCTGCCACTTGAACATGCAAAGAAAACCCAGTACAAGAACCCTGCCCTTTATATTTGAA
>NW_022280077.1:2387544-2404402 GCF_004355925.1 Anarrhichthys ocellatus | reverse complement strand
CTCAACACACAGCCTCCTCACAGGTGCTGTCAATCAGCAATCAAGGTTATTAACCAATCACCTAACATCTCTCAGAACCCTCATCATATCTTTTATTGACCCTGGACAGCATTTTTAAATGGGGAGTAGAATTTATGAACCACTAAAAGCCAAGAAATATGGAGGTTTTCATCAGTGAAACCAGCTACAGATTTTTCCTGTTTTAAACACAGGATAAACTTACATTAATACTCTTAGACCTACATCTTCTACTTCAAGGCAGTGTGTGTTTTCCCCATTTCAGCCTAGCCAGAAAGAAGTGCCCTGAAGCCGAGACATATCACCTGAAACTCTGAACTTTTACTTGCCTCTCAACAACAGTTCATAATCACAAGTTAAATTGTGTGTGACTCAGATTGAATTACATAAAAATAACTCCCATGAAATTACCTTTCTTGAGTAAAGTGGTTATACAGGATCATAATAACACTGCATGTATCTAATCATTTGCAACTTTTAATTGTAGATTGCTTTGACATCATTTTAGAAGTGGGCTGATTCATCCTCCTTGAACTATTTCATCTTCTGACTAAAGAGAACATAAATTAATAAGAGGCCTCTTTATTGTTTTGGTTCCTAATGAATTAAAAACATCTGAACCTGCTTGTACAAAACCAGTTATGCAACATCAGGCATAGCGTACAGATCTCAAGATGGATTATTCTCATTTTCTGTTGATGTTCATGCAACAAATAGCCATGTGATCGGTGGAAACGTGTGATATCTCCAATGAAGTAGTTCTCAAAATAATATAGTAAATTAAAACGAGTTGGGAAAAAACTGAAACAAGATCAAAACATTTTCTTTCCATATCAAGGGATTCAACAATGAAAGCCTCGAGAGAGAGAGAGAGAGAGAGAGAGAGAGAGAGAGAGAGAGAGAGAGGAAAGCTCAATATAGACTTACCTTCAGTTCCACTTTTGGATTAATGTTAACGTCTCACAATACTTTCCTTATTACTGTGGATGCTTTCAGGTCAGCGGCAAAATCACTTTCATAAAACGATATTCCCGTACATATTGCATCTGGCCTGACTTGTGACCAGGTATATTAATCAGTTTGCCTTTAATACACAGTATGCTAGCTGCTTTCCAGTAAAAAAAAAAAAAAAAAAAGCTAAATATTATAATCCCATAATCCTCATGGTCACTTTTTCTTCTCTTCTGTCCTCGTCGGGATAATAAGTCACTTATTATATTTTGTCAGCCAAGGAGGGTTTCCTGAGCCCAAGCCCCTGAAGGCAACATGGTGAAGTGATGTTCACTGAACTGTGACGGTGTCTAGCAGCAAAACACGGAGTTGCATCGTGAATAGAGTGGACGACAGACAGACCCTGTGCATATCTATTTAATGTCACAGTAGAGGCATGCACCGAGATAAGAGTCACTGCTTCCAGAGTAAACTCTCTGACTGAATGAAAGTCTCCCTCTTTATCGTTAACATGTCTTACGCCTCTCCACTGTCCATTAACTGCCCCTGAGGAGTTAGAAACAGGTGTCCTCTGTAATGTCTGTTACTGAATTGGCGGAAGGATATAACACTTACATTTTAACTCACATAAAACCTCATGCAGGCATTTCCCTTGCTATTCTCAGGTGTGAAACAAATCCATCTACTTTTCCATTTAAGCTTCTCTACAATCAATTATATTTTGTAAATGGTCTGTTTACTGCCTCATCCTGCTCCTCTGGGAAGCTCTTCCTCTTAATTTACAGTTGGGAATTTTGTGCCCAGGCCTAAAAAAACAAACAGAACTAAGTGCCAGGTTGGAAGTAAAACTGTATGAAAACTTGCTACGGTCGTTTGTTATGTTGTCAACAAACAGAACAGCAGGATACAACTCCATTTCAATTATAGCACAGCTCTTACCTTTACTTTACCTTTGCAAAGTGCATGGCACAAACTTGGTACGACGTCATTCAATTTCCTTGAAAGAACAACTCTATTTAAACCATGTAAATATGTATTAATCATTCATTTAGTGTATTATTTGAAATTGTATTATTTACATGTCGTATGTTTGCCTGTAGACAACTTGCACAATGGTTAGCTGACTAAAATAAAGTGTTTCTTCAAACTGCAATCATTTATTTTACCTGCTAGTAGAATCAGACTACAGTATCGTACCTTTCCTTACACTACCTTTAATGTGTTGCCATGAACAGCACATCATCACCCTGTTCACCCAATTGAAACATTGGCCATTATGTGTTTTCTTCTTCCAATCAGATGCCTTTAATTTTAGTCCTGTATTCCCAACTGACACACAGTCTAGGGCTGAAACTATTCAATTAGTCAATATGAACAGCTAACTAATATAACTGATTGTTAATTGAAGCAAACATGATTTAACATTCCTGTCTCCGGCTTTTTAAATACAGGGATTTGCTACCTTTCTTTATTTTGTATCATTGTTCAATGAGTACCTTTTTTCATCCTTGATTAGACAAAACAAACTCATGATGTGCATTGATTTGTTATTCTTTTATTTTTTTCAATGAATCACCCAAATAATCAACAGTGTAAATAATTGTTTGTAGTTTGCTAAATGTGTCTGATGTGTCTCATCTTACTTCAGTGCTGAGCTAGAAAATATGATGTGCTTTAAGCTCACCTCTCTCCTCCTCCTCCAGCCTCTTCCTCCTGACTGCTGTAGCCATGGTGATAAAGCTGATTGATTAGATGTCATCTGATTCCAAATCAGCAGAAACAATATATGACAGCAGATGGTAACCAGACAGATTGGAGAGCTGAGGGAGGGAGGGGAGGGAAAAATTAAGATTAAACTACTTCAGCTTGTTTGCATGTACAAATGTGTTGGTTACACAAGAGGGTTGCGTCTACTGGCAAACGGACATGAAAGAAGGTAAAAGTAATGAAACTTAATGTATGCAAACACAAACAGTTGGTCAACACAAACTTTTTCACCACTAAATTACAGTCATCTAATCTGTTGATTAAATCCACATTGAGGTTCGTGCATAAAACCAAACTTCCTATATGTTGCATTCTCCTGAATCACGTCATGAGAGCGGGGTTGGTTGAGACAGAGGGACAGAGGGACATTGCCTATTTTGTTCAGCATGTTCATAGTCAGCATCAGCCTCTTCACTTCTAACCTTAAAGTAGAGACATTTTGACCATCCCTCAATTTTGTGTTCATCATTTTGAAATCTCCAGGGTGTAAGTACATTTTTGGCTCATTTGTTACATTTCTTCTTCCATACATTACTTCTATTTTTATTTATGCCACGTACAAAAACATATTGTTGGAAAGCTTATTTTATGATCTATCACTTGATGCTCATGTTAGCTGTCCGATTTTTTGTTGGTAGCTAATCCAAAACATTGTTTTCAGACCATTAGCGGGACGTTATTTACCTAACGTTCACAGAACGTTTTATTTCCCAACATGAAGAGCCCAGGTAACTGGACGTCTCCTTTACCTGGGGTGAGGGGGGGATACTTGGCGTTGGTGGGGCAGGTGCAGCATTTGGGGGGGACGGACACTGACCGTTTTTGATGCCATTTTTAACAGTGTACGAGAATTTATTTTTCCACCATCTGCACAGGGGTGAAGGCCCTTTAGTGATTTATTCACAACTATTATGTTATAATTAGGACTGACATTTTCCTCCAAGAGATAAGGAGATCAAAAACAAAATGCCAGAACCTCAGTACCAGCCTACAAGTAAACTGAACCACAATATCAGAATTTAATCTTCTGTGGTGCACATAGGTTGTAATAAAAGGCACTAAACTGAGTAGCCTTTATTAAACTCGGTTCCCATTTTCTTGCTTGGATATGAGCTGTTTTGATATACAGCCCCCTCACCCTCCTTCTCCAAAACCCTCTAATCAGCACTGGGCCCATTAAAGTACTGCAAATGGCAAAGCATGTGCTCTGGTGAAATGAACATCTTATGACCAAATCGAATGTTGTGGACTGTGGTTTACAGATTCCCAGCTATCTGTAATCTGCTATCTCATTGAGATTTTAACACTCTCATCACCAGCCAAGGCTTCACAGATACGACACAAACATTCTTTAGACAAAGGATGCAATGAGCTGTCACTGTTTTACTGAGGACGTTTTAATGGACCAAATAGGTGGAGGCAATTTTTGTTTTGGCAATGAGACTATTTAGATACAGGTGCTCAATTGACCTTATACTGACTGGATCCAGGAACAATATGGCTCATAGGAAGTAGTTTCACATCTAGCAGACTATAGTCAATTTACGTTAATCGACAACAAGGCTGGTAATAAATTCACTGGGTTGTAACCTTTAAAAATGAAACGTGCTGCGCCATAAACAAAGCTAATCTGTGCACACGTCGAAATTGGGACGAAACTGAAAGTGAAAGCTGGAGGTTTAACAACAAACATTCATTATCCTGCTGTTTCGTCACTTCGCTCCGTTTTGTTTTTTTCACAGGAGATTGTGTTATCTTGCGCACAACCAGGCGAGGTTGGATGGGAGAAACAGGCAGATATTTTACTGAAGGATGACATGTGCACCTGACAATATGACGGACAGGGAGGAGGACAGGAGGGACTGCGGAGTTTCTTTTCACCCACACACTGTTACCAGCATTTTCACTCGACTCAACATCATATAAAACTAAAGAAAAACAGCATGGAGGCTGGTGGGGAGATAACTTTACGTGTTGCTGCTGCACTGACTCTTTATTGGGTTAGCGATGCTGCTTTAATATGTGAGACTCTTGAATCAGTTGGCTCTGTTGTTTGCAAGGTAAGTTAAAATGTCATCCTGCACTTCTACAAAACCTTTGCTCTGCAGCGCATTTTCAGAGGTTTGAGCTGTTCTTAATATCGGCTCAGCTGATTGCAAGCTTCAAATAGTCTTAGTTTAAAGAAGCTAAAACGTCAAACATAATGGAATTATTAAAACAAAAAACGATATAAACAGAAAACCTAATCTTAAAGTTACTCCTGCTTGCGCTAAACAGGCAGAAAAAAAGAAGCTCAGCGCTGGCTGAAAATAGAAATATTCTGAGTTGGCAATGTGTTAAAAAATACATTTATTTTTTTCCTTAAACAAATAAGGAAAAATGCCAAATGTGTTACAAATACATCCATTTCCAGTGCAGGTAAAGTACATTTCACAAGTCAAAATATGATGAAATGCTTTTCGATTCTTTAATTGTCTTGAGGTAACAAGAACGGGTCTCAAATAATCGTTAGCTTACTAAATGGCTTTATAAGTCGCGTTTGATTTTGTAGTCTTGATATTGTTTCAGCACCTCGGACAGCGCTGGTCTCTGCAAGCAGCAAATGTGTAGTCCTCCACTAGGGGACACCACCAGTCCCTCATATTTCAGGGTCCTTTGTCTCTTATCTCTAGCCAAGTTTTACAATTTGACTATAACAATATCATAAGAATAATATTGTTGATTATAGTTTGTAGTTAATCTGAATCTAGTAGTTTAATGTTTGTTTTGGAATTGTAGTTAATGTAGAAATGGAAATAGTCAAATAAATTAGTACCTCAAAATTGACGAAGAGCATGAGAGTTTTTGAGTATGAAATACCCCCCCCCCCCCCCCCCCCCCCATGCCTAATATGTGGACATTGTATTTGTCACAGTTCCTGACTATTAGTCGTTGAAACAGAACATAGAACATAGATGTAATTTCTACTGACTTCTATTTTCTTCAGGATAATTCCAGTGTGAGGACAGAAGCATGATCCTCAGTCCTGGCCAGCCAGAGTCCGACCCGTCCTGGGGACAAATGGACACGGTGACCCTTCTGGACACTTTCAATGTGCAGTGTGGTTCCGTTCCAGCCGAACACGACGATGGTAATGGCAAGGCGCGCTCCGTGCACGTGCCCGCCCTCAGCAGGGAGGAGAAGAGGCAGAAGAGGCGCGCAACGGATAAGTATCGATCTGCGCACGCCACCAGAGAGCGCGTCCGCGTCGTGGCCTTCAACGTGGCCTTTGCAGAACTGAGACAGCTGCTCCCAACGCTCCCACCAGACAAGAAGTTGTCCAAGATTGAGATCCTGCAACTCGCGATTTGTTACATCTCCTACCTTAACCACGTGCTGGATGTTTAGGAGGACCAACAGGAGGATGGACTGAGGCAGGATGACTGTTCACACCACAGATGAAGGATTTCTGTACATTAACACCCATAGATATGGGGAATGCCCTGGGGTTATAAGGTCATATTAAACTAATGGCACACTGTAGTAGACTGTCATGCATCTTAATCATGGTAACATCACATTAGTATTTCATCATCGGAAATAGTTGCAGGACTGCAGGCTTACTGTCATCAACAGGATGAATAGAATGGACATATTTTGAAAGGTGCTGTATATTATATTGTTGTAGCCAAACTACTGAAACATTGCAATGCTTGACCTTAAATTTGCTGCCAGTTATGTGACTTTTCTGTGTGCACTAATTTGTAAATATATTTATTTCAGTTGCACAAACGATATTCTACTAGACGTCTGTATAAAATATAAAAGAAACATTTTAGATGTTATTTGTCCCCGTTATGTTACAATATTTCTGAACAAAGAAGTTTCTTATTTGAAGGCCTTACCAATAGATTTCATCTTACGACGTGTCTTCTGAAAGCTTTTTTTTTTTGTAGCTCTATTCATTTCAAGTAAAGCCATGAAGGGATATTATTACAGCTGTTCTTCTACCACATGAGGTCTTGGTATTTGTTGGGGTTTCTCTCCCTCTGGATGGGGCAGGTGTTTCTCCAGACAACCATACTACCGCCATCTGTCTCCTTCCTCTCTGGGGACACACACGCACACACAAGTGGACATACATACAAATGATTGAGTAAAGTGAACGTATACCAAGACAAGAGAGAAAGAAGTGGTAACTCTTTGCTCAATGTTTTGGGATGAATGCCAACATGATTTGATTAAGACTTGGATTTTTCTAACTTTAGCACAAAATATCAAAGCAAAACAGTCCGTTAGACTGTTATCTGAGGTTATTCTGAGTGTTTTTTACATTATGCCCAGGCTTTGCAAATTCCCAAAATACGGCTTTTATGTTTTCTTATGAGATCAAGCCGTGGATACAAACTCTTGCACGTCCCTTTGACTTTTCTCTCCATTAGTCAGAAGCCGTCTGTGCTCCCTCTCTCATCCCTTTATGTGAGTCTCTGGTGTAATGTGGCCCGAGGGGCTTGAGGTATTGTTCATGTCCACTCCAGCAGTAAGAGTGACAGCCCTTTGTCTGAACACTGCACAGTTCACACACTACACACTTGGACTACACACTGGATACAATAGGTATGTTGGGAGGAGAGGACAGGCCAAGCCTAACATCAGATTCTAAGATAAATGTGGCAGTGGAAGCTGTACAAGCCATACATAGATGGCTATTTATATTCTGTAGTTTTTGCCAAAGTGGGTCGAATACTAAAACTAGGCAAGAACTGTAAGCTATTTAAGTCTGCATACATCTCTAACACACGCCACAGACTGTGTTTGGAAGGAGCAGCACTGCCCTCTGATGGAGATAGGGGGAGATTTAACTGTTAAAAGTTAATATTCTATTCTGAACAGGCCTTAAAATGTTTTGATGATATTCAAAAGTATAGCTATTTGTGTTTTGTTTATGCCTTGAGCCATTGAAAACCTTGCTTTATTTGCTTTTAGCTGTTCTGGAGCTTTCGATCATATCACATGAGATTCGTCAGCAGATGGAGTTCAGTTGTTATGAGATTGTAGTTGATCAAATGTCCATATTGTTCATGTTAGCTAGTTAAAAGTAAAATAATAAATAGAGTTGATCTGTCAATATCAAAAGCTCTAGAACATTTACTAAATGGGGTGAGATTATTTTGTCAGTTGCAGTCTTGAATGTCAAGAATAAACTCAACGTTGCTGTATTGTGTATCACTGATATTAATCTGGTTGTTGTTGTTGTTGTTTTTTACAAACACCACCATCCTACCAGCTCTTACCTTCCGTTGCCCTTTTTTCCTGTGTGAATATATAGTGAAAACTGCCTCTTTCCCTCACATTTTGTCTCTGTTGTCTGTTTAGAGATGAAATATCTTTTATTAGCCAATATGTCCAAGGGATTTGTGGCAGAAGTATGCCCTCCAAACTTACTCTGTTTCTGTCTCACAAAATCCAGGTGACTTGTCTTGAACCTGATAGTGTGCTGCTGTAAAGCCTTTGACACCAAAACTTCTAGAAATTGTATTTCTGGGATGACACTTATCAGGTGTGTAATCACATGTAGGTAGGACCTTCCTTTCAAGACAGGGCCTCAAGATCAGGTATTGAAGCTGGACCCAAGGCCTTTACCACGTCAGTAGATACTGTGTTATAGTCATGCATACACCCGTTTCCCCAAATGATATTACAATCACCACAAAACAGATACAATACAGTGAACCTGGTGGTCTTAGGTCTCAGTGCACTCGCAACAGCATGTACAATACATTTATGTACGATGTGTTTTTATGGGGTTTTTTTTGACAAAGAAAATTCAATGAAGTACCTACAAACTAAAACAAATTACATCTTCTCGTTCTCCCTCATTAAAAAAAAAACATTCAGTGAATCTGTAAATTTCACAAATTTCACAACTGGATACAAAATGTCTCCTACTTTACTGAAAAGTCCATCCTCAGCGTGTGTGAACTGTGGTTTCATGTTTCCACATCACACTTTATTGGACCACATTGGCCAGTAGATGCGAGGCAATCATCTAAATCAGAGTTTAGGATAAGTACAGATACACTTCCCTCTTTCAGCACATTAATGACCCTCTAGTCAAACTTTGTACACACATCATTCTGCACAAGCTCAAACATCAACGAGAAGTAACACATTTTTGAATGGAGGGTGATTTAAAAAAATGTCACTGGGAACATGCACTAACTTCCTGCTTGTAGCAGATCTGAGTATGTAGTAAAGGACGACCTCTTGTGGGCTACAGCTGAAAATACAGATTTGAGTGCACTTGAAGTGTGTTGCACCTCCATGCTGCCTCCCTCTCTGGTACTGATAACCACAATGGCCAGGATCGTGTGAGGGAGCTGCCCCTGTCAGTGCGGTACAGCAGCAGCAGCAGCGCAGGAGCGCAGGAGCGCCAGATTCTCACCGAAACACTGATACCGAGACGCACGAGAGGGATATGGCACACGTCTGAGACCGTAAAAAAGGTAGGTAAACGAATTGATTGTCGCGACGCTGCCGTTCATTTCACTGGGTATATCCTTGCCAAACGCCTGAGACACACGCAACCCCTCGCAGGAATTACTGATGAAGTTCAATGCTGCCATCGTGGGGGAAAAAAATGGTTTCCTTCTCATCAGACAGCCTTTAGTCCTCCTTACCCATATTTATGTTGAGCCAACATCGCAGGCTACATGTGCCTTTTATTTAGACACTGCCCAGTGCCTCAAACGCATCAGGAGCCAACATAATGAATGTGATAGTGTATAATCTGCTGTGGTTAATGGTGTTCAGAATGTGACTGAAACCAGATCTGTTGTAAACCGAAACCGCATCTGTGTAATAGAAGAAGTAACATCACATCCTTAGCTCTCTCTTTCAGACCCAGGCGCCTGTAACATAAAGGGCGTATTAAGCTGCCGCTGCAGGGTGATGGTGTGTCTCGCCATCAGCAGCAGCTGCCTGAAGAGCACAGTGTGCACAGCTGGATGAGGTGTTACTGTGACTGAAGCCGCCTCTCGTGCCTCCTCTGACACCCTCGACGCTGTCTCTCCCAGTATCTCAGAGTCATGATGCTGCAGTGAAACTGTGCTGCACCTGCAGCCATTTATTATTGATCAAGTGCTGATGGGTCCTGAGCAGAGAGGTATAAGGGCACGTTGAGGTATGGGAACCTCTTGAATAGGTGACTCATCCCCTGGAAGCCATTCTTGCCATGAACGATCAAAAGAAAGTGTTGCCAGCAAGGCTTTTGTCATTGCTCTCTTTTGAACCATGTTTTTTTTCTTTTTCTGCCACAAGTGTAATGAGAAGTGGAGCTACCTTTAGGCTACTAAGGAGTGTTAGGATCCAGCAAAGCTTGGCTAGCACGCTGTAACGCATGGTGCATTTTAGAGCAGTGTGCAGAAGTGTATTTACAGCCACAAAAGCGCTTTTCTTAAGGTAGGAATGTACTGAGTTATCTCCCCACCACCTCACTCCCTCTCCTTCTACTGTACTTTTATTTAGTTCCACATGAGCGGACCGAGGGGGGGACTAAGTTTGCATTCCAGAGTACTGTGTCAGGTCTTAACGTTCTCCTTTTACTGTGGTGTGCGTAGGTGTGAGTGTGTGTGTGTGTAAGAACAGCAGGGTGGGAGTGGCTGAGACTCTCTTCAGTCACTCAAAGGTCACAGGTTTGCTCTCATCACATATCTGACGAATACCTTTGTGCCAAGAATCAAATGTCAGAGTCGTACAGCAAACAATGGAAGGGAAATACTTATGAAATAAGTTCCTAATGACATCATATGTCCCGTCGGTGAGGCCCACACAATCGTTTCCATGGGACTTTCATGTCTCCGGATCTTTGGCTCCGTTTGTGTGATTTTAGTCAGTTAACAGCGATGTGTGTTAATCAGCAGCTGTTCCTCTGGGTTATCCGAAGTCCATGGAGGGATTGGAGATTGTTATCACTATAAATAACACTGGCACACACTGTGTCACCCATTGTTTGATTTGAAAGAGGTCTTACCCAGCTTACTCGACTGTGTTGCTCACATGTGTGTGTGTGTGTGTGTGTGTGTGTTTTATTTGCCACTTTCAAAGAACGTGTTTTACTACATTAATATAATATACAGCTGAAAGGATTTGTCAAAATGCCAACAATTGCGTGACTTTTTTTTGTCTAACATGTGATAGTAAATTGAGTACTGTTGGTTGGACAAGATGTCACCTTGTGCTCCGTCACTATAAATGATATATGCATGGTTACCAGTTAATAACAACGAATAAATGAAAAAGGAAACACAGCAGACTGCCGGCTGCTGCATCTGCAGATTATGGCATAATGCCACCAGTGCAGGGCGTACATGAAGGAAGGCACGAGGGCTAATGGGTGTGAAGGAGGGCACAGATGCCATGGTAACCACCAGGCCTCATCATGTGCTCTAGATGAGCTACGAGGCTGATCTGTGCCGTTTAGGCTGCCAGCATTGCATCGGGTATTTAATGAAATCTCAAATTCCACACCTCTCTTTCTCTGCCCGTTTTGGAGGCCAAAGTCCGTGAGGCCAAGGAAAAAATCTGTCAATTATTATTAATTGATGAGTTGGATCAGTGGGGAAAATGCCACAAAAAAACGAATCTTTTAGATGTTACCGGTCTCCCCATGGACTCCCACGCATATTTGTTGCAATAGTGCAGTCTGATTCTCTCTTTAGGATATAAATTAAAAAAACGAGTCCATTCCACCACATGTGTCTGTACCTCTGAGCCTATGTAGTTACAGTAGCCCCCACTGTGCAACAGCCTCCATCCACTAAACAAACACATTAATGAGTGTTAGTTTTACATTAGTGTCGCTTTCTGCCCTTGTGAACCTTTTCTCGGTGCAGCCAACCAGAATGGTCTGCAGCGAAGCAGCAACTACCTCTCAATAGAGAATCTCCTCACAGAGGACCACTGGATTTTTTTAGATGGACCGACTCAGAGCAAGCGCGAGGCCGCACATTGTTATGCTTTATTCATAGTTATCCGTTGGTTTGTAACTGATAGTTTTTCTTACCCCCGTGGCTGCGATTTTCCACATGGCCTGGTTCACTATGGCTCTTCAGGCTCGTCTCGCGGATGAGTGGCTTCTCAGAGGATCAGAGAATCATCCTGGCCCACATACCACTGCCACGCGCTCAGAGATCAGCACTCAGGGGGTTAACGGCTTTTATTCAAATCATTGCCTTATTCATTTAACCATATGGGCGCTGGGTGCGATGAGAGGCCATTGTTTGCTCTTTGTGCCCTCTGACTGTGCCACCCCCCCTCCACCCTCACTCTCTCATAGACGCATAACACAAATTTACTCCCTGCAGGGGTGATTGATTATTGCTCCTAGACGGGGCCTCCTGCCTCCGGTGTTGCCACGGCAACAGCGGACGCTCCAGATGTGGGTTAGAGATGAGAGATATGACTTTCCTCTGTCGAAACTCTGGTTTGCCTTTTAAAAATTTATGCTGCGACATCAGCTTTGATGTTGCGAGTGGTATGTTCAAGTGGAATATTGTATGGAAGTCCTGCATCTATACACAGCTCTGCCTTGTTCAGCATATGCTCCCCTGCTTTCAATAGCATAGGCGTCCGTACCAGTGGAAACCGATGCTCTATTCACTCTCAGTGAAACTATATTTGTTTTGTCACCGCACCATCGTTTGCTAATTCTAGCTTTTGTCTGGCACATGTAATCCGGACAGTGGTAAAAATAATTTATGCATTGCGCGACAGTCCTTAATCGAAAATCAGTGGTTCCTCGTGTGCACCGTCCACATTTTCCATGATGGGTTATGGAAAGAGAGGAAAAACGTTCAACCCCATCTGTGTCATCTTAATGGAAATCAGCTAAAATTGCAGCTACATTTTTCTAACCATCATTTTATTTTCAGAGCATGAGCTCCATGGATTCACATACTAATATGCTGAACGGGCTGTTTTTACTCTTTGTATTCACTATGAGCTACAGAGACGACAAATAGCCTGTAAATGACGGGGGGGAGGTAAAATGAGACTGGGCTGGAGATGGTGATTGGCACATGATTATGGAGACAGACAGTGGATTGAGGTCTAAATGAATGGTCGTGCATGGTGAAGCCCTGAGACAACCTAATGCATCACACAGCAGGCATTCAGGCCCAGGAAGTGAGTCTGAGCCTCGTAATGACAGAATGGAGAGTTCGTTCACATATACTGACAATTTATTATTCGGAAAAAGGACAACATTTTGTTTATGCTTTTAGCAGGGCCATATAGCTACAGTATTAAAGTGGGTTATATCCTTGTTTTATTTATTCATCCAGTTATTTTCTGGTGGATTCTTTTTATTTATTTGACTATTCTACAATACACTAAGATTACTTGTCATTCTGAAACTGGCGGCACTGGTCTCCATTTTCTCCCTAAAGCTCTTGCAGTATGTTTGTAGGATTATGATGTCATTGTTTATTTAATCTATATTTAACCAGGAAGTCTCCCGAGATGCGTTATTTCTTTTACGAGAGAGACCTGGTCAAAATGGCATCATTAAGACACACACACACACACACACACACACTTCAGTTGCGAGGCATAAGGGAGCGAGCTTGGCTATTTAAAACAGCTACATTCTTCATAAAACATGTTGTGAATGTGGCATTTGAATGCCTGGTTTTTTCCTGTTTCCAAATAAAGTTTGTCTTGTAAATTATGCTAAGCTCAGTGTGAATAGTACAAGCATGTAGTTTTGAAGTTCAGAACAGATTCTGAAGACAGGTCCATACATGCAGGAAAGATAATAGTATGTCTATATATATTATGATGCTCTAATGTTTTGATGACCTGTCATTCTGCTCTCATTTAAAATGCATTGAATGAGTATCAGTACAAGCCCATATGGCCTGGCTAACATCTAATGCATTGTTTTGCAAGTTTTGATGCAAGCCTCACGCCCTCTATCTCTCCATCTCGCAGGTCAATGTGGCTACTAACGCAGCTATCCGGGGTAGTTGTCAGTCGCTGTGGATTCCTGAGGCCCGTCTCTATAGCAACCCATTCCTCCTCCTGAGCGCTGCTGCCAACTCACCCTCTCTGCCACACAACAATCACTCCCCACCCCACCCCACCCCTGGCCAATTGCCGGCTCTGAACCGCGTTGGAATGGACACTGAGTCGACCCACTCGGGCTACTCCTATCACTCCAGCCGCTCGGGGAGATCAAACCGACATGGGTATGTCTCCTGTCTGGCCGCCTTTCCATCTGACCGTCTTCTTCTCCACTGTATCCGTCTACCTCTCCCTGCCTGTTACATGGGTTTCTGCCAAATCACAAGCTGACTCTCTCACAGCATGCTTTTGCTATATTGTATTTCATGTAATTACTTTAGGTTTTTTTGTGTTCGTCTTCAGTTCGGTTGTGTTGGTTGGAGCCAAATGAATGTGACTAAGAGAGAGAGAGACAGAAAAGGGACAAGCTGGAGATTGAGACAGACAGAGCTTGTGGATTAGGGTCGCCACAGCTGAGTGAATCTAACCTATTTCACTAATTCACAAGGTCTATCCCGCAAATGAGAGAATCATTTGATTCCTGTGCTGTCCATTCCTCAGTATTCATCTCTATCCCTTTCCACCAGCTTCTTGCCCAGTAGGGCTGCAGCTAGCTATTATTTTTACTATTGAATACTCTGTTATTGAACCCTATGTGTTGATTAATCATTCGTTTGTCAGCTCTTGTTTTGTGTGTATATTTGTGTATTTTTGCTTGTATGCATGAATTTAGACCTGAATAATGAGTTGATTCATATTTTTTGATCGATAAAAGAATGGATGTGCAGATATTTTAATGATTTGATTCTTTCGTCATATTTCAAGCAAACATTTGGTGGTTCGAGCTTTGTAAGATTTTTTTGTTAGAGACACAACGATTAATCAAGGAAATAATCTCCAGATGTATCAATAATAAGTATATAAGCACATGAGAATATGTTTGAATGATCTTAACGTCCTGCGTCTATATTCCTCTTGTGTTTGTTTCTTCAACTCCAGTGATCGAAGCCGCGAGCGGCATAAGGCCAGCGGCAGTAAAGACAGCGTTCGCTCTGAGAGGTCCGTGGTCATCAACCCCCCCGACTCGCCCTCCCAGGACTCCCCCGTTCACAACGGAGAGCCGCTGCCAGGAGAACCCACACCGACAGCAGATGAGGGAGATGAGGCCCAGGTATTTTTCATGGAAGTGTACCACGAAACTGATCGCGTGTCAAAATAGAGCTGTTTTTTTAGAGAAGTCATTTATTCCTTCAGAAAAAATCAGAAGGCCCAGTAATCCATCTACACCATGAACTCGGCACCGTGGCCTTTTAAACTCATCCTCAGAGCAGCTGGCTGCCCATTGCCACAGCGCCTGACACATAATAACAATGGTGACAAGGGATCAAATAGGTCAGAGGATTAGCATCCATCTTGTAGGCCTGATTTGTACGGACAACGCTATGTTACAGTGTGTGTGTGTGTGTGTGTGTGTGTGTGTGAGTGTGTGTCTGTGTGTGTGTGTGTGTGTGTGTGTGTGTGATACCGGGTATAACAGTCATGCCTTATCGCTTTGAAAGCAGAGCAAATTGATCCCAGTCATTCCATGAAGCTGATTTTGCTGAGCTCTGCAAGCGAAAGGTTTTTAAGTAGACACGGGGAAGCAAAATGTCGTAATAATGCAGTTCAAAGACAGAATAGATATTTAACTAAGTCGATGCCGCAGAGATTAAAGATGCATTCAAATGGTGGCCATTATTTAAAGTAGTTGTTATTTTGAGTTTGATAAGAAGATCGACTAGACCTTTTTAGCTTAGCTCAAAGACTGGAAACAGCTAGCCTGTCTCTGTCCAAAAGGAACAAAATACATCCACATACCAGCACCTACAAAACCCACTAATCATTTCTTGTTAATAATCTGCACAGTTGTAGTTTTACAGGGGGTTATGTGCCAGACTTTTTCTTTTGCCACGAGCTGGACTTCCTGGAGTCACTGTGAGATTTCTTGGCATAACCCACAATACAACAGCAACTTGCTTGTTGTTACATTTTAGTTTTTTTGTAAGTATTAAACAAACAGGATACAACATGTTGATTGGTGAGCTTTAGAGGCACTTGTAGGTGTTGTTCTATAGCTTTGGACAGAGCCAGGCCTTTTCCAGTTTGTATGGGAAGCTAACTGTCTCCCAGCTCCAGCTTCATATTCAGCGGACAGATGGGAGACTGGTATCGATCTTCTCATCTAACTCTTATCAAGAAGGCTTATTTCCTCATTCCTTTAAAAGCAAATAAGCAAGTACATTACAATGAAAGTTAAAGAAAACTGGATGAGAAGCAAAAAACAAACAACCAAATGAAGGGGAAAGTAGTTATTGCTCTTTGGAAAGAACTCTGCCTTGGGCTACCTTCGCAGGCTCTCTGACCTACTTGAAATCTGTAGTAAAAAGAGAGCATTTTGTCATTGTGTGTGTGCTGTTGGTTTGTGTGTAAGAGAAAAAAGGAGAAAATGTGTGTGTGTATGTGGAGAAGCTGAGGTCTGAAGCTGCCTGGAATAGTATAGTAATAGAGTATTATTTAATGTGATTACGATATGGACATGCCTTCAGCCAGACTTTCTGAATCTTGGAGAGGTCTGACCTATTTTGCCGTCTCTGCTCTTGCATTCCCTTCCGGCTGGGCAGCCACATTCCACGATGTCATGTGATTGTCAGCTTGTAGCTTACGTCCATTGTCCGCAGTGTAAGGTAATCTGCCATTGTATTGCATTAGCCCTTCAGACAAATATGTCCAAATGGCACAGCGGCAGCGCCATCATTACCACCGCCAAAGTCCGCCCCAGCCAGTGCTTTTTTTTGGGGAGGGGGGGGGGCAGCTCTGTTAGATGGCAGAGCCGCTGTAACACTAACAGGCTCCAGTGCAGAGAGACATTCTCACAGACTGAGATTAGCTTTAGCATCCAGCCAAACGGCACTTTGAGGAAAGCTGATATGAATAATCCTCCATGTTTACACGGATGCCTATGACATAAGGATACAATCTTGGACCACAGCTTCTGTGTGTGTGTGTGTGTGTGTGTGTGTGTGTGTGTGTGTGTGTGTGT
>NW_022280077.1:2333036-2387534 GCF_004355925.1 Anarrhichthys ocellatus | reverse complement strand
GTGTGTGTGTGTGTGTGTGTGTGTGTGTGTGTGTGTGTGTGTGTGTGAGTCATAGCGAGAGCAACAAGGCTGTCACTGAGACTGTCCATGCTGCTTTGTGAGACGTTGTGACTTTTTGCCAGAAGGCAGCGAATTCAAATCACAACGTTAGCTCTAGCAATACCAAAGCGTATGGGGAGAAGCGCGTACTTTTGTTTTCGCATTTCATACTTTGCTTCTTTGCCCTTTTCAATGATTAGTTGTACGCACACACCTACTCATAGCTACTACGCTTGCAGCTTTTTATGTAATAAAGAAATAACCACCTCAATTAAAAGAATGGAGTAAATTGTAGGAAACCTGCCAGGCATTTTAATCTAATGCCATTTCTTTTTGTCCCGTAGCTCCTGTGACTCACTTAGAACACAAACACATACACAGCGTCACTAATACGCTCGCAAACACACCAATGTGTAAATGTCATTTTAACCTCTGCCACTGGGGCTCTGCTATTGTGTTTTGTAGCTGGCAGACTGTTTGGTGTGTGTGTTTTTGTGTGTGAGTCTGTGTGAACGGTGATAATCAGTATGTTGTTGTGTTGTGCTTTGGGATGGTGGAACAGGCCTAACCATAATCCATATTCACCCTCTGCCAGATGAAAAGACTGCCAAGCAAGCAGCAGCAGTCATGCTACCCCCTCTCTCCTCTGTAACCCTTCTCTGTTTCATTCTCTCTCAGTTACTCTTTCTCCTCGCTTTACTGTACGAAGAGATCAGGTCTGATTAGTGAAGCGTTAATCTTTCGGGATTAATCCCCTGAGACTTAATGGCTGGTTTTAACAGTGTATTAGCTCGGTAAGTGATACACTGTTTCTCTCACGAGAGGAGACATGAGCATGCAAGCTTGTCCGTATTAACCGTCTGTGCATATTTACCTGAACTGTCAAAAAACGTGTGTGACTTTTCACAGCAAACATTGTCACAGTAGCAAAAGTACTGGTGTTACCACTAGCACTGACAATGACTCTTTTCTATTCAAGCGTCTTGAATAACCGTGTCAGTGAGCCAGCACGCACAACAGCGGGATGTTCATTTTATTATTTACACCGGTGCTTTTCCTACTGTGACGTGTCAAAATGACTTCCTTGAAAAAACCCTATTGCACCTGGTTTAGCCTACGGCACCAAACCAAGTGTCGGTTTCTGTGTCATTTTTGTAAAATACAGGAAAATAAAATAAGCAAAATTTCCTCTTTCTCCTCAATCAGCCGGGAAAAAGCAAATCTGTGCCTCAGAGCTGACATCTGGTGTTGAGCGACACAAACATTCTGGTTTCTCTGTTGACTCTCAGCTTCTCTTGAGCTCTATAATCACCCCCACTGTGTTTAAGTAGAGACAAACTCAAGGTTTAGTCACTTATATGCATATATTTCTGCTTATGTTGTCAGACAACCGAACAGGTACACAGTTCTGATCTGATATTGGGTCATAAATACAGCCCGTTAAAACAACAAACAATAATTCCAGCTCCAATCAGAGAGCCCAAATTTTATGATTGCGAAAATCCAACTTGTCCACATTATTACATGCAGCAGGAGTTTTATTGGGTGTGATAAATAAAAGCATTCTGTGGACAGAGGGATAAAATCGATCGAAAAAGACAAATTAAGCCCACTTTGCTTAATCTAAAAGTATCAACAGCGTCAACTGAGCAAACTTTATCTGCTGATGATATTTCATGCTGTCAAAAGCAGCTCCAGAACAGATGAATAAGTGGACCTGAAGTGGAGATTGTTTAGTCAACTGTTGTTTCCACGGTTAAGAATGAACTGTCAAGCTTAATGGGATATTGTTTTTGTATTCCCACTTGTTCCCTTGGACCCTGGTAAAAGAGAGACTGAAAGAGGTGCGATGTGAGAGGACTATAAATGAGATTGGATACTAAATAGAGTTGACACTGCACTTACATAGCCGACCTCTGGCCTCACACATTAGTCTGGTAGGCAGATACCCAGAATGAAATGCTGCTTCTGGATCCTCCCCCACCTCCCTTCTTACCTCTATCCCACACCTTAAACCACTGCCACCCTCCCTCTCCTCCTCTCATGCTCATTCATCTTCTGGCTCCTGTTGGCATCCCCTCCTCCAGCATGGCGGAGTTAATTAGCTGTGAACAGCAATGGACCACAGAATTCATATTTATGCACCATGTTCATGCTGCATTTTCCTGATTGGAAATATGCAAACGCCATGTCAATTTCATATATTTCACATTCCACAAATAGCAGCAGGGTTCACTTAATCTGCAAAAGTTATATTAACTTCTTAATAGGCGCAATTTACAGGGGAATACACACTCTAGACCGGTGAGATTCAATGCGACCGTCTTCTGTCTGCAGCTTGTCTGGTTTCCCAGCAGCTTGATCAGGCCCATATGGCTCTATAGTTTTGGGCTTTGCAGACTGTTTGATGTGATAGGTGTGTGTCTGTTCAGCTTGTCTTTTCTTCCAGCCCTCTTCGCTGCCCCTGCAGCTGCTGTTCCTGTGATTGGTTGTAGTTGGAGAGATATACAATGCAGTGACACTCTGGGGAACAATGAATGGCTAATTACCTGAATTAATGACAGGCACACAAAAAAGAGAAATGCCTCTTTAGAGCAGACTTGTCATGAATTTATACTCCCTGTCACTCTTTCTTGGAAATATTTATGCAGAAAATGACCCTGCTGGCTAAAAGAAAAAAATGACTCTAATTTGCAATGATGGGCCTGGAAAGCTTCTGTGTGTGTGTGTGTGTGTGCGTGTGTGTGTGTGTGTGTGTGTGTGTGTGCGTGTGCGTGTGTGTGTGTCTACGCGCATATGTTGGCATCTTCTTGCCAACGTGAACGCTACAGCCCTCCCCAACCTGTCATTTTACATTACATCAAAGGGACTTTGAAGGCCCGTCATAATGAGGCAAAACTCCAAGAAAATGAAACATCTCCAAATGGCATGAAGGATGTGCAGTGTGAACGGTGCATAAAGTCCATGATTGCTCGTGCAGAGACGGGAGTAAGATAGGATAATGGAGGAATTGTTGCATGTCAGACACAGGTTTATACTTTTATCAGTTAATTTGCCAGTTTCTCACTCTGCTTTGTCTATTTTGTCAGTGGGCATTTTAAAATGACAAAGAAACACATCTCTCTTGCCTCTAGGGGTATTTAGGAATGCAGATAGTTTTGGTTGCCGTTGCCCATGCTATAAGATATCTCTCTCTGAGATTTTCTTCTCTACCCCAATACCAAAATGTGAACAGAATTTAATTTGTGCTCACAATGTTGAACATTGACATTTAAAGTTGCACTGGCCACTATTTTTTATGTTTTCACAGAATTATTACTCAAATCTGTGCCCCTCAGCGTCTCAGAGTCTTTTAGCATCTTTCAGCTCATTGCTTTGTTTTCCAAAGCAATGCTCTCCTCCACCGTGTATCCAGACGCAGCAGGCAGCTGTTTTCAGCAAACTGACATTCACATGAATGTAAATGTTGCACAGAGCTGGATATACGAATAGGAAACTGTTTTGTTCAATTAATAAGGCGAGATAATATGTCACAGGGCCAAACACCTCTTAATGCAGCTTTTTACATTTTTTTGGTCTAATTTGGTTGAATCAACCCTTTAAGTGCCAACACAATCCAATACCTCTATATATACATCCATGGCTTGTAACATACGCTTCCTTGGCCTTTGTTTCTTTCCTCCCTCAGGATGACAACTGGGGGGAAACCACCACCGCAGTGACGGGCACTTCAGAGCTGAGTATCTCCCAGGAGGAAGTGGTTGGACTTGGGAAGGAAATGTATGATCGGACCGAAAGCTTCCGACGTTATCTTCCCCTGGCTGTGGGCTCATGTGTGGGGCTGCTGGTGCTGGCCACTCCCCTGGCCTTCCTGCTTCTTCCGGCTGTAATGTGGCCGGACAGGCTGCAGGCTTGTGGCGCAGCCTGTGAGGGCCTATTCCTCTCCATCGCCTTCAAGCTCCTCATCCTCCTGATGGCCATGTGGGCCTTGTTTCTCAAGCCAGGCCGTGCAAGCCTGCCCAGAGTGTGTGTGTACCGCGCCTTCCTCACCACGCTCACACTCCTGCTCACCATGTCTTATTGGCTCTTCTATGGGGTCCGAATCCTTGATGCACAGGTGGGTCACAAAGTGTGCCATTAGAGCAATATAAGTATGTATATGGCTTCAAAGATAATAAGTGTGCTCCATCATTTAGTCACAAAATATTTGTTCATGTTAGTCCTTCAAGGTAAGTGGGAAATTGATGTTGAAGGGGTTAATGTTAGGCTTTTATTGTTGAGGCTCATGCATCAGAGCTGTTTGGTTATCTGACAATAATGCTAACTAATCGGACTCGGTTTGATTATTCATTTGTGGTATTTATTCATCTCTAACTTGTCGTTGCTGCCAATCTTGCTGTTGAAAACAAGATGCTTAATTTTAAATATAGGTGGAATGCGAATAAGAATTGTTTTTCATCCTGCAGTAAATGTTTTCAGTAAACCGGTCATGTGGTCTAAGCAGGATGAGGACTACCATGGGATCGTCCAGTTTGCTGTGTCCCTCGTGGACTCCCAGCTGTTTGTCCACTACCTGGCCGTGGTGCTGCTGGAGCTCCGCCACCTCCAGCCCTGCTACAGCGCGTCTGTCATGCGCTCCACAGACGGAGAGACACGTCAATACAACATAGGACAGCTTAGGTACGTATATGGTTCCAAATGAAACGGGAGGATTAAAGAAGAATCTATGAATACAAGCATATCAGAGTTGTACATTTGAATATGACCCATCCGTACAGTACACATTTAGACACACACACACACAGGCACTTGGTCACAGTCATGCACTGTTGAAGTGTGTGTGTAACATCCCTTCATCCACAGGGAAGACTGGCACAGGCAGTAATTGAGTTACTCATCAGCCTCCCCGTCTAGTTTGCTCAAGGCGAGCTATTCTAGGAGTTGAGGGGAGGGATGACACAGTGCACACAGGCGCTCGTCCTATGGCTGTCTCATAAGAGACAGCCATAGACAGCTGTACGGATCGAGCATATGACTTCAACAGGTCTATGAGACAACTCTACTTAGATAAGCTTTGTGTGATGAAGCTAAAAATGAAATGTTTTTTTTTATTTGCATAAAGGTTGAAACCTTGAAAGGAGGCAGAAACAGACTAAGGATACATATTGTATTAATAGCTTCCAATAACGCAAACCGGAACTGCACCAATTTCACACATCGACAAGTCGTGAACACATCCGACAGTGTTATACAAGTGCAATGCTAAATTTGTGAGGAACTCTTTAAAATGAAGCAACAATATAATAACACAGAGATCTTTATCAGGCTTCATCAGGCTAAACAAAACATCTCAGTGTTCAGTGGATTCAAGGGCATCATTCAGGTTCTTATATATGTCAGTCGTGATGTAAATTGTATTTCTTGTGTGTTCGAGTTTACCCTCTCCATCTCTTTTTCATCGCATGCAGCATTCAAAAGGCTGCTCTGTCCATTTTGGAGTATTACTACAGAGACTTCCCACTCCATAACCCAGCCCTTCTCTCTGCCTCCAAACACCGGGCTGCCAAACACCTGGCCGGGTTGAAGGTCTACAACGTGGATGGTTAGTCGCCTCGTATTTTCAAATAAGTACCTTCTATATTTTATAGGATTTCTCTTGACGTCCTTCTCAGTGTTTCATTGGTTCCCACATGGTAACAATCAGTGGCACCTGCTGACCAGTGGCACCAAAAGACGTAATACGGGGAAAGCATGAATCTAATTCATGGTTTTCTAACAATATTGCATATTGTGGAATGAGAAGGTTTGACAGTTTGAAATATACAGCAGTGAGGACGTCGCCAGTCATTTCTATTTTCCCAAAGAAACTATCCTGAGCCTGACTGACGAGTTAGCAGAAGCACTGTGTCGAGATTTTATGTTTCCGGAATGTTTTGTTTTGTTACGCTCTTCACTGAATTCAAATAGTCCTTGGAACATTGTTTTCTGCTGGAGGGAAGGGAGCCGAGCGGTTTGTTGTGGCTACTCTGTCACAGCAAATAAGTCTTACTTAAAATAGTCGAGAGCCAGACAGTTTTGTGACATCTATCTGAAGTCTGACTCTTTGTTGGATCTAAGCCACAGTCAAAGTCTTGTCTTTGTATATCAAATCCCTGTTTTACTACAACTTCCGCTCCTTCTGCTTTCCTCTTGTGATCTTTCCTTTTCCATCTCCATCTCTTTCATGAGCAGCTTTTAAAAACAAACTGAGAAAATACCTTTTGGACCGTAAGTACAGATAAAAGTCCTCAACGTCACTCTACCCAGCACTTTATCACAGGAAGCCACTAATTTCACAGTTCAGTTCCCTCCATCTTCACTACACTCTGAAGCCTCCGTCCCTGACATAATGTATATATTGCATCCGCGGCAAGCACTCCTACTACACACACACACTCAGACACACACAAACTCCAACTGTGATGCTGTCCCTGCACCCACATACACACACCTTGTAATGTCACACATTGCACTCCTTCTTGCTGTTAAAATGGTCCTCTCCTCACCGCCCATAAATCCCCTCCCGCTACACAGCACAGCGGATTTGATGATCTATGGCAGGGATGCAGTATGGGATGTGTTGTC
The DNA here is from genome assembly GCF_004355925.1 of Anarrhichthys ocellatus. Lineage (NCBI taxonomy): Eukaryota > Metazoa > Chordata > Actinopteri > Perciformes > Anarhichadidae > Anarrhichthys > Anarrhichthys ocellatus. The sequence continues at coordinate 2,380,871 of NW_022280077.1, read as the reverse complement.
CTCATCGCACCTTCCCTCCACCCCACCCCCCTCCTGATCAAAGTGCAGCGGAGAGGCCTCTAGGGGGCCGCGGAATTTCAGGCCTTAAATAATTCATCAGAGGAACGCTCATTCCTCACATACTCCCACATCTCTCCTTCCTCCCACTCAGCCCGTCTCCAACTCGACTCGCTCTCACTTTCTCCCCCCCCCCCCTTCTTTCTTTTCATTTTGCACTCGCTTCAACCCCCACCCACCCACCCCTCTCTTTCTTATTCACCCAAAGTCGCTCTGCTCATAGCATTAATATGTAGGCCAGGAACTTAAAGAGTTTTGTGTTTACCCATATTTTCAATGGAAAATATTTACAATTCTTCCTGTTCAAATGTTTTCACTGCATTCTTTCCACAGTATGTACTAGACTAGTTTGTCATCCATGTTTTATTGCGTCTTTCGGCATCTCTTTCTCACCTGCACACACACGTATACTATAAACGCACATACTATGCAGATCATATTATTAATGATTTATATCCTTACCTGACCTGCAGCGCTTACTCTCTATAACCTCCCCCAAACTGTTCTGATCTTCATTAATATGTACCAGACCTTACTCCCCCACTATAAAACCCCAGGAACCCTAATATACTAATGTACAAGCTCCATTAGCTTTATGAGTTCGTCACACTAACCAGTGAATTCACAGATATTACTATGGCCTTTGAAGTGTAAAAGAATGAATATTTAATCTACACTGTAATATAAAGGTTTCTGCATCAGAGAAACGTAGAGGCTTCCAGTGGAATTTTCCTCTTTTCTCAGTGCTATAATTAACATTCTCTGTGACTGAGACACATGATTTGGCAGGATGCCCCAGATAAGTAACAAACACTCTTCTTAAATATTTTGTCCAACCTATACATTAGAGATAACACTGAAGAGGCTGATTCATAGTTGTTGGACACCTCCAGTGATGTGTAAGAGCTGAGCTATCCTCCCATCTGACCTTTCCTGTCTCCACAATTCAGTTTGAGATACAGCCCATTAATTAGAGACTCCGGTGGGGTCAGGTGCTATTTTCTCCTGCTCAAACTAGTATAACCAATTTGCCTCTGTCCTCTCCTTTCGGTGCAGCCCCGGGGAGCACTGCAGGAGCGCAGCCTGGTAATGGGAATCAGTCACGAGCCATGGTTACAGCTGCCGCCAAACGCAAAGACAGCGCCCACAATGAGCTGTACTACGAAGAGGCTGACTACGAGAGAAGAGTCCGTAAACGTAGAGCCAGGTGAGCCACAGGGAACAAATGTCTTCATGTGGGAGGGCAGCTTACTGATCTATAGACTCTGTCAGACATGCAGTTCGATACGTAAATGCGATCGGTCTGAATGCACATCTTGTTTAGCCTCCTTTAAGGATGGCATCACAATTATTTTATATCTGTCTTAAAACAATAGTCAGGGAAAACCAAGAAACATTGTGACCTGCCAGTTTAAAGTTGTTGTAGAGATTATTCAACTGTCAGATTACTCTTTAAAAATATGTTTTTCCTCTTATCGCAAAAGCACAGTTAAGAGTTAAAACTCTTGTACGACATACAAGTAAAACGTGTACATATAAATATCCAGTCCCAACTTAATGCCTCTTCAATGTATGCTCATGCATTGCATGGCATTCTAAAATGTACAAGTGAGAAGCGAGCATCCATCAGACTCACGTTTGTCACAATAGCTAAATGTTTTGGCTCTTTTCACAACAGTCCTGTCAAGTAATAAAGCTGCAAGGAACATTGTTCCCTCTTTGTCAGGCTGGTGGTGGCTGTGGAGGAGGCCTTCACACATGTCCGACGGATGAAGAAAGAGGACGAGCATGCAACACCGTCTGACATCATGGATGTGCGTGAAGCAGCTCTGGCTATATTTCCCTCCATGGCCCGGGCCCTGCAGAAGTACCTCCGCACCACCAGGAGGCAGCACTCCCACAGCATGGAGAGCATCCAGAAGCACCTCGCGTTCTGCCTCGTCAACAACATGAGTCCTAAGGTGAGTTTGGCTTTGAACCTCTCTCTCTAGATAACTGAAATATTGTAATGTCAGAATACAATGTGCTGTTAATATTTCAAGCCACAGAAGTACATGTTTAACAGGATGTAAAGGATAATCCCAGATTAGTACAACTTGGATCTTCTTTGCATAGTTCTGGAAATCATGTTAAGATAGCATTGTACTCACCAATGTATCTGCTGAAATCTGGGAACACAATGACACTGCTACAGCAAACAGCACAACAAACAAAACAAAGTGTTTTGACTTATCAGTTAAACTGGCACGCCAAAAACATGGAAAACAATCTTAATACTATGCCGTCTGAATGTAATACACATACAGGCAGTCATTGGCATGACAAACACATGTTGCCATGTATTTCCAGATCTCAACAATTAATATAGTATTTTGATGTTGTTTTTGCAATTAGAAATGGTGCTCAAAAGTATGCAAATGAAGAAATATAATTTTAATCATAAATGTCCTTCACAAAGCGATTTTCTTGGTGAACATGTGTGGTTGGCTGTGTCTGTGTGTCCAGGCCTTCCTTGAGGCCTACCTGGCCCCTGGTCCGACCCTGCAGTACGGCCCTGAGCGCTGGATGGCTGACCAGTGGACGTTGGTCAGCGAGGCTTCTGTCACTGGCGGCATAAAGGAGGGGTCAGAGTTCCTACTGAAGTGTCTTGACTTTAGCTTGGCTGTAACCATCAAGGGCATCCCGTACATTCGACTGACCGAGGAGTACGTCGACCTCAAGTCTCACAAGTTTATACTGCTGCTCCAATCAGAAACCTCGGTTTAACACAGTGGACCAGTGCTGCTGATCTGGACTTACGGGACTGTTACAATTTTTTGACGGAAATTTTTGAAAAATAACATTTTGTACTGTTTTTTTTTTTTTTTTTTTTTACTTATGTGTATGTAATTTCCTCACATAGAGTATGTTTGTGTCCTTGTCTTTGTCCCGGTCGACATGAAAGCAGTAAAAGATAGAAAATGGGAGAGAATATCCTTGGATTTCTTTGTCCTGACGTTTGCAGAACACAGTTCAGGTATTCCTCTATGCACGACAGATGATCTTCACAGATGTTCTACCTTGTAATTTGCATGTGCCAGTGTGAGCCTTCATGAGGGGGGGGGCATGATTTAGAAGGAGTGTGTTTGATTTAGGAAGAAAGGACGTGTGTATTGACTGTAGTGTACACTTGGAAATCTGTCTCGACCTGTCTCTTCTTTCTCCTTAGCGTCACTATAGTGACCAGGATATGTGATATAACCCGCAACCATTTTCACCAAAATGTTTCAGTCTCAGCATTATTTAAATGTCCCGTATTACAGATGTATGTACAGTATTTATATGTGAATATACTTTATCTCTCCAGACTTTTTATATCAAAATTTTGCATTGCCTGAATGATTTTTTTTGTACCTTGTCAAAGTTCTTTTACCTTGTCTGTATTTGTGGAGATAAATAGACTGTAAATAGATGAAGACACGTTTGTAAATGTCAAAATCACTGGAATTTCTCGGACTGAATGCCAACCACAGTACAGCTGAACATAGATGGTCTAGGGAATAGATTGTGAACAAACACATGTGACTTATTGTTATGTATGTACAGTTGTTTGTAGGCTAGTAGAGAGATGTTTGGACAGCTTTGAGATTCATGTGGTTGACCTTTAATATATTGTGTCAAAACTGACCTCTTTGTGCTGTTTAATTTCAAAACATATCCCCCTTTTTTCCATCTTAATTCATCATGAGGTGTATTATTACAGCACCATCCACATAATATACATCCTGCAGCATAAGACAATGCACAACCTAAAGGATTATTACTTCAGCAATTTCAAAAGATTTAGGACATTGAGAGATTTAAGTCTCTCCAAATGTCTCACCAAAATGAATAGTCACTTATCTCATGCTGGCAAATGTTTATATCAAGTGTAAATTAACTCGACCCAGCGTCAGTATTTCTGCTTCCAGTATTTTGTCTCAGTGGCACACAGCTGCCACCTATCTACAGCTACTGGAACAGTAACACTGTCCTGAGCATCAATTCAATTTGTGTGAGTATTTGATCTGTATTTTTAAAACCCTTTGTATTTATGGGGCCTGGTACGTTGTTCCATTTATACCCACACAAGTGTTACTGTGGTCACTGACGGTGTAGTTTTGTTTAGGCTTTTAGAGTGTTGATGGTTGCAAATAGTTCTTGACTACACATGTGCCTCATTTATAGTTAGGATGTGCTCAGCATACATGTGCAGTCGAGTGTGTGTGTGTGTGTGTGTGAGAGAGAGAGAGAGAATGAGGAGAAAGAAAGGGAACATAAAGAAGGAAAGAGGTTGCTTTTCCAAATGCTTTGTCCTCGTCTTCTTTTATACAACAGAACATGTAAAATCACAGGAGCTGTGTCAAAGTCACATTTGTAAGAAAAATAAATATTTGTATCAACCTTTTCAAGGCATTTGATTGCTGTATTTGTATGTAATGATTGAGTGTGTCACTTGGTATCCTTTATTACTGTAAGGCGGATCAGCCTTTATTAGCCTTTCTAGTTGTATTTGTGATTGTCTGCTTTTGTTGTCTTGACAGTGTCTGCTGCACACTGGGCGTTGTTATTGACAGGCAGTTTATTGGAGTCTTGATTGCTCTCCAGACAACTAATGATGTGAAAGTTATCTATTGTGGGTAGATATGCATCATAGGCTGTGATTAGTTCAGGTAGCTTATGGTGGTGCAGCATGAGATTATTAGCAGTAATTACATTTGGGACTGTATTTCACCAGTTGAGCTGCTCATGGCGTTCATGCTACTGGCTTAATGCCCTTATTATGTTGTCCTTTATTGCTTCTCCACTATGTGTGGATTGATTCTAAATTTAATGAAAAAATGTGCGTATACATGTTTTCTGGATCAGAATGACGTTAACCACCAGTACAATAAAGGTGCACGAATATTTCCTGGTGGCACAGCGCAGCATCTATCAATAGATGGATGGATGTATATCAAGAAACCTCCCCAGTTGTTTTACATTGTGTTTTTTCTCATTGTGTGCGCAAAGGGATACAAGAAGAGAGCAAAGTAAAAGTGCAGGAATGTAAGAGAGGAAGAGAAACCAGAGGAATTAGCATTCTGATGAGTTTTCCAGAGTCAATCCAGCGGTGTGATGACATCTCCCTGTGCAGCTGCTGCCTTCCTCATTAATTCAGGTGAGAAATAAAGCTGATGGAGAAAGAGGGAGTAGTGAGAGATGAAAGAAGAGATAAGAGGTTTGCTATTGTAAATGGACACTGTCAGCATGTGGTTTTACAATTTAAAAGCTGTAGCTGTAACCTGCATTCAACATTTCATAAAGTACAGAATTATTATTGTTACTATTAAAACTGCTGTTTCTGACATTACATAGAGCGGTTTTTGTAGGGTCACAAACCAAAAAGATTTGGAACCACTTATTTCATTTTGAACAATACACCCCTACAAATAGAAGCATACAGTGGAATAAAATGGAAACGCAAGGAGTACAAGTTCCTCAAATGTATAGGCTACTTAAGTACTGTATTAAAGTACATATACTTAGTTACTTTCCGTCGTTGGTGCTGCTTTCGTTTTAGTCTACTTGCTGTTCCACAGTTGGAGTAAGTCAGTGATGTTTCTCTTGAGGATTGAGTTTTTCACAATGTAGAGAAGAAATGAATTAGATAGATGACAGATGGTTGACATCGACAGGCCTTTATTATTAGCAGTTATTTATAGATGAATTAGTGATTTTCATGTGTAATGTGAGGTAATGTCTGGTCTGGTATACATCCAGTATACAAAACTCATTCCAGGCTTATTTACATCGTTGAAAAATCTTTTTTCATCTTTTTTCATCAAACATTTTTGGATATTAAATAGATGTATTATTATTATTATCATTATTATTATTATTACTATCATTATAAATAATTATATTGTTTGTATTGTGTACAGTACAGTCGTTTGTCTGCGATTCATGTTAAACTTTAATCCTGAAGAAAAAAAACAGAAAAGTCAACATTTACTAGGATTAAGCTATGGATTACTCATCATCATCATCGTCATCGTCATCGTCATCATCATCATCATCGTCATCGTCATCGTCATCGTCATCATCGTCATCATCATCGTCATCCTCCTCTTCATCGCTATCTTCGTCGTCATCTTCATCGTCGTCGTCGTCGTCGTCGTCGTCATCATCATCCTCAGTGTTGACTTTGCCAGAGAGGGCATCCTCGATCCAGTCCTCCAGCTCCTGTGCAGTGGGCAGATCCTCCTCGTCATCCATCTCCATCCACACGCTGTCGGCCTGCTCGCAGACAGAGAGGTCAAACTCATCACAACATTCATGTCACGTCAGACAGGATGTCAGGTCGTCAGGGACTCACATCTGTAACGTTGATAACTCCAATCTGTGGTCGGAACAGGTCCACCTTGAAGGTCTTCTCCCAGTAGGGGATCAGCTGGAGGGGGTCACCGACAAAAAAAGAGATCACATCAGACCTGCAGCGTGTCAGCTAAATCTATCCATGTTTTGTTTATTTTGACAGCTCACCAGGGGAAAGTCATCAGGGTCAATCCAGACGATGCTGAGCTCAGGTAGGTGGGTGTTGTCTCTTGCAACTTCCTTCAGGATGTCCAAGAACTCAAAACCATCTAGAAGCAATTTCACAAAAAAACAATTGATACAAAGCTTTGCTGCCTTCAGTAGGTATTTACTTGGACCAGAAGGAGAGATCAACCAATATAAAGAAACAATTTAACATTTGCAGAAAGATTCTTGTTGCTTTTTTAGTTTGAGCTAAATGAGATAAGATTGACGCCACTCGTAAGTGTCTGTAAGTTAAATATAAACCTAAAACCAGCAGCTTGTTAGCTTAGCTTAGCATGAAGACTGGAAACAGAGGGAAACAGCTAGCCTGCTTTGTACGAAGGTAACAAAATCTGCCTACCAGCCCCCCTCAAGCTCACTGATAAACACTTTATATCTTGTTTGTTTTATCTGTTAAAAAAAGAAGAAGTGTAAACCCAACACATTAATTGTGGCTATCTATATCTCGGCTTGCCACAGTGACTTTGTGAAGTCTTTCTCCCTGTTTCTAGTCTTTATGCTAAGCTAAGCTATCTCCATGATGGCTCAATATTCATATCATACAAACATGATAATGGTATCGATCGCCAAGTAAGTGAATAACTTTGCTTTTTAACTATTTCTTTAAAGCCTTAAGTTGTATGTCAGTTTCTGTCTTAATAATTACATTTTCTTACATTTGTTATCTTCTTGTTTTAAAATGTTTTAATTGCTTTCAATCTATTTTACAAATTATTTTGTCTTTCAGCTGGTTTATTATTTTATCTTATTACATTTTTATCATTGCTGTAAAACTCCAGTGTCTAAATCAAATCGTTTTATAGCATGTAGCATGCCCTTACCAGGGTCTTCTTCCTCTGCAAAAGCCACGATGTGGATGCCCTTAATGTCATCCTCCTGAGGAGAAGAAGACAAATATAAGTTATTTATGTCACGTTATTGTAAACTAAATTCTAAAGTTTTTAGTGTTATCTTCAGCCGGACAAACATCACTCACCCAGGTCTCAAACATATCTTCTGCACGCAGCTTTCTCAGAGTTGGTCTGATGGCACAGAAAACACATTGAATGTTAAAGTATGTGTTCATAGACCTTAGGAAAAGAGGTTGGTTAAATAAATACACGTTTGTCTGAGTATTTCATTCAACGTTGTTTACCGTCTGTGTTCGGTGATGAATTTCACCAGATCCTCCTCAGAGTGAGGCTTCCCCGGGATGGTGACTGGCTCCTCCATGAAGGGTTCATAGAAATCCACCCCATTCAGCTTTAGGGTTAGCTCCTTGGCCACCTGAGGCAAAAAAGACGGATCCCTCAAGACTAAAAATGCATCCATTTATTTGTTTATTTGAGTGTTACTTACAGATTTCTCAAATGTGGCAAAGAACTTGATGTAGGGCTGGAACTGCTCTGCAGCTTCTTTAAATGCTTCATAGTCTGTGGATGAAACAGAACAGGGACAAAGGAGTCATTGACAGTATACTGTGTTCTTTGACTTTATTATGTTGTGAGCATCAAGGTTTTCCTATAGTCACACATATGTTTGTGCTTTCTTTGGCTGTTGTATACATGACGTATGCACATTAGGGAGCGGAAATAGATGAACTTTGAACGGTGACAAGGGATGTGGCTCCAGCCCATCACCGCAAGTAAACTACTCCAGACTCAGTTCTCCCATAACACGTGGTATGGAAGCAGGCAGTGACAGCTGTGTGATAAAAATGGATCTGTAAATCCGTGGAGATAAGGGGGTTAAAATGCACTCATTATGAAGGGCATGAGCTACAGAGAGCCCATCGCAAACCCAGCTAACAAGAGCTGTGTTCAGACATTAAAAAACGTACATTTTACAAACATATCATTCATGCCAACAGGCTCACACACTCACGCTCAGAGTCCTCGCTCTTGAAGAAACCAATGAGGCGGATGTCTTCCTCCATCCTATCAAAGGCTCTCAGCTCCAGAGCATTATCTATCACCTCCACGGGCTCCTCCAACAGCTAGAGACATACAGACAGAGAAGTACTGGGGTAAGCTGGTAACTTTTTTAAAGTCTGGTGTTGATTGGTGCTAGTAGCTAAGAGTCAGTCTACTCACATCCAACAAGAACTCCACCAGAATGTTTGCCGAGAGCAAGCCGTCAAACTCAATCACCCGATCGGCCTTAAAAACATACACGCTGCCCTCCTCCTCCAGGCCTGTGATTGAAGGAAATTACATATCAATACATACATTTAAAGACTGTTCTTGAAGTTATTTGGCCCTTCGATTAAATCTGTGATAAAGGCAATCGTCTCTCAGGACTTGCAAATATCAATCGGATAGAGATGATGTTCTATTTATATACCCACCTAGTTTCTTTGCCACTTTTGCATCTTTGTGGGAGTCAACCATTCCAAACCCAATGTCCTTCTCCTCCATAACCTGAGCTGCAAGCTGCAGCCAAAAGAAAGAGAGCATAAAGGAATAAACGGTAAGAACAGGACTGAACACATAAGATGTAAAGAAACAAGACAATCCAAAATCTATTGATTTTGGATTTGGAGTTCTGAGAACAAAATCGCAGTTTAGTTGAAATATTCCATGGATAAAAAAAATGAATGGTAGTGTGACTGCAGTGTTAGGTAAGGTCTAACGGAGAAAAAAATAATGCCAAAGTTGGTAATATGACAGAGGTACTCAAGCTGACCAGGGGCCACGGAGACACAATTACATAATCGTTTAAGCTGCCTGAATCTAAATATAGCCAAAACTACAGTAATTGTTCTGGCAATTGTTCTGTGAAGTACATTAGGTTAGAAAACGGAGACTCTATTGCCATACATAATTTTTTACAAAAATAGAGCAAGCATATTTAAAGTATGATTTTCATGTATGTGGTCTTCAATGCACAGGGTAAAGCTCTGGTCGTATTAAGTTAAAGATTTAAGATTAAGGAGAGTTTTGACCGCCTTAAGCAATGTCTTTTACAAGTGGGTCCCTGTTTTGTTTGCATACTGCACAAAGACTCTCATGCACACGTGTGAGCATGCAGACCATGAGATTCTATAACCTGCCATCAGTTTCAAGCCATTCCACCGACAGTTGGTGGTGGCAAGGTGCAAACAAACGTAGCAATGCACCAACATCGGCAGTGAAGGGGAACATTTCTAGTAAGCAAACATGGATGTAAACAATGCTACCATTTGTGTGTTTACAAGGAAACTCCCCAGGGCACCTTTTAAAGGAACAGTGTGTAGCACTTAGAGGGATCTATTGGCAGAAATGGAATATAATATTATTAAGCTTTTAATTTTCTTCCTGAAAATAAGAATTGTTTTGTTTTTATTACCTTAGAATGAGCACTATCTACATACATGTATCATCTTCAAGGTAGCAACAACAGCAAACAGATCTTACACATGTTGTAAGGCTGCAAAACCTTCTGTGAGTAGATATTTGGAACAAATTAGCAAATATGTAATATCAACTTTAACTGTGACATGAGGGAATGACTGTATAGTAACATGGCCAACCTGTGCTATGTCAAAGAAACGGTGCTAATATCAGGACTGCGCGACTGGGCTCAGGTTACCCTCAACAGACCAGAGAGCAACTAACCCTCAGCCATGTGTAACATGAGACAGGACACAGTGCACACTGTTTCCTGCTGTATGGGATTCAACCAAAGAGATTCGTTTAATCTATCAATTTGTAGCCAGTTGGTTGGCTGAGGCTGAATACAAAATAACTTCAAGTTATTTTTGCTTTGACTACCAAAGTCGACAAAAATACCACAATAGAGAAGAGGTTAGTTGTGTCCTTCACATGTATTGCTCTGAAACCACATGAGCTCTTGGCCTATTTCTGCCACCAGAGGAAAGCCACAGGGAAAATCAGAGTGATATAATTGTAAGAGATCGAAGCACACATTGAATTAAAGCAACAGAGGTAACCTTATGTGACAGCTCTGCATCTCACTGGACTATTGTGCACCCATAGAGTATATGCTATACTCGTTGACCTTGAAAAAGCTCACACATACACATTAAGATGGAGTTTTGTATCTTACTAGTTGGCTGTCTGATTATTTGGGCAGTGCAATCTAAGTCATTTATGTGGGTCCTTTCCCTCATATCACTGGCTACACAACAAACCATGTTTTTTTCCATTCGATTTCTGTCGTTTGTTAGCAACAACTGTCTTTTTCTTCTTTCTTTTTTTGATCACTGCTTATCTCCCTTCTCCTTAAATGTGGCCCTGCACCTCTTCTCTAACTGCTTTGTTTTCCTCTTCTAATACTTTACCTCCAGCACCAACTCAGTCATCTTGTGTTGTTTTTGCAGCTCCTTGCTCTCTGATATGGGCCCGTGGTAGAACATGCATACCATGGTGTGCTTCTTCAAGGCTTTCTTGTAATTCTTGTCATTGATGTCTAGGACACGGTCTTTCCCGTCATACTGTGGGAACTCAAGGCCCTTTGCAGCCGGGGCCAAAGGCACGAGGCTCAGGCAAGGGAGCAAGAACAAGCAGAGGGAGAGCATGGTCCAGAGCAACCACACACCCCAGAAAGTCTGGTGGAGTTTGGTTTTAGATTCACAGTATAAAAACTGCCAAATCGAAAAGGTCACCCAAGCCCTGTGGATAGGGAAACGTAGGAAAAGCTACAGTAAGTTTAGGAGGTAAAAGTTGGTCCGTCAATCGCAGTTCTCAAGCATCCCAAGCTGTGCAGACGAATCCAAGTTCTTCAAACATCTTCAAGAACTGGCAACTGTTTCTCCCCCTGTGATCTCTCCTTCACGCCTTCTCTCTGCAGACACAGACATGAAAGAGGAGCACTGCCGGGCCTGTGAGGTACTGGTGGGGCGTGTGGATACCATACATAGCTGCGCTCCTCTACCACTACTTGTGCAGGACAGGCCCATTTTTAGGAGACCAGTTGTTTGAATGCTAAAAATAAAGCAGCAAGTGAGAAAGAGAGATAGCACGGGGGCGTTTAATAGTGAGTAGAGTTCTTGCTCCCAGTGATGTCGGTGATGTGGGAGGAGACAGTTGAGCCCCAGAGATTATTTCAAGGCATTTAATTCCGAATAATGCATAAAATAGTGATGTATTTTAAGTAACAGCTTATGAGACAATCTGCCAACAGGTGTGCAATAGACAACTCAAATAATCTGTGTGCAGATGTAGTCCCATGAGTTTAGCATGTGCAATGTGCAATCTGACCATGAACTGAATGTATTAGTTTCTATATATAACAGCATATTAGTTTGATTCGTTTTTTTTTGTCAGAATTCAATGTGCCTTCTGGAGTTTTCACCAGTTTTCCCCATTTTGCTCTTCACAAACCTACACATTGACTGTACTCTTAAAGTGTATATGTAATCTTTACATTCACCATTATTACACGATTGACAAAGCCGCAGCAGCTGCACCTCTATTTTTGCCGACCTCTTTAGTCCTCTTCATCACCACCCTCAAGTGTAATAGTTCTCTCTGGCTGCTGAGGGAGGAGCCTTGTTTGCCCTCTGCAGGCAGAAACCAAGTATGACCTGCTGAAGTTTAAGAGTCTCATGCAGTGATTCTCAACCAGAGGTACTTGTATCCGAGCAGGTATTTTCCACAGTTACCAGGGAATATATGGAAGAATTATGGAGCAGCTCTGCTTTTTGCAAAAAAATAAACACACAAATAGGATTAATTGGTGTCAGGCCTTTTCACAGCAGACATGTTGTAGAAGCAGTAAAAGAACAGGTGTTTTCACTAATAACATTAAAGTGGTTCTGATATATTTAAGTTTCACAGAAAGTCATGACAGCAGGCCAGCATTTTTTATTTCATTATGTCCGAGTCACCATGATTTGCATGAACATATTGTAATAACATATACAGTATATTTATATAGTAACCAGTGTTGAATAACATTCTCTTCAAAATCAAATAAAATGAACACATTTGTCAGTGACGTGATACTTGACTTCATCTGACAGGGCTGTGACAAAACTGTCCGAATGCATTATTGATGTTAATGGGTTAAATATCTAGAGGACTAAAAAGCAAAACCCTCAGTTAGATACACAATATCTATTATACCGTATTACACTGATTACAAATTTGACCAGCATGAGCAAAATTCACTGAAAAAGAAAGGATATTAGACCACTTTTGTGAAAACCGGTTATGCTGCTACTGCTACTGATGATAATGATAATCTGCTGTGGGCTGAGCGTCTTTGCTTGCATTATCTAGCTGCAAAGTTGGTGACAACGTCGCCCTGTTGTATCTGAGCAGTCCAGTCCTCCTTGATGTATTGGTGGTAGGGGTCATTAGAGTGCTCTCTCCTCTTGGATTTCACCGTGCTTACCAGGATGGCCACAACAATGAAGGCAAACAGGCCAATCATCACCACCAGGTACCAGATGATGTTCTTGAAGTTCTCCTCAGCCAGAGTCTTGTCCAAAGCGTTGGCTGCAGCCGTCATGTTACGCCTCCAGTTGTCCAGGTAATGATCTAAAGCACTGGTCAGGGACCCCTCCAGGTGAAGGGTCAGGTTGGAAAAATCAGATGCACTCATCTAGAGGGAAAACAAAGGATGGTTTTCTGCAATTTCCAGAAAATTGAAGATAAATTACACTTGTCTATTAAGTAAATTGAGTGTGTCGTATATTCAGAACGTAGACTTGTGCATACTCATTTCACTGGAAAAAGTCTAAAAGGAAGTGTTTTGCGTTTAGGGGGATCTATTGGCGAAATTGGAATATAATATGATGAATTATGTTAATCACTTGATATTGACAGCAGAAGAATTGCTGCAAAGGAGGATCAAATTTACATTTGAAGTCCAATAAGGAACATCAGCTATGGTCCACAAATCAGTTCTGTGATATGAAATGTGATTCTTTAAAGCAGCATGCTAGAATAGAGCTCTGAAAATAGCCAAATTATCAGTGCCCAAACTGATATTTCACTGCTTCAAAGTAATATAAAGAGCACGAGAAACAGGTTCAGCAGCCTGCAGTCGTATTATCATCTAAACTAAACAGAAATTAAGAATATGGTATCTTTGCAGCTTTACTGTACTTACCTTCTGCCAGGTTTTCAACGGCTGAATCATGAAATTGGTCGCCCTGGACACCTTGGAGTGCAAATGGAACAAAGCAAAGAGGCGCTGACAGAGAGCACAGCTGGTCACAGGAAGAAGCAAAGTCTTCAGCTCACAGTAACACACCACTGCTCAGTCTTTGTTTACTTTTTTAATCTTTTCTCCTTGGCTGAACAGTGGGTTTGAGTGTGTGTGTGGAGGGGGGGGGGGGGTGACCTTGAAAATGTAAGGCATACAAATTGTTAAAGTTATTATAACCTCACACACACACACGCACACAGCAGAAAATGGAAAAAATCCAAGATTGACCCAACTGGTTTGATAGTGGCTGGCGAGTGTGTGTGTGTGTGTGTGTGTGTGTGTGTGTGTGTGTGTGTGTGTGTTTGTAATTCCTCATCAGCCCACACTTAGAAGCTCCATACAAGGGGGACATTGACTGCAAGGCGATAGTAATTTTACTGTATCTCCCCAGATGGCAGCAAAATGCAGCACATGTTAGACTCGTATTCACACGCACTTCCTTTTCCTCCTATTCTGTAAAAAAAGTGAAAGTGCACTATTTGATTAAATGAGAAATTGAACTGGGTTCTGAAGTAAAATACGCAATTCGTGTCAGTCACAAAGCAGCACGCTGAAGTCATTCAAGATCCATTGTGTTGCTCAAGGATACTTCAACGTGTTATCTCTTTGCTGACTAGAATGCTTGAAACTGTGTCTTGTGTTTGAGAAGGAGGTGTGTCTCCTGAGTCAAACTGCCAGAGCAGATGACTCACCACTTCTGGCAAGTCCTGGATCATTTGTTTTGCAATGCAGGGTCAGCGGATGGAGGTCTCAAAGACTAATGAGGTGCACTACACAGAAAAGTGGAGCTAGTTCGTAAACAACTTGCGATAGAGTGCTGCAGGAATGAGTCCTAAAACCCAGAAATGAGTCAGCAATGGTTCCCTTATCAACCCATATTCTCCAAAGTTTATAGTGCCAGCTATCTGCGCCCGCTTGGCCTTCTCGATAGTTTCCATCAGCTCTTTAATTTCCTTTTTCACTTATTGCACAGACAAATCATAAGGTCAGAGAGTGATTTATCAGTACATTTAACCCAGTAAACTTTTATACTCAGTTTTGCTGTTTCTCTGTGGTGGTTTCTCTTCATGATGAGGCCTTGGATCTTCTTTTGGAGGAGAAGGATCAGGTATTTGTGACATACAGCTCAAATAATCAATGACCAGCTCTGGCTCTTCCTCCTTTTCCTCTGGCTCTCCTGTAGTGGAATGAGCAAGAAACACAAAGACACATGAGGTGCACTACACGGGAAAGAGGAGCTGGAAATGAGTTTGTAAGAAACTTGCAATAGAGTGCTGCAGGAATGAGTCCTAAAACCCAGAAATGAGTCAGCAAGGGTTCCCTTGTCTCGATGTTGATGGGTTTTTGGTTAGACGCCTGGCGTGTTTGTGTTGTGTGTGCACCGCAATGTGGTGAAGATGAACCTGCCTATTCAGTCACAGAACAAGTTTCTTAGCAAAACAGACTGATGTGAAGGTGATTCATCCAGCTATTATCTATCTCCATCCTAAATCCTTACCTACTGCCTTTTTACAAACACCCATAGTGACCTGATGTTAAGGATACAATGTGGAAAAACAGTTGTTGTGGTCGCTGGAAATTATTTGAGCTTTAATAAGTTAATCATTATTTAACTACTTTTACGTTTGCTGCTAGTCCTTGAGCACGCAGCCATAACTGGACAATCAAAATATTGTGCAGTTTGCTGTAGCAGAATGCGAGATTAGCCTTGGACAAAAACAGAGGCACACTGGCGGACATGATTAACATGGAAAAACACAACTGGCTGGATTAAACATCAGGGGTCAGAGACGGACCAGGACAGCAACTGAAACCCAAAGGCAAGAGAGACCAGTGCCACTGGAGCGAGTGACCAAAACCCCATGATAGGCCCCGGATGTTAAAGTCTGAAACCATAAACTCTGAAATGTAGATTCATATTGACCACATATGCTGTGCCTACTTATTTATGCACATATAGGCCGGAACATGCTCATATGGTGTGTGTTATGTGTTCAGTGTCTATGTTTATGTGTGTATGTGTGTGCTTGTAATCATTGGAGTTATAGTCATTCATAAAGCGTAAACATTGACCAGCGTACTGTGAGTCACAGGAGTCAGCATATAGGTGAAAATAAAAATGATTGGTTGAAAGCTAGAATGATAATTGACTTCCTGTTTAATCACGTTCATTTGTTTCAGTACAGTCTGGGTGTCTGGTAGGTCTGTACAATTACTTCTTTTGTATTTATTGCGTGGTGCCCTGGTGTATGATGTGTATTAAAACAGCATGGGTTACTCTTAATGGTTGCCAGTAAAGTAAACAGGGCTAGCCTTCATATTTTAATAATTCATGTTTTGCATAAAGTTGGAGCAGTAGGCTATTCAATGTTCCTTTTTATAATCAGTTACCATTATCATTATTATGACTTGCAAGAGTGAGACCTGTTGATAAAGTCTACTATTTTTCTGCATCATATCAATAAGTCACTGTTTCCATAAATCTCGGTATCAGCAGTTTACTCTTGACACTCCAGCAGCCGTGCTGTTAATTTGTCCATAATCAATGTTGTCATCGGTCGGTTTGACCCAGACAAGAAAAGGCCTCGTGTATGTTTCATTGATTCTCGTTCATTATGTCGAGGCCTTGACACAGTTTTTCTGCTGTTATTACTAAGGGAGGCAAATATTTCCTTTTGCCATTGAAGCTCTGTTCCACGGATTATACCAGGCATGCCCACACAGTTTAGTCGGGGCTGTGCATTTGGGAATGACAGAAATGTTATTGTGGTGTATTTGACAGGTCATTCCACATTCCCCATATGGCTGCTTCTGTTGTCACCCCAATAAGAAGGAATAACAGAGACATTAATCCGAATATGGCTAAATAGCAAAAAGGAAAAGCAAAATGACATTTGATGTGACGGGAAAACAAACAAGCAAACTGATTTTTATACGCAAAATGTATTTTGCGACAACTTGCTAATACTAGCAGACAAACTCGCAGAAATCTGTCACAGTCATTTCAGTTGCAGTATGGAGTCAATGACCATGATTCCATTATTTAATAGAAATGATACTCTTGAGATCATTAGTAATTCATAGGAATATACAAAACAAATTCAATTGTATACAGTAGGACTCACTCATACTATACGTCAAAATTTGCTGATCGCTCCAATGATTTTCCTAGATGCAAAGTGCTGAAGCTCTGGAAAGTTTGTGCACTTGAGAACATCTTCTGCATTTCGTCTACAGACCATGAGGTCAGCAGCCATCTCTGTGCGAATGAAAGGCAATGCAGGTTTTCCTTTCACAAGGCTTCAAGAAGTGAGATCACTAGCTCCTATAGCATAGTATGCAAGTATGTTTATCATAAAATCACCTAAAGAAGATGGAGGTTGGAGCTTAAAAACATGCAGCCTGTTCTGTACATTTTGTGGAACCTGGTAAATTACTGGTAAAGAAAATAATGGATTTCAGCTGAGCTGCATGTCCATGTGCACACTGCACACCCTTGGATGCAGCTGCTGGATCACAGAAAAGTGTATTACCATTGTAACCCTGACACAAAAACAAAAGGGAATAACTGTGTTTCAAATGCAGATATACTTACAAGAGCCCTTAACTGACCTTTAGGGGTAAAGTATTTGGTTTTGGTTTGGTCCAAAATATTAATTAATGCAACAAGTCATGTGGGCCCACAGGGGCATGTTTGCAGGCTCAGGCATCCACGCCTAAATGATTTTCATGTCCTGAGTTGAACCTCTCTGGCAGCTTTAAATCTTACCAGAATTGAAAGACTTCAACCCGACCATCTACATCCTGATCCATTTGATTAATATGCCTCGGTATGCCTATAACTTGTTGGAAGCAGTTGGCAGCATGTCAGGAAGTGTTACCTTTGATGATCAGTTTAGGGCATCAACAAACTTTGTTTTACATCCCCTGTTAAAAGATTGCCACCCTAAAAGATAACAGCTATAATAAGAAAACTAAATTTAGAACTGACATGGATGTGAAACACAAAAATAGACAATGAACAAAGCATGGCATTGATGCCAGTACTTTTCCACAAGGACAATATCATTCATTTATGAGAGGGGTAGGCAAAGTGGGTAAAATACGTGGAATGATAAGCGACAAAGGAAACTCAATTTTGTTTGAATCTTACAGCGATGTCAAACTCAAAGTGTGTGTTGTAAAATAACAACAACACAACAGAGCTGAGCTCCTGGCCTGCAGTTTTTATTCAATAAGAGGGGAAACAGTGGACAGGTATCCATAAGATGATTGCTTACCTGAGAGCTATCCACCTGCACAATGTAACTAAACAGTGGTGGAAGAAGTATTCAGTGTCATTTATTTAAGTAAAAGTACTTTGATGATTCTCTGACTTTTCCTTTAGCACCGCTAGCAGTTTGACACTTTTACCTTAATATCTCAACCACTATTTCATGGATTGATGCAACATCTGGTACAGATATCCAGGGTGCCCATAGGACGAACACTATTGATTTTTGTGATGAACTGGCTTTACCCCCCTAGCAACACCAGTAGGTCAAAGTTTCCACTAATCCTGTGAAATATATTTGTCCGGGCAAATGTGATACAAACATTTAGCAAATATCTGATAAACTGACTTATTCAGCTGCCTTGGTCAAGGTTGCCAAGGTCCATTCTGTCAGGAAAAGTATTTCTCAATTTGCTCCCATAACTGCAGCCCACACACTCACCTTTAGATGTGCGCGCTACATTTTACTTTGTTGCAATGGGGAGTCATAGAACATCAGTGACATGACATTTCAAGGTCTTTCAGTGCAACAATGGTGTTGGTTGTGTCACTCTCAAAAACAGGGTACTCGTCAACACATTATCTAACCATATGAATCATTATGATATTTCTTAGTTTTGTATTTTAGCCTCTGTGCTTTCTAACAAGTATAGCGTTACATCTTAAAGTACATGTTTGTAGGTTAACTTTTAATCCACTAGTTACATGTTTGGTCGACTGAGGATAGAGGAATGTATGGAGCTAAACTGGTAAGAAGTAGAGATTTATAAACCACCGGCTTTTTGATTGGCTGAATATTGTGTAAAGAAGCCTGGATCCATCCAATGCTCTTTTGGCTCTGAGAAGATTAATAACGTTGTGCTGGGGTTTATGTAACCCCGGTCAACAACAGAAAAACCTAAAACACTGAATGTTTGTTACAGCCCACGCCCAGTATGAATTCCTTCCCACCTCTTTAGAGTTTTGAAGACATCTCAATCATCGTGTAAAGGAAGAAGTTGCAGAATATCAAATAATGCAGTTATACATGAGTTGTAATAAAATGCGTCGTTACCAACATAACCAGGAGATAACTTGTGAAATGGGTCCACAGTTAAGATGCTTCGGCTTCCTATTACATCGAGACAGCTGATAATCACAAGATCAATCATGAATATTTCAGGTGTTGTAATATTCTTTTAGTACAGCACAAGTCAACAAATCACCTGACTTGAGAAGAAATTAAAAAAAATATTTAAATGCACTTACTATAGAAAGTAAATTCTCCAACTGTTCCTCTCATTTTTACATAAATAATGAATACACTTTCTTTTTGTCTCCACAGGAATTTTATTTAAGTCTCTAAAATATAAAATCCATAAAGATAACAATGTATATTCTCGCAGAGAGAAATAAATCATATTAAAGCACTTTCCCCATACGGCAAATCATTACTCAATCCTCCTAATCCTAATTCACTGCCCCCACTAATTTCAGGAAGGAAAACTGACTTCTTTATTTTTTCATTTTAGCATTGCATACTAAGACACATTTGGTAAAAGAGGTTCATGAAAGGTGCGCTTGAAACAAGTTACAACAATTAATTGCACCGCAGTGCGCTAAAAGGTACATTGACACACAGTAGAGACACAACAGCCTGCAACAGAAATAAATGTATATTGTGGGTGATCCAATGAGCCCTGAATTATATTATACACAATGTTAACACAATGTAACACACTCAACACTTTTGAACAATGTGAACCATACAATGAGATATTCATAACGTATAAATGGATACTGAATCAGTATTGGAAGTGGCTTGTTGTTATGATAGAAGTTAGAATATTTATTCTCAAGAAGAAAACAAATATAAATTGAAAAAGCCTAAAAATTTCTAACATTGTGCTTCTTCTCTTAATTTCCTGTGCTGCAAAACACGTACATATTATAAGTACCAGATATTTACTGTAAGCTTGGCAATACCTGCAGTCGGTTAAATCAAACCACATAATGGTCGTATGTAATAGCAGCAGAGGTTCTTGGCACTTAACTCGTTTTACATACTTCATAATTGTCCACTTTACAAACAGAGGGTAAGATATCATTTCTACCTATTGTCTTCAGCAAAACAACATGGATATTTATAAGGTATTTTGCTGATAAACATGAACTGACAGTCGGGGGAACAATAAAAATATATCAAATACTTTTTTACTGAAATAATGCTGTGACAATTTAGCGTTCAGCGACAAAAACTTGCACAAAACCGTAAAGGCTTCTCTAACCTAAAATAGTTTTTTGACTTACTACAGACATACAGGCGCTACACCAGCAACTAAGCCTACCGTCGCCATCAACTAAAATAGAAAAAAATGCATAAATCACAGAATACATTTAATTTTCACAGAAAAAAAACAAGTGCATATGTCAAATAAGGCAAATATCAAATTCACGTAGAAGTACAAAAAACAAGTCTATATTATAAATGTAATACAAGCGCATTACAAAAAGGACAAACACCAGTCTAAATAATAAGCTTCATAGTCATTAAGAGCACAATTGTTTTCCCGTGTCAAAGCTTTATACATTTAAAAAAAAAAACGAATTAATGTAATCTTAGATCCTTGTTAGAGAGCTACAAAAGACAACTGTATTACAGGCAGAGCTTCTCAAATCTTTGGAAACTCAACTGTTCGTTTCCACCTCAATAAAAAAAACATCCACACCAGTTCACATTGGTTCAGTGCAGAGTTCAACTACAGCGAGAAGAAAACATACATGAAGATGGCCAAACAAATGTTGATAAACAGAACCACGTTGAGGAGAGTTTTGATTCTAGGCGGCTCGTACAGCCTCTCTGCAACAGCTCTTGCATCCTCCTGCACAACGTCTTGCTTAGAGCTCTGTGCTCCCTCCTTGTATCCCCAAAACCATTCCAGGAAACGCCTGCACCTGCTGGTCTCCCCACTAACATGGCAGCTTTCCTTTCTGATCATCTCCCTACTTGCACTACCAGATTGTTCTGGAGTTGTGGCGAGAAGGGATGTTTCCGTACTAGGGGTTTCTGGGTCACAGTCCGTGGATGGGATCAGGGGTATGACATGTGCCCCATCCAAACACTTCTCCTCTCTGACATCTAGAGGCAGTTCTTCCTGGAGACTTCCGTCTGCACTATAATGGATCTTTTCAGTCAGCCTGTAAGTGTCCTTCCTGTCCTCTGTGGGAACCTTTTTAATGTTGCGGACCCCCCAGAATGTGGTGGTACGAACATGCTCCTCATCTGGTGGAGAGGTGCAGAGGCTGACCACCACCGCCACAAACCCAGTAATCCAGAACAGCCCAGTGGCAACATACATGTAGTGAATATTAACGATGAAGGCAGGTCTATCATCTGGCTGGTCACAGCGAGGCTGGCGGTAGATAAAAGCTAGGATCAGTCGCACGACGCCGAGTGTGAAACCTGTCATCCCGCCGCAAAATGCACCTTTCTCATTGCACCGTTTCCAGAACACCCCCAACAGGAAAAGGGCAGCAATTGGTGGAGTGAGGTAGCCAGCAACTTCCTGGATGTAGAGGTATGTCTGTCCACCTTGCATTTCAATAATAACAGGGACCCAGGCAATGCTGATTACCACCATGACCACGACAAACAAGCGGCCCGTGATCAGCAGCTCGTGCTGAGACGCCTTCGGTCGAGCAGTTTTGTATATGTCCAGTGTGAAGATGGTGCTCGCGCTGTTAAAGATCGAGTCTAGATCACTCATCAAAGCAGCGATCATGACTGCCATCATCAAACCCCTGAGTCCCATGGGCATCACTGCCATGACCAGGCGTGGGTAGGCAAGGTTTGAGCAGCCGGCGTAAGAACCACACACAGACATGCAGTGCTCTGGCCCAATGCAGGCGAGCTCGTCCGCAAACAAGATGCGGGAGATCATTCCAGGAATGACTATTAGAAACATGGGAAGGATCTTGAGAAATCCAGCCATGAGCGTAGCGCCCTTAGCGTGAACAATGTTCTTTGCCGCAAGTACTCTCTGGACAATGACCTGGTCTGCACACCAGTACCAAATAGATGCAGGGGTCTGGCCAAGAAGGAAGCCCGGCCATGGGATGTCTTCATCCAGGGGACCTCGAAGGACATGTAGCGCATTTGGTTTAGGATCAATACGGCAGGAAGGAGAATAGGTGAAGTTTCCGGCGGCCATTATTGCAGTAACATTTGGAACTGCCAGCATGTACTTAGTTCTGACACCTTCTAGCCCACCAACTTTAATTAGGCTAATGATGCTTAAGGTTAGGGCTCCACCAATCATTAACACTGCCTGAAGGGAATCCGTGTAGAGTACTGCCACCAATCCGCCAGTGACAGTGAGCAGTGCAGTCATACTAATGAGCAGGAAAATAGACAGATACAAGTTCCAACCCAGGGACTCTTGAATGAAGAGAGCTCCAGCGAATAAGTCCACAGACAGCTTGGTAAAAATATATAGCAATAAAGACAAGAAAGCAAAGTAAACCTTTAGCCTGTTGCCACCGAAGCGTTTCGACAGGTATTCCGGCATGGTGAATACTCCCGAGTGTATATACACGGGGACAAACACCCAGCCAAGCAGCTGCAGAAGTAGAAGCGCATTAAATTCCCATGCTCCAACAGCAAAGCCACTTGCTGCGCCTGACCCAGCCAGGCCTATGAAGTGTTCACTGCCAATGTTGCTGACGAAGAGTGATGCACCCACCACTATCCACGTCATGGAGCGTCCAGCCAGGAAGTAGCCATGCACGGTGCTGCGATTGGCTTTACGCATGGCAAAAAAACCAATGGCTAGCACCAGGACAAAATACAAGGCTACCACTGCTACGTCCACTGTCTCCATTCCAGGACCCATTATTACCGATTAACCTAAAAGTAAACTCTTGGAAGTAGAGCTCACAACTTTACAAATTCTGATTGAAAAAATGAATACAAAATAGTGAGTTATTGATTTATCGGTTTAAAATGGAGGAATGGAAATGATTTGTTTTGCTGTCTGGAAGCTGTGGTATCCACCGGTAGGTCAAAATCCCTAGGTGTGCTTCGGAGGGCTTTATCCAACGGCACGGTGGTGATTGTTCTCGTTTTGGAAGACGACGCTGTATGTCTCTGGTCTACAAAAGCCTAGAGTTCAAATGTCTGAAAAACAGCAAAGAGAAAGTAAAAAAACCTTCATTAGAGCGGTAATTTGAGAAGCGTAAAACACCAAACAGCCTCTCTGAAAACAGGATAAAAACAGGAAGTGAGGTTTAGAAATGACGTCAAAGTCAAACTGAACATCATATCACAATCAGTAACATAATTTGATCTAATGAAAAGGTAAAATATGGCATTGCACTCTATAAAATGTATGAAGATTTAAAAAAATGCAGGTTCTACTTAACTCAGTTTTGCAGTTGCAGTAAATGTCCAGGTGGGATTAGCCTGCCTGTGACTTTCCTCCCTAATCTTTTTAATGGCCGTAATTGTGAAGACTTCAGAGAAAGCTTAATAACACTATGCAAGAAATCAGCAGGAGTCAAGAAGGAAAAAAATATGTAGCCAAAGACTATGCAGTTCTTACATTACATCATATGTGGCCTGACTTTTACCATCTTCTAAAATCTTGCAATTCTTTAAGATAACAAACATGCCTGTGCGTAAGTAGTCTTTAGCCTTTTTTATATAAATGCTAAAGACTACCTTATAATATTAGATTATTATTGATGCAGTAACATGTAAGATGCATTATAATGTTATAGCTTTGTAATTCAAATTCAACAGATATGTATAGTTAACAGTGAGATTGATCAAATTAAATCCATTGCGGTAGCAGCCGTCCATGCATGGTAGAAAGAAACCCCGTATATTCCTCCTCACAGGCTGTATGCATAACCCTCCATCTCAATAAAAAGAAGTCTTTGTCTTCATCTTACCATGTCACCATCAAGGGCTGCACTCCATGTGTTCACCGAAAACTGTCCAGGAGACTCTAAAACACAGCAATGTCATTAAATAGGGTAATATATTTGCTCAATTATAATATGCGATTCAAACATGTTTATTATTACATATTATCACAGATTTATCTTGCCGTCAGACAGCTCTTTCAGACGTCGAACTGAACTGAAACGTGTCGATTTTTTTCAAAGTGAAATTTATGTATGCCCTATTCAAAGCCCCCAGGCCGCGTGATTATGAATCCCACTGCATTTCTTGGCAAGACCCACGCTGTGTAGCTGGTTGAGGCAGAGACGATTGGTTAACGGTAAGCATTGCCCTCGAGGAGTTAGGGTCATAGCATCCGAACTAACCAGGTTACCTGTAACCCGGCGGGCATGGACGCCTGGCCAATCCTAGCGCTTGAATGCCACGCTGGGGAGTAACAGCAAGCTCAAACAGTAGCACTTTTTTTGAGGCATGCCTCAGCAGCTACTGACTAACTGTGGCAGTTGTCGATGTTTTGGGCAGTTGCCACTGACTGACACAACCTGCCACGGCAGTTGTCGCTGCCTGGGGGGTTGCCACCGGCTTGCCACAGCGGCTGCCATTGTTTTGGAAGTTGCCACTTTCACTTTTGTTCCAGACACGTCGGCTAGATTCCTTTAGAATCTAGAATTACGTCAGAGAAGTTATTTCACATGACGCTCTCCAAAAAAATTAATGTGGACAGCTTAACCAGAGCCTTTCACCAATAATGGAGACTCTTGTATCTTCATTGTTCAGAGACCATGCAGATTATTAAAAGCGGCAATGTGAAGCGCCACTGAGACAAAGGACACAACGTACCCACTCACATCTGAAATGAAGGCACAGAAAATAAACAATCGAAGAGCCCAATATGATCAGAATCCTAAAACTTGTATTCACCGACCAACAGTGATGTTAACAGAGAGGAAAAGAGCTGAAACAAGTGGCTTTAATAACCACAGATAAAGTCCCCGCACACACGAGAGGAATATAATATCGTGGTTTTCTTGGTTGACATCACTTCACACCTGAATGAACTGAATTTTAAGCTGGACAATTCTCTTTTCTAAAATAAAAGTACCATATTTTAAGATGCACGTTTTTCAAAAGCTTTCTGTTGTGTAATTTATTCTTATATGCATCCCTTATTTTACTTGACATGTATTTATTATTAGAGTATTTATTATTTATAATTAATCCAGTTCAATTTGAAAACTGATAAATATTGTTTAGATATTATTCAACTGAAATTTCTTTATTCTAAATTTGAAATACCGACGTTAATACAACAGCTAGGCTACTTCAACATATGGAACTAAATAACAGCGCAAGTTGCACATTATTGTGACGTTCCGGACCTTTGCACGAGGACATTCTCTCGTTGAACATTAATTGAACACCTCTAACGTAGACTGACATGTAACCGCTGTTCTCCGGGGTCTGCTTCCTCCAAACTGTGGGCGTACCGACTGCCCTCTACTGTAGGACACCACTGACTGCAGAATAAGACCCCACTTCACAACAACCGCCCCATTCCCGTAACCATTGGAGGTTAATGCCTGACGCTAACCTCAACCGTGTCGGACAGTTTCTGCAATTTGTGCGTAAACAGTTTCCGTCTAGACACGAGCGTAAATATAGGCCAGATGTCTCACCAGACGTATTTGTACGCACGCAGACAAGCAATGGTAGATTCACCGTCACTACAGCAAACACAGCTTCACAGCCTTAACACTGACATATGATCACGTATTTTAAAATGCATAGGTTAACGCTAGTCGTTACAGTCAGACTCACTGGCTATATTGTTTTTAAATACTGAAGACGCACGCTACCTTGTTTAGCTCCCGCTAGCACCGAGCATGTACTACAACGACTCTCCATGCTGCAGAAGGTATATGTGAGTGAAGCAGTGACTCCTTCCTGGCTGTCCGTCTCCCCCCAACAGGATAGGATCGTTTTGACGTTCACGGTCCGTTTTCTCAGGAGCAGCTATGCCCCAAAACCCCAAAAACAAATGCTGCCACTCTTCTTCTGCTCCTCATACGCAGTTCAGACCATATCCCACACGTGAAACCATGTGGGTCACACACCCATGAGGCGTTTGGGTGCAACGAAAGCTGAGAATTGCCCAATCTATTTATTTGACCTGCATGTTGATATAGACTAAGCAACAATATAGATATAAACTAAGCAACAGCCTCCCTAAAACAGAATTTCACCCTGTATGCCAATTACAATTCCCAGTTGAGATAGAGAGGTAATGCATACTTATATTTGTTTTATTTATTACATATCATATATTGAAAACACACATGTATTGTTTTCCAACACACACAAAGCTACAGTATTCTTTGGAATATAGTATACATCATATTATATAAAGTGTGGGAGATAATACAAATCTCCAATACTGCAATTGAGAAAGCAACACCTCTATTAGTATTACTACCTAATAGGGATTTAGCATAACGAAACATACCACAACATTACAATAACACTATAGTAATACACATACGTGTAGTCATTAGCCATATATCCTAAGATTTATAATACTGTCAATTTAGCTTTATTTTAAACACATGAGCCTCAGCAGTCATATCCGTGTCAGCCCTGTGGTTATTTCTGCTCAGATATTTAACAAAACCATATGGCCACTTAACATAGCCAATACCTTATTCTATTTCTGGAAAAGTCTCTTTAATTGAGGACACATTTTCCCCAATCCAGTATGTAAATATGTATCGGCTACATTAAAAAGTGTTGCACTTGTGCCATAACAATGATGTCTTCTAAAAGACAAAGAACTAATAGCACACAAAACAGGAGCTGATTGACTTTAGTAGCACATTGACGCACACAAAAACAGAGTTAATTCAAAAAAACTCTGCTGGCTTTGCCATGCTCTCAACTTACACTTCCAGGTGAAATGGGCAAGCATCATAGCAAGCCTTGGAGTGTAGCATCCAGGCGAATCAATCTAGACAGCAAGTGAGCTTACAACCTTGTCTAGGTCAAAGGGCTCCTCCAGGTCATCAACTTAAACATGCCCGCCATTCTTACTCATGGATGACAACTGTGACACAGAGCAACCAGACAGCTGACACAAGAGCTGTGATGCACAGTGCGGCCTCTCCTCCTGATCAAGGCTGAAGTTGAGTCCCACAAGTGCGGAACTCAACAATTGTCTTCATTGTTATGATGAAGAAGCCAGTGCTGGGAGGTGAGCTTGTAGGACATTCGGAGCTTATTTTAATTAATATTAACATTAATATTCTAACTGCCTGTCTGTCTTACTGTTTAAGTGCAATAGAAAATGTGTTTGTTCTGTTGTCAAAAGTCTGGTCAAAAGTACCAGACAGCGGAAGGTACTTCTGAACCAAACCTTTGACTTCTTAACCCCTCCTTTACATGCTCACTATAAGAAGGAGACACCGAAAGATTATTTAAGCATTTGCAATCTCTCACAAAGACATCTCTCGCATTTCTTCTTCAGTGATACAGAATTCCACCACACATGCTTTTAGCTGCAGCAAGCTGCTCCCTCGGTCGGTTTTACAAAAACTTCCCCACCCTTTGGCGGCCACTGTTTTTGCCCTATAGAAGCTGCAATTTGACATGGAGGTCAAGTGTGTGGGTGTGAAGGTGTGTGTTTGTGTTCATGCCAATTGACAAAAGGAGTGTGGTGAGGTTGATTTATAATAAAAAGCCTTTGTTGTAGACTCTTATGGGAAGCTTCCAGGAGGCAACCTCTGGTTCAGAAAACTGGAGGCAATGCGGAAGGGCCTTAAACTTTTGTTTATCTGTGTTTTAGTATTGTATTTTTAACCCTTTTACGGTGTGTGTTTTAGTTCATGTAAGTTCATTGTAACCTTTTTGATTTCCTTAAAATATCTTATTTATCCTTGGGTTGTACTTGGCGATGGACAAAATGCAGAACCCGAGGCTTCAAAATAGCAGTCCACAAACCAATGGGTGACTACTTCCCCTTCATTGCACTCAGCAAAGTACCTTTTTCATAAGTGATGCTTTGCCCTGCCCCCTACACTTTAGACCCGCCCCCTTATAACTCAAACAAATGGCAAAACAACATCAACAGAGCTGTCTCCGACATAGATAAACACACATATGCCCGCTGCTGGAACATTATGATTGGTTACAGAAAACAGTGTACAATTCTCTGATTGGTTGTGACGAACTATCACATGTTACATTTTAAGGATAGTAGCTGAAATAAAGCACGTATTTGCATTGGCTCCATTGATACATTGTTTGTTCTGTCTGCTTATCTACTTATTCACTCACAATGTTTACACAGCTTCATACTTTGAACCTCTAAAGGTCAACATGTTTTAAAATGCTCTGCTCTGTCAAACTGTCTTCTGTACTCTTCCATCTTTCAGCGAAAAACAAAGCTTTAATTATTTCCTCATACCATTAATGTGTATTGTTTATGAGGTTGTGTGTGTGTGTGTGTGTGTGTGTGTGTGTGCGTGTGTGTGTGTGTGTGTGTGTGTGTGTGTGTGTGTGAATGAATAGAGTGCATGCACGCATGTGTGGTTGCAGCTACTGCAAATATGCGCTTGTTATATCAAGATGCGGCATCATAAAAATATTTTTCTTTTTGACAGAACTTACTCAGCCACATATTTTTTCGGGAACTTAAAAAGGTACGATAATGATTGATGTGCTCTTGCTCTCATGTCACATTGTAGTGGATGCTATGTGCACACATTTCCTCCACTTCAAAGATAATGGGAAAGAAGAAATGGGAGAAGGGGAAAATGGGATGATAAGTCTAAGATTATGTTTACCATTGTCTTCTTTTTCTGTAAAACAGGGTCTTGATTCTCATCGGTAACCATCAATTACATTTTCTATGGCTGTGACTTCTACTCAGTAGTGTGGACAAAGTTAACCCTTTGCCCCCAATGGCATGGTTGAAACCCACTGTGGTGCACCAGTCTTAATAAGTTTATCAATGACTGTATGCTGTCGAGGAGCAATGAAATCAAATAGCAATTGAACTGACTCTGCAAAAGCTGCACAATCTTCTATATTTTTATTTAAGAAAAAAAATATTATCTTTAACAGGATCCTTTTATTACTCCAAATAGAAATGGTATGATATTAACCCTGAGTTTTTTTTGTACATGCATTAATCATGCAAAGTTTCAGGTGAGTTGATTGATCATGTTGCTGTGGAGTCACCTGCATGCAACAGAATTTTGAAGGATCTCTTGGAAGTTTATTTGTGCCAATGTAATCTGGATTTTGTTGAAATTACACAGTGCATTGAACAATCATGGCAGTTTTGTCAAGGAACATGAGATATCACTTTAACTAATCGAAAAAAAAGGGGAGAAAAACAACTATCTTGGCAGAGGTTACAATAAACCCATTGAATTCCCCTCGATTTTGTCCAACTTGGTTGTGGCTGATTAGAAACACCAGTATACTGTTATACAGCACTTTCCATGTTCACAGTACACATGACCATAGCTCTCCTTTTGGTTCACAAAGCATGTTTTTTTTTTTATAGCTAGACTATCTTTGAGTTACCTGAATTCACAAACACAAACCCTGAATTTCCAAACCAGCAACATTTGTGACAAATAGTCCAGTATGATCAGGTACTCATGGACATAATTTTGGGCAAATAGGCCATATACCTCCAAGAATGTATTTGAATCAGTTGTAGAAAATCAGAAGACTTTGTAATTCTAAAAACAAACTCAAATCAAATGTTCTATTCAGATGTGTTTTGTTTTTAGTGGCCCATCACTGAGCCTTCCAATATTCTTACTGGAATCATTAAATCCTTTTTTATGGCATTTTCAGACAGACAAGACTGAAAACATGAACTTGTAGGTGAAAGTTAAAATAATCAATAGAAAGACGAAAGAAAAGTATTATAAATAACTACAACAGGTGAGACACATTTTGGAAAGTGATTGTGTTTTAGTTGGGAAGGCATTCGTGGAATGAATTAAAATTCTCAGAAGTTTTATCAACTGGTCTGTAGAAATGTCCCCATATGACCCTTTTGTACAGTTCATTATTAAACAGGAAACTAACGAACACTGGTTTCCTCTTGTCACTTTTATTACACTCACACTTGTGAAAGGGAACAGTGAAATACTGTAATGCAAGCTTCTCAAAAGAAAACATCTCATACCAATTATTAGTACTGGTGCTAGTGTAGCTAAGTATAATGGACTTTTTAAAATGTACACAGAAAAACAAAGTAGTGGCAATTTTGAAGTAAAAAATAAAAGGCAAACACTGCTCACTAAAAATAGCTTTACATGTTCTCAAATAGAACTTGTGGTCTGATCTTTGTTTGACTTCAGTCCTGTCTAACAATGTTGTCACAAGAGAAGATTGACCAGTGTTTGTCAGTTCATAATTGCCTATGTTGTACAAATACAATAGAGCAGGCCATAACAGTTGGAAATAGTGCAGTCAACGATACAAGCATTTATTACAAACATAGTCCCAGATTGCAATCTTTAAAATGATTCATTGCTATCGATACTTTGAACAATAAGCACTACGTGGCCACATTGTCTTTTGACAGTTCTAGTACAGGCAGGTTAAAATAATGCCGGAGCTCCACCTAGAGACGTAAACATGTATTTGACAGTCCTTGTGTGTACATACAACATGACATATGACTAACAACGTTATAACCAAAACCTCAGGTGAAAATGTATTATTTTCAGAAAAACTAAAAATTTGACATTCAAATTAATTTTGTCATGATGACATTGTTATTAAGAACTAACCAGGAAAGCTGAACGAGTCCTAGAGTATTTGACAGGGACAACATGGTCATTCATTATAAGATGAGAGTGTAAGATATTGTGACAAATAATGTTCAGTCTTTCACTGAAATTAAAACTAAAAATACTGATACTTGTGTTTGATAGGTCAGATATCTGAGAGCAGGAATATTTTAACTATAACTTGACATTTACAGTTAATTTCAAATTGGGAAGAACATAACTTTTAAAAAGGATAATATATGCAGACATGTTGCCTTGTTGTAGCAAACACATCAAAAACACATCAGGTGCAACTAATAACATTTATAAAAGTTCTAAGAATCCTGACAGATGACAAAGAACATGGGAAAGAGTTGCTGCTTTGAAGGTGCAGAAAGAGCATAGTTCATATTCAAATCAGAATCAATTTAGCCAAAAAAACAACAGAGCAAGAAATCAAGAGAGTTTTACAGGTTTACTCAATAACTTTGGCTCATTTTTTGAAACGGTCTTAGAGTTTTCTAAACTGTAAGTGCAATTATCACAACTGCTCCATGGTACATCACAGCTTTATTGCATCTCTGCAAATGGTACTAACTCAGCCAAAAGACTTTATCCATGCCTCAAATGTGTCAGTAAATTGGCCATTGCCAAAAAAACATTGTCATAATTACATATTTCACAACAAAACTGGTCAATATTAAGACATTATTTTTATTTTATTTGCAGAGACAAAAAAATAAACGACAAAAATGAATGAAGTTAAGGCTGTGTTTTGAGGTTGCAGTGTAGTGTGCTTGTCATGCAAGTATCTGACGTAAAGGTGAGAGGATTGTAAACACTGCACATCTTGGATTATACCAAAGCCTGAGGGGAAGTGCACGGT
Organism: Anarrhichthys ocellatus; assembly: GCF_004355925.1. Lineage (NCBI taxonomy): Eukaryota > Metazoa > Chordata > Actinopteri > Perciformes > Anarhichadidae > Anarrhichthys > Anarrhichthys ocellatus. The sequence goes on along the minus strand of NW_022280077.1, from coordinate 2,349,186 downwards.
GGTGTCCACGTCTCGATTTTAAAGCTGCACGTAGAGAAACTGGTTTATTTCTGCTCCAGGCGAGAAAATAAAATAAAATTTGAGTGAATTAACTTTGTGGCGACGGTTTAAAGACAAACATCTCATCTATGACTCCCCCCCCCCCCGCAACACCCCTTCTCTACCAGGAAGTGAACCTTTCCGTCGGCGTTCGGCTCTGAATCAGCTGAGTTTGACGATTCCGCCCCGTTGTGGCTGTCGCTCCGTGGTACTCTTGGGATGTTTAGTGACACACTCATCCTTGGCACAAACAACAGGTCTACCACCTCTTTTCTTTGAGCTACGTAGGCGTGGAGGATGCACCATGATGACCGGGCTGTCGCGTCTTTGAGTCGAACTGCTCTGAAGCGAGGGTCGCTCGGCGCATCTTGGGCTTGTTTGTCAGTCGGTGAGTCATTGATGCACCTGATAGCTAACGTTAGCTAATTGTTGTTTACCGGGGTTGAACGAACGGTACATGGTGTCTTATTATAACCACAATAACATATTATTTCTTCAGGAAACGTTGATGTTTAAATAGTGCGTTAACGTTGCGTTGTTTTATTTGCTAGCTAGCAATATCTTATATATTCCCCTAGTTTCAATTATAGTATTGACGAAAATGTGCATATATGCTAGCTGCACACATACATTTTTACATTGCACTAACTGTAAATATATCTTCCTTGTTTCATAGTCTTGGAAGCAGTTATGATGCAGTCTGAAGTCGTGCAGTTACATAATACCCTCAACTCTAGTGATGCTACAGTATATTCACAAGCCAAAAGCTGCAGCAGCCAACTGTCATTTGATTTGAGCCACAGTTGATGTTGTCTTCTCCATCTGCCATGTCGCAGCGATCAGCGTCACATTGAAGTCTAACAGCGTCACATTGAAGTCTGTGGGGGTGTCAGTCAGGTGATACAGTTTATAGCGGGGCCCTTTGTGTGCCATAGTGCGTGGGTCCACCCTCAACGCACACACACTCCTGCCCAACAACATCTTGTTGAAATGTTTTTTATTGCACTTCCACAATGAGGAAGTGAGAACGTGTATTTATTTAGTTCTGCTTGGCCCACACGATTGCATAACCTCCAGCTGTCACCTGTGATTAGGCTGAATTTTAAGGATCCTCATGAACTTGAAGGGTGCAAACAAATAAATTGTCTCTTTGCAGGAAGAATTGTGGTCCATCTGAGGAGAGACATCTGAACAGGGTCTGTGTAGAACAGCACAACCTAACCCGGGGGTAGTTTGCTATGTAGCATGACTTGTTTTTACAGATTCTGTCTTTTGTTGATTTACATATATTTATTACATATTTTAGTCAGTAAAATGTGAAAAATGGCTACTACAAGTTAACAGAGACTTACGTGACATCTTCACATTGCACATTATTTTGATTGAGCAACAAAGAACGCTCTGTGTTCAGTTTTTTGGGGGTCATTTTTCAACTTAAACCAACAAATGTTGGGTATTTGTATTTCATAAATGACTCTGAAGACTAATCATCAATTGAATTTTCATTGACTAACATTAATATTAGTTTTCTGTCAAGAGTTTGATACTTTCACCACGAATACAAAGTCACCCTTCACGTGTTGGTGGGTTTGTCCATGATGGTAAAGCTCCTCTCAGCTCAGGGAGTCCAGATGTCTGTGGTCCTCTAATCCTGCCTCTACTCCCCGACCCATCTCTCTATGTGGCTTAATTCAAATCCACTACATGCACGTACACACACACACCACCGCCTTTGCCATGTTCTTGAAAGTGAGAAAGCTACTCTTTCTAGATCATGTAGTATATTTACTGTTGGGCACTTTGTTGTGTTTTTTTTTTTTTGCCTGTGTTGCCTAAAATAAGATTATTTTCCAATTTCTACCTCAATGCATTTTTAAAGCCAAACAGCAGACAAAGTTAACGTATGCCAGTGGACATAGTGGAGCTTTTAGCTGCTAAAGTGCCAGACAGGAGTTGGTGGAGATCAATATATTGGACTTGTATTCATCAGGTGGCCAGAAACGCAGCTCAGAGTCAATGCTAATGTTGCTCTGCTGGATGTGTGCCACGAGAACACCATAAGTTGATCGTATGTCAATGTTGCCCCAGGTTGCCCTCAAAGAGCCCAAAAAAACCTGTAAACGCTACTTTAAATGTCACCGTGAAGACAAGAGAGAAACAAACTGTGTCGCTTTGTGCCCAGTCCATAACTTGTTTTTCTCTGGAAGTGCGTGCATGATCACACAGTTTGTGTTATCAGGAACTCCTCCCTCCTCAGACTGAGAGACAGGTCAGTCAGATAAACACTGACCGGTCATGAATGAGGACATTTGTAGTCTACGAGCCTTTATTTATCAGTACAGAGCTAATTGGCTAATTCTATTAGCCAGAAACCTCCTTCAGAGGCAGAGGGACATCCAAGAGGCTGCAGACAGACTGATAATATCGCAGCGCTGATTGTTCTTGTGAGTTTGATAAACCTACTCTCTTGCCAATAAATAACCCTCTTGTTTGTTTCCCCTCTCCCCCAGAAATATTGTGCTGAACATGCTGGGATCAGACTGACGTATCATGGATCCCGAGGAGTTGGAACTGCAGAATGACTACCGCTATCGTAGCTATGCAGCGGTCATCGAGAAGGCGCTGCGAAACTTTGAGTCTTCGAGTGAGTGGGCAGATCTGATCTCGTCCTTGGGCAAGCTCAATAAGGTACGTTATGTTGTGCTTGATGCCTGAGAAATACTGTAACGGCTAATATCTTCATCTGGATGCTCCTAGTATACAACTATAGAACTTTGGTCTATTTTTTATGTTGATTGATCTGAATTCACTGAAGCATTTGCAGGTTTTTTTTTGTCGTCATTTTGCGGGTGTCAACTTCACAGCTTGTGAGTTTCAGTTCTCTGTACTTATGAGGAAGTTATTGTCTCTCTCTCTGTCTCTGTCTCTCTCTCTCTCTCTCTCTCTGTCATACACCCTTATTGCTCAAGTCTTCTACCTATTTCTTTTGGGAAATGCATGTCACTTTTCTTTTTTCCCTTGCAGAGCATGTGTTTACTTTGGAGTGTCTGTGTGTGTTAATGCAACAACATTGGTCCTTAAAGTACAAAGAGAATGTAAACAAAAGTAGTTATGTTATACATGATATTTTAATAGAACTATATGCTCAACATCTCTTCCAGTGTGCCTCTGTAGGTTAATTTATTTTATTTGAGGGTTATGCCAAATTTTACCTTCATATGTAAACTATTTGTTCAGTGGCCAACCCAGTTTTTTTCATTTTTTTTTGTTGTCTCTTTCGTTCAGGCCCTGCAGAGTAACCTTCGCTACTCCCTCCTGCCCAAGAGGCTGATCATAGGGAAGCGCCTCGCCCAGTGCCTGCACCCGGCTCTGCCCAGCGGAGTACACCTCAAGGCTTTGGAGACATACGAGGTCATTTTTAAAATCATTGGAACAAAATGGCTGGCCAAGGATCTCTTTATTTACAGGTAAAGATGAATCTGTTACTGGTTTAAAGCGAGCGCTAGCCTGATTATGTGTGCAGCTTTTGACGTTATAACTTGTGTGTGTGTTTTTTGGTTTTCAGCTCAGGATTGTTCCCACTCTTGGGCCATGCAGCCATGGCAGTGAAGCCTATACTGCTGACACTGTACGAGCGTTACTATCTCCCACTGCAGAGGGCTCTGCTGCCCAGTCTTCAGGCCTTCATAACAGGTCTGCTGCCAGGGCTGGAAGAGGGATTGGAGGTTTACGACAGGTACATAGCGCATACTGTTTTGTCAGAAGAAATGTTCTCAAGCTGTTCTTCTATTCTCATTTATAAATTTAAAGGATACGTCTGACAATATTCATATTTCTCTTATTGTCAACAAATCCCATGAAAAGGCCAAAACCTATAATTAATTGATCCCTATTACAAACATATAGTCTCTGTAGCCAAAGCCTTATTCATCTGTGCTATAAGGCTCCATTTGTCTAAAAATAATTGAAAACACATCAAATACCCCCACCGTTGCACTGGGTGTTCCTTCATTTTGATGAACATGGGCACTGTAGTTTATTTTGAGTCAACCCCACGTACACGATCCTGCTATCGTAAATACTTTTTTCTCCTTTAATGAAAGTATACATGAGTGAGTCACTACAGAAGCCTCAGCTTGCGGGCTGAGAGCCACAGACGAGGTTGGGAAAGTGGGAAAGTATTAATTTTCTCAAGTTTTTGTTGACAGCCTTTTTTATAACAATATGGCAAACGAGCAAACCTTAATATTTCTAACGGGAGCTGCTTGCTGTGCCTTTAGGCACTTCTGTACTGAAACAACAGAGGGATTTTATCAGAATTGATCGGTGTGACATCACCAGCCAAAGTCAGCCTGCCTCTCGGAAATATAGATTTATTAGTGGATGTATTGTTGGAACACACGTCAATGGGTTGTCTCTATTTTGTCATCTCTCTCTGTCCAGGACCGATGCCTTGCTGTTCAGGTTGTCACTGCTGGTGGGTCAGCAGGTGTTCTATGGTGCGCTGTGGGGCAGTATGCTGGTTACCCCCATGGTGCGACTACCTGCCTCGGTCTTTATAGTCACACATTTTGACTGCAAGGCTTCTCTGCGCCAGCAAACACACATGCTAGGCTACGACCACCGACTGGTGGTGAGTGTCTGTGTTTGTCTTACTTCACATTTGATCATTATGGGGATATTGTTGTCACTTTGACATATTTCAGTTTTGTTTCAATTTAGTTCAGCAATCTGCTCCACCAACATCTTTTGTTATCTGTCTAAACCTCTGAGCGTCTTGGCTTCTGTGTGTCTTCAGATGAAGTCAGTGTGTCTTTCTCTGCAAGATTCAAATGTCCTGGTGCAGAGGAACATGCTTGAAATCCTGCTCTACTTTTTCCCTTTTGCTGCGTGCCTGGTAGGTACACACTTAAACATACTCACTTCCTGTTTTCCGGGACAACATCTTTGGTTCCATGTGATCTAAGTAAAATGCAAAAATCATTAGATTCAGATTATTGAGGGGGGAAAAAGGAATTAATCTGTAATTACAATGATGTATAAATATCTGTGACTGCTGCTTGAAACTATTGAGAATTATTTTTTGTAAGTTGTCTCTAATAATCCTTCTTTTGTTTACCTTCTTTTCCATTAAACATACGGACTGTCCTGTCATCGCTCTCCTGTTCTTTCTTGTTGTTCTTCGGGCAAATATTACTCTGTGTGTTGTTGGTTTAGGACCCAGCGGAGGCCAGTATTGCCATGAGTGGTAAAGACATGATAACAATGGTATCTGCAGCCGCACTTACACTTCTGCGCAGAGACATGTCCCTCAACAGACGCCTCTACGCCTGGCTCCTAGGTGCTGATCATTGAAGTACATTTCAGTAATGGATGACCCACTCAGTTTCCCAGTTAATTCAGTACTGTTTGTCTCTGTGTGTGTGTTGTCAGGGATAGACAAAAAAGGAGGAATAGTGGCACCACATCCCACCCGCTCCACCACCAAAGAGGAACACACCTCCTTTTACTTCAGCACATACTCAAGAGATTTCCTTGTGCAGGTAACTCACTCACAGCACACACAAAACCTAAAAATACATAAATATGGGTTTATTTTTAGTACAACCTGATTCGTCAATGTTGTTAAAGAAAAAGTTCGACATTTTGGGAATTACACTTACTCATTTTCTTGCTGAGAGTTAGATGAGAATATTGATGCCGTTCTCACGTTTGTACAGTAATTATAAAGCTACAGCCAGTAGCAGGTTAGCTTAGCTTAGCATAATAACTGGAAATAGGGAGAAACAGCTTTCCTGGCTCTGTCCTAAGGAAACACAATCCATCTATAAGTACCTCTTAAGCTCACTAGTTAAGACTTTATATATTGTTTGTTTAACCCATAAACAAGTGTGAAAATGAGACTGGTTGTGGTTTCATGGGGGTTTATGTTTGTCACTATTTCCCGGTCGGGAGCAGTGACTTATCTTGTTGTCACATTGAGGTTCCAGGCCACCAGAGGAAGACTCCAGAAAGTGACTTGACTTTTATCTAACTCTCGACAAAGAAAGTGAAGAAACATATTCCCCTAAACTAACAAAATGTCTAAACTAATCTATTCCTGTAATGATGAACAGAGTACATTTAAGCTTGGACAGTATTTGAGCAGAAGCATAATGCATCAAATCTTGGGTCAGGTGTGTCTGTTCGAAACGTGTACCAATGTATCTTTTTCACCTGTTTCTCTTATTCTCATTTGTTTGTTTCTGTGACTTCAGGCTCTTATTAACATCCTACAAAAGCAGGATGTGGAGAGCAACCCCGAGAGTGTGATTGGGTACCTCAGGCCCTTTCGCATCATCATCAGTCTGCTGGATAAACCAGAGATAGGTAGGCAGCACACAAACGTGGAAATACTGAATTAATTGATCCGCCACTCTGAGCATGTTTCACTGTGATCATGACAACGTCTCTGCACAGGTCCAGTGGTCTTGAGCAGTGTGTTGTTGGAGGTGGTCCGAGCCTTCTACAGCTACTGTCGAGAGATGCTGGGTGAGGAAAACATCGCCAGCTCAGGTCTCTCAGGCAACCAGCTAGCCAGGTAAAGAGCAATAGATGACAGGAAAGATGCAAGGATATTAATTGTTGAACTGAACATGTGACAAAATTGCAACTGACAGATATGAGACAAAAAAAATATGCTTTTCTTTTTGTTTTCTGAAACAGTACAATAAAAGAGAATAAAAATGCAGCAGAGATCATAAAGACGGTGAATATGCTCGTGACCTCCATGAACAAAGAATACCTGTGGGAGTACGTGACCCGACGCTTCTGCACTTCTCTCAGGTATCCCAGGAATGACTGTGACATGGAATCCTTATTTATGCCGACTCAGAGACATGCAAGATTATCGGGAACAGTCGGCATTAACACAGTGAACAATATTGTCTCAATAATGTGAAAGAAAGCCAATCGCTGAATTGAATACATTGTTTCCGTGCAAAGTAAGCATTGTCAAGAACACAAATGAAATGTGCGTGCTTTCTTTTTTTACCCTCGAATATCAACCAACAATGATCACTGTTTTTAATTCTCCTTCTTTACCCAATAGTGACAAAGATGACCCACCAACATCTCCTCGACAGGAGCGCAATCACCCTGCTCCGTCTATCACAGAGATGTCCAATCTCATCATTTTCCTGCTTGACGTTCTCCCTCTGGTAAACGACTTACACACACATGCACACCTTTACTTCCCTATTGTGAAACTAAATTGATGCAGTGAATCGTGCTAATAATAAAATAAGTGCTTTGCCAGAAAAACACAATATTGGGGCTTGATATTTTGGAAAATTCCAACAAATACTACAAAAGTAGACATTGAAAAGCAAATTGTTATTATTTTGACAAAATAGAGAAAAATGATAAGCTTTTACTTGGTTAACCATTTTTGCACCTCCTGGTACTCAGTTACAGTAAAGTCTAAGCAAATATTATCTTTCATTCAGCGTTCAAGTTTGACTCGTACACACAAGTTTGTATACACTAACGGTGTGTTTTTCCTGTGTGTTTATTGTCCCACAGGAGCTTCATGCTGACATCCAGTCCCAGTTCCTCCCTGAGATGTTGGGCACCATGCTGGGGACCCTGCACAGCCACATGGACTTTGTTAGCATGGAAGATGTCACACAGGGTCTACGTGCATGCTTCAAGGTGCTGAGCAAGATCCAGATGCCTGTAGCTGATATGGACATTGAGGCAGGGGCACAGACAAAGGACATCAAGTTACAGTCACCAGAGGAGGAAAGCAAAAAGACTCAGGTTAGGCATTTTACTGTCTGTGCCAATGTGGTTTATCTTTCATTTATGTTTTTGATGTTTTGACTGTGATCATATCAACTATACCCTATCTAGGATATAGAGAAGGAGGGAGAGAAAGATGGCACTGTTGGTGAGTTTAATGGTGACCGTGGAGATGAAGAGATGAACAGAGATGGAGGAGACGAGGCAGAGCTTGCAGATGGTATTTACCCAACACTCAGGTCTGAAGACAGCGGATTGGGCATCAGCGCCTCAGCTTCAGAGCAGCATCTCCCACCAGGGATGGGGAGGAGGGAGGAGGAGAATGTAATTTCCAAAGAAGGCAAAGGAGTGTGGAGGAAGGGAGGCAGTGTAGACACCATGACCCGGTGTCTGCAGGACATCCTGGCCTTCATAACCACGAGGTGAACTAATGAGCAATCATCAGGTTAACCATAACCTACATGGACTTCTTTTATAAAGTGTGATTTCTAAATATTTTCTTCTATGTTATAGATACCTGCTGGTGCAGGTGGAGGATGTTGGGGGACCGGAGGAAAGACCCCAGCCTGACCTAACTGTGGCTTCTGTGGAAGAGAAGACATTGTTGGCGGGCATGGGGGGACATGAAATTAAAGACAAACGGACTGAAATGTTCACTCCACACAAGCTTAAATCCCGCCCTACATCTGACGCCCAGCTCTTAGCAGACCCAACAGAGAAGAAAAAGGAGCATAGGCATTTAGGGTGTCTGGACTGGGCGGCTGGCTACATGCCCCGTGGCAGGGCAGAGATCTCTGAGGCCTGTCGACAGGCCTTCACCGCCGCCTGCCACCTTCTGCTGGAGGGTACCACTTTCCCTGTCTACCTCACTGAAGAGGAAACTCTGGTTCTCCACAAGGACATGTTTGACCACACAGGTCAGCACATAGATAGTTATTTATCGAGCTGAGTTATTGCTACTGTCCGCTACGTACTTTTTTACGTTTTGGTTTTCCACAGATCGTGACGTCGACAGCTTGCCAGTGTGGTTGAGGTCCTTGATGACACTGTGCTGCCTGTCCAGGGACTACAACATCCAGCACACTGCAGTGTCTGCCTTGTTGGAACTCATCAACCACTCACAGTCCCTAGCGCTGGTCATCCAGGACAAGCACAGACGCTACCAAGGATCTGACTCTAACCCTCTGAGTGGGCGGCTGCAGATGGTCACCGTGCCCCCCATCTACCCTGCTCTGCTTCGTGCCATAGAGGAAGGCACAGATTTCTATCAGGTCAGGTTATTAAAGGGAAAATATTGCTGTAACTCAGAGCTGTAGTGTAAATGCAGTATTCATTTACTATCCTTTCTGCTGTGACTCAGAGGGTGTCCCAGGTACTGTGGAACCAGCTGGACACGGAGCGGAGAGAGCAGCACATTTCCTGTGTGGAACTCTTTTACAGGCTTCATTGTTTGGCTCCATCAGCATCCATCTGTGAAGACATCATCTGCCAGGCGCTGTTGCACAAAGACAAGGTGTGTAATAGGCCTGCACACACGCTGAACACATTTGAATGTTCTCCCAGCATTCGTCAGTTTATTTGCCACACACAAACGGAGCAACTAGGAAATGCAACAAGTTAAGCAAAACAGCCAAATGTTTGCCTTGTGTTTGTCTGCCCCAGGCCGTTAGGTTGGAAGCACTACACCGCTTCACAGTTATATGGCACCTGACCCGGGAGATCCAGACCAACAGCACCATGTCTCCCAATCACTCCTTCGATCGGTTAGTACCTAGTTTAAAAGTGCTGACAAATGGAGCGTAGTGTCTTTATTCATGTATATCACTGTCTCTGTAATTCTTGAATACTGTATATTCTGTCTCAGTACTCGTCTTCTGTAGCTTACAACATCAACATATGTGTCAGTGCTCCTCTGATAGTGGATGAACCTGCTACACAAGGAGGCATTAGTGTCTGTGCAAAGATGCAAAGTGAGAACGTCATGCAAATGTCCAACAGCGTGCGGAGTGAAACAATTGCACTTCTGTCACAACAAATATGCAGCAGTTAAAAACTGGCCAAATGCCTGCTCTGAATACGTAAAATCTGAATAAAACGTGAATAACATGTTCAAAAACTGCAGATTGAATGAAATCTGAGACATCGCCTCCTTCTTTGTATTATTCCTATTAGACTGATGAAGGTGTGAGTTTCTCTTTGTGTCGGGATCCTTTTATTTACCAAATCCGACTGTTGAAATGTGAGTGTGTGTCTCTCTCAGGACTCTGTGTGTGGTGGTGGACAGTCTGAGCTGTACAGATGGCTCAGTAAGTGCAGCAGCTCAGTGCTGGCTCATCAGGGCTCTTTCCCTCAATGATGTGATTCGGGTGCTGGAGCCTATTCTGTTGTTGCTGCTTCACCCGTCAACTCGGCGCTGCTCCATTCAGAACATCAAGCAAAATCTCACTGCTGGTAAGTGCTTTTGTCAGCGTAATTTGCATATGCTGTGTAAGTTCAAATTCCTATGAGATGAACTTCTTTGGTTTGGCTGTATATGTGTTTTGTTTTTTCTTAAAGGTAACCTGAAGGTTCTAAGCCACAGAAGCCGAAGCTCCACCAAAACCTCCGGGACATCTGCAGATTCCATGTCAACCGAGGTCACCACCTTAAATCTCATGAACATTGTGGACCGGGAATCCCTGTGGGCAGAGTTTGACGGTGGCTCAGAGTTGGTCAAACCACCGGACACTTTAGTGATGTCTAGGAGTGAGAGTGAAGAGACGGAGGGGGAGGAGGAGGGGGAGGAGGAGGAGCCTGAGAGTGAGAGTGAACACACCGAGTCAGCTGACACAAGTGGTGCCCAGGTGTCCACTGAGAACTCCAGCTCGGGCTCTGTCCCCTACCGCAGCGTTGAGGAAGGAGGTGTGGTCAACGGCCTGAGGAGGGCCGAGTCCGAGCACACGCAAGCCTCTGATTCACTGTCGAGTGAGGATGAGGAGGATTTAGAGCTGGAGGCCATGGCCAGGTCTCGCCTGTTCAAACAGGCGCGAGAGAAGAGAGAGGCCATCGACTCTCTGTTCCGCCATGTGCTTCTTTACCCTGTGGCAGGCGGCTGGCGCCATCTGATCCAAGGCTTGGCACTGCTGGACAGCCTGCTGCGAAGCAGTGCTGAATGCCGTCTGGTGAATGCCCTCTCCTACACTTCTCTGGACACGAGCTCTGCTGCACATTTAAACCTGGTGTCGAACCTCCTGCAGCGCCACCAACAGGCTCAGGACGGTCAGGGCTTCTACGGCTGCCTGCTCTCCCCTTCCTCCTCCCCCTCAGTGCCCCCATCCTTGCTCATTGAACTGCTGGTGTCCTTGTGCCTGCGATTCCTGCGCTCTCATTACCCTTCCTATCTGAACCTGGGTCCCCTTGACCTGCAGGGGAACAGGGAGGTTCAGGTGAAGAGTGTGGCGGTGCTGACCCGGATTGTGAACCAGCTTGGCTGCATGGCGCGTGGACAAGAGGGCAATGGGGCCGGCGTGGAGCCCATCCGCAGACTCCTCTCAGGATGTAAAGTGCAGCAATATGCTCTGCTGACACTTTCTGCATCCATGTACGTCAGCCAGAGGGTAACGGAAAAGGGACCATCCAAGGGTGTGGAGCTGCTGGAGGAGCAGGTAGGCCTGTCTGAGGAGAGTCTGGTGAATCTCGGAGCAGGAGGCGGACAGGAGCAGTACCCCTTACAAATGGAACTATTGAGACTCCTCAAGGGTCTCATCGTCCTGGAGTCCCATCTGGGGCCTGGTGGTGCCGTCTCCGCAGCTGTGTCGAGTGGAGCATCTGGGCAGCCCGGGGAGCCTCGCGAATCCCCGACTGCCACCACCCCGCTTGCACGCGAATGGCAAACTGCAGTTCTTTTCCAGCAGTCGATCAACGCAGCCCAGTACGTCCAAAGCCACCCCATCACAGCCCAAGGAATGTTCGTTTCTGCCGCGGCCAGGGCTCTGCAGCCGCAGTACGGCTATGCCATGCACCCCCACTGGGTGTCCCTGTTGTGCTCCTCTCTGCAGTACTTGGGTCGCTCATTAGGCATCATTGTGGCTCCACTCATCAGTCAGATCTGCAGGAACTTAGACGAGCTGGTCAAGCTTTACGAGCACGATGGAGGAAAGACGAATCAGAGGTAGACGGAGCACCTCCGAAAAACAGATCTCGCTGACATAGTTTCGTACGCTGTTATGATAATATAGTCCTTTTTTATTTTGTTTTATTTCCAACTTCACAAGCACAATATAAAACGGTACAAAGACACACTGCTTAGTTCGACAATAGTTTTTGTAATTCAAGAAGTTAAGCAGTGTTATTGGTTATATGTGCCAGTGTGTGTCATGGCTGGAATCTAATTTGATATCATCTCAAGTTTACAGTGAGGATATGATTGTGCTTTTAATTTCATATATGTTTCTGTCCTCTGAGTGGTAGGAGGGAAAACATTGCTCCTGACTACCCTCTGACTTTGCTAGAAGGCCTGACCACCATTACACACTTTTGTCTACTGGACAACAAGAAGGTGAGGAACAGATATTTACCTCTTATCTGTATGAGAATGTACAAACCCATTTTGCTCTCTCTTTCTCTCCGTTAGTCCTTGGTTGCCTGTGATCCTGTGGATGTCCGTAATGCACGCAACGCTGTGATTGAGGCACTACCGCACATGCTCAGTAGCATGGCATTGTTATGGGGCGTGGTCATGAGGGAAGAGTTTCAGAGGCGGGCATTGGACACCACCCAGAGCAGCAGACACACTTCTGCCTCTGTCTACTTTAAAAGCACTAAGGTGTGTAGTGTGCTACTTACGTTCATATTGTCTTTGTTTGTTTTATGTCAACACAAATGTATGGAATAATAGATCTGTGTCATTTATGGTGTTGGTTATATCCTGCACTCACACATCTTCTCCTTTTTTTAGCCATGTGCATGTGTTATAATGGAAAATGTCATCTATTCACGGTGTGCATGTTTAGATCTTACGGCAGCGGATACTGGAGTTCCTGGTCCCTCTAACTGGGCTATATGGCATTCAGCTCATGGCTTCGCTAGGAGCAGTGTGGAGCAGCAGAAGGAGTAAAAGGAGACATAAAAACAAAGTAAGAACTGCAGCGTTTATGGAAACTGAGAAAGGATAGTCGCGTCTAGCTCACTGAAAGGCTTTAGAGCGGCTTGCATTCATCACATCCCTGTCTTCTTTAGGTTTTACCAGTGGCCAGTGAGTCTCGTCTGACCATTGTGGCTCTGGTGAAATCACTGCACACCTTGCAGACAGATGCAGTCCTACAATTGGTCAAGGAGGTGGTGAAAAAACCACATCAGATCAAAGGAGAACAGGTACAGAAACATACATGCATACATACACACACAGCTGCTCAAAACATGTATTCTGGAGGTTCCTGAGGTCAATTTCCCCTAATTTCCTACCATTTTTTACTGGACTTTTTTACTGTACTTCTCTCCATCAGAAGTCAACCCTAGTAGATATCCCCATGTTACAGTTCAGCTACGCCTATATCCAGAGGTAAGTAGGAAATACAGTGTGAGTCTCCACCTTAGGTTTGATAAGACTATTCTACAAATTGTATTCATAATATATATTGAAATCTATGTAGCATTTCAGCTCAGACTCTGCAGGAAAACGTGGCTCCTCTCCTCAGTTTGTTACGGGAGTCTGTTCAGCTCAACCTGGCCCCGCCTGGACACTTCTTGTTGCTGGGGTCAGTTTTTAACACATTCACTTCTTGTTCAAGGTTTACGGTTCATTTGTTTGTTGTCATTGTACAATACAGGGTTGCACAACCAAATGCAATTGTAGTCAACAAACAAAACAAAAACAGTAGTGCATTACTGTGGTGCAGATAAGGCTCGCCAAATCAGTAATCTCTTTTAAACCTATTTTTACAGAGGCTTTTATATGATGTCGTCGCTTTACTGCTTTATTTTTATTTGTTGAGTTTACTAAATTATTTTGTTTATTCATTGTTTTATTTTTATCGTATCGATTGTTTGTTTGTTATTTCATTTAATCTATTATACTGTTATATCCGGGTTATTATTTCCTTGCTTTTGCTGCTTTGTCTGTCAAAGCACTTTGTAAACTCTGTTTTTTAAAGAGCTATGTAAATAAAGTTATTATTTATTATTTTTTAGGAATTTGATATGTAAACAGCAGCGACAAAACTACTCTGATTAGTAGTAGTAGTTCTATTGTATTACAGAATACTCTCACACAGACGGTATCGGGGCCTGCAATGCACTGCTATCTGTATTTGCTCAAACATGTTTGTTAACATTTGCCGGTTTTCTTTTGGAAAATCTGATCCTCATCAACGGTTTCTGTCTTGCAGAATACTCAATGACGTTGTCAATAGGCTCCCTAACCTGGACAATAAAAAGGACACGAGAGATCTGCAGGTATGCTGCATGTTGTGTTGTGCTAGCTATGATTTGAAATAGCGAGGCAGTGCATGTGAGATGCTGTGGTGATGATTGATTGATGGCGACATTATCGTATGCAGGAGGTGACTCAGCGGATCCTCGAGGCGGTGGGTGGGATCGCGGGGTCGTCTCTGGAACAGACCAGTTGGCTCAGTCGCAGCCTTGAAGTCAAAGTTCAGCCGCAGGTGTGCCCTGAAGCAGACCAACTTGATGACACGGAGTTCGATGGTAACTTTTACCTTACCTTGTCATATCTTTGACAAACGCGTGCAGACAATGACCATTGACCTCGTATGCGATTCCCATCCACTGGTTGAGGATATGAACCCAGGGGATCAATATGGCGCTCTGGCAGATAGATTATGGAGCTCACAAATCAATACTTAAAGGGATAGTTACGATTTTTTTTTAACCCGGGTTGTGTGAGGTACTCATCCATAGTCAGCCATCTACTGTAGGTAATACACTATCAGCAGGCAGGACTACCAGCACTGTTGTCCATCATGTCTAACTGACCTATCAGGCTGTCCTTTAAATACTAGGAGTTGTCTTTGCTCCGCAGCTGATACAAGGGATTCTTTCTTTATGGTATCCCTTAAAAACAACCTCCCAAGATAGAGCGTCCGCTCATTCACAGTTGAGTCATTATTTCTTAAGAACATGTTGTCAGCCGACAGGATGACTTCAAAGAAAAGACAGTTACTGCATTTAAACAGTGCTTTTATACTACACTCTGAGTAAGAATGTATTCTCCAAGTGCACCCTTTAAACCCCAAAGTAACACAATGCCTGACATCAAGGTAAAGGTGTGTAAATATTGTAGGTATAGCGCACGGGTCATACAACCCGTATGGGGCCTCGAACGGCAGGAGGTTCTTTCAAAAAGACTCACATTTGTCTTCTATGGTGAAACATTTCTATCCTAATTGTCACCTGATTGCATATGCACATGTTGCTCACTCCCGGAATTATTACACGCTTGGTAACGGTCACAAGTGAACCCTGTATTCTCTTTACTTCCTTGTCAGAGTCAGTGGCTCAAGCTAGCACCATGGTTTCCTCTTCGGCTCCCTCCATTTACAGCGTCCAAGCTCTTGTACTCCTGGCTGAGGTAGGTTTTATTTATGGTGAGAGAATGAATGAGAGCCTGTTTGTGCGTTTGTATTGTTTGACACGTTCTCTCACTGTATAGGTCTTGGCACCACTTCTGGACATGGTATACCGCAGTGATGAGAAGGAGAAAGCGGTTCCTCTCATTTCTCGCCTCACGTACTATGTTTTCCCTTACCTGAAGAACCACAGGTAACTAGTGTGCAGCACTAACAGTTTTGGTCTGTTTGGTCTCAGCGGACTTCCTTTCACTTGTGCTTTCTTCCCGCTAGTGCCTACAACATGCCCAGCTTTGAAGCGGGTTCTCAGCTGCTGAGCAGTCTGAGTGGGTATGCCTATACCAAAAGGGCCTGGAGGAAAGAGGTCTTTGAGCTCTTCATGGACCCCCTCTTCTTCACTATGGATGTCTCCTGTGCTCCCAGGTTAGTATGGTTATTTGTTAGAAACACACACACACACACACACACACAGAGGACTCATAATAACTTATTTTTTATTTCTTAGTGACAAAAGCATAATAATCAAAGATACAAAATCACGTAAGCAATGGCAGAACAAAGAGAACAGATATACAGTTGTGTGCAAAAGTGTTTACCCCCTTCCTGATTTCTTATTTTTTTGCATGTTTGTCACACTTAAATGTTTCAGATCATCAAACAAATTTAAATATTAGACAAATATATGTGTGTATATATATGTGTGTATATATATGTGTGTATATATGTGTGTATATATATGTGTGTATATATATGTGTGTATATAT
>NW_022280077.1:2294994-2332936 GCF_004355925.1 Anarrhichthys ocellatus | reverse complement strand
ATATATGTGTGTGTGTATATATATACACACACACACACACACACACAAAGATATGGGTCATCCACTAATTGGAAGATCGGCAGTTTGATCCCCGGCTCTTCCGCATCTGGAAGTTTCCTTCAGCCTGCCATCAATGTATGAATGGGTGAATGTTGAAATGATCTTGCTGCGTATTTATAAAGAAGTATTTTGTCTGTTCGGTGTATTTAATATTATGACACAAATGAATTGGAGATCATCGATGTCTAATGTCCTTTTCTTGACTGCTCTTTGTTCTCTATAGTTGGAAATCCATTGTTGACCACCTGCTGACTCATGAGAAGACCATGTTTAAAGACCTCATGAGTGAGTACAGCTTCTAGGAAATGAGACCTAATCTGTGACACAAAAGGTACTTTTTTACTATTCATGTCTACTGTAGATCATAAAATGTCAGGGAACAGATGCATAGCAATCTGGGAACCCATCAACTATTGGCCTGACAGCGGATAAGCTTGAGAGAGTTGAGAGATGGCGTGTACGACCGGACTGTTTCACAAGCAGCCAGTTTAAATACTAATTTTAAACCAAAAAAAAAAACTAACTCATCAGACGATAGCTGATGGGTTTTTTACATTCCGGCCTCTGTTGCTCTCCACACAGACTGTTTACCTGAATTCAACAAACGCCTGCTCGAACATGAGACTACAAAGGGGAAACCGCAACGCTTCCAATACCAAAATCTTGTCCCGTCGCTTATAAATTCAGAATCTGTTTACGATGTCACTTCTGAAAGAAGTGTGTCAAATTGAAATTAAAGATACATTTTTGATTATTTTTCTGTTTTCAAATCTGTATTTATTTGTCCTGTAGGCATGCAGAGCGGCTCCCTGAAACTGTTTACGAATGTGGACCAGAAACCCATGCTGCTGAAGCGCCAGGCGTTTGCCATGTTCAGTGGAGAACTCGACCAGTATCATCTGTATCTGCCCCTCATTCAAGGTGCAGTTACTGGATATTTGTATTGATTTTATGTAAATCTGTTTAATTAAGTGGTAGAAACAGACATTGAAATTGACTGTTCTTTCGCAATTATAAAATTTCCTTCCCTCCTTTCAGAGCGTCTCACTGAGGCATTGCGTATGAACCCCAGTCCGAGTGTTTCGGCCCAGATGTTCCTGATGTTTCGTGTTCTCCTGTTGCGGATTTCATCCCAGCACCTCACATCTCTTTGGCCAATCATGGTCACAGAACTGGTAGGATCCCATCTTCTGAGAGCCTGGCTGTATACACACGAGTATCTATTTTGTTTATTGTTAACGGAAACTTATTTTTCAACCTGTTCTGTTTTTCAGAGTCGCACATTTGCTCGTCTGGAGAAGGCTATGCAGTTAGATAAAGACATCTCAAAGTGAGATGATTATTTTATTGACAAATTCATATATTATTGACACTCTGTTGACGCGCTCTCACTTAAAATACTTTTCTTGTGTACCACCTAGGCTGGCTAAAGTGGTGCGGGGAGCCCAGGACCGGAACGGACCAGTGAATTTCTCTCAGGCAGAGTTGGACATGTACCTATCAGCCTGCAAGTTTCTGGACACCTCCGTGGCTTTCCCTCCAGAGAGGATGCCACTCTTTCAGATGTAAGAAGCTCAGAACAAAAGGACTTAAATACATGCTAGCACACGTTTTTGTTTAAGTTGTGGTGTTGTGTTAGTTATTTTTGTCAGTGGACTATTTCCTATCTGACCTATTCTGTGTAACTATCTGTTCCATGTACAGGTATCGTTGGGCATTTGTCCCTGAGGTGGACGTGAACCGCTACAGCGGCCAAGAGACTGCGGTGATGGAGGGCGAACAGGAATGCACACCCCATGTTGTCAGAGTACTGGAGAGCATACAGCAGCGATATGGGGTAAGATAACACCTCTTAACAAGTCTTATACAAATTGATAGATAATTTGAACTGCATGAACTCACACATGAATGAAAACGATAGAGAGAGAGAACACCTTGAAAGAGGACTTGACTGCAGCGTATCATCTGGTATCATCAATCTCTGATGAGTGACTGTAAAACAAACAAAATAAAAACTTTGGAACTCTGAACCTCTGGAAAGTTCTATGACATCCAGGATAAACACACTTAAAAGAAGCTTTGAGTGCCTCACATGTGTTAACATATAAGTGCAAGTCTTTACAAAAAGCTAATACAACAATAACATACAGTTTAAATGAACAGACGTGCCTTTGTGATGAGCTGATTACGTTAGGTGAAGAAATTAAGCTAAGACAATGGACCACAACGTTGCATCTTAACACTGTATATGGTGATTAACTTCATTTATGTTAACTTAACTTGCTATGCTGTTAGCTAGCTAACCTTTCTAAGGCTAATTGAGCTCGAGCTAGCTAACCTTACAGATCTAACGTTAGCTCCGCCAATATTACCAACCTGATGTAAGAAACAAACAGAGTGAAACATTATCTGAGATGTTAACATTTCAATAATCATGAAGACAGAACAATACTGGAGACTTTTGAATTTCATGGCTGTTGCTCAGAACGATGAACTGAAGCTGTTGTGTCCAAAGTCACGTTCACGAGCAGTCGGTCACGTCTTGTCACTCAAAAATGACTTTTAGGCGATAAGCAGTTTGAATAATAAAAATGTTCTATCGTCATTACAGATACATTAACCCACAATAAGACAGTACGATGTAGATGGATTGTGGTTCACTGAACTTGTACAGAGAAGCGTGTTTCCACCGCTTCACAGAAAATACTGTTTTATCATTGAAATTGTGTCATTTTAATTTATATTCTAGTGTCTGTGATAAACTCCAGCCCAAACTGAACACCCTATTGTCTTCCAAATGAACATACAAAGTCAAAAAGTCACATTCATTCAAGTTGTGTTTTGTGAATGACCACATCTCGTTCTGATGATGAAGTCCTGTCTTGATATTCCAGACTCTGAACGGGCTGAGTGAGGAATCTTCCACAGAGCACTTGGAGTTCCCCCTCCTCACCCAACGCTCACTGTCCTCCATCACCCAGCTGTGGCCTTTCCTTCGCACCCTTTGCTGTTCCTTCCAGAGCCCTCCTCCCGACAGCCACCCTGTGCCCCACCTCCCCCTAGCAGACTACCCAGCAGCCAGTGCAGACACGGTCCTGAAGAGGCTGGAGCACATCACTGAAGAGGAGTTCCTGGACTCCATGGAGAGTTAGAACTCAAGCTTGAAGCTTTCAATGGAATAAGTCCTCTTCCCGAGCTCTTTGACTTGCAGCCATACAATTGGAATACTTAAAATAGGCACAGCCGGTGTATTGTGAACTAGAAAGGAAATGTTTAGGAATTCAGTTTTTTAATGTTTTAACTTGATCTCTACATAAATATGTGTACCTCTGAGGTGCTCTCACACCGAGTCTGTATTGGAAAAGCCAAGGGACTTTTGTTGTCGTTATTTCAGTGGGTGTTTTGGTTATCTGAAAAAAACAAAAATGGTAGAAGTATTAATTTCAAATTACTATGAAATGCTTGTTTCTCTCTCAGGGACAAGTATGATCTAGGTTGAAAAATATTTAGATTGCGTCAGTGTCTACACTCTCATTTTATATGCTTTTAGTTATAATATCTTCTAATTCGGCGTCATGCACCTTCTAATACTATAAGTTCCAGTAAATATTTTAAAGTTTGTCAACAAATAGCAGATTCCTGTGAAGAACCTCATTAAGCATCGATGTGATCTTTTGACTTTTACATAACCACCTTCTGGTGCGTAATGTCTGCGTGACTCTGAGAATGTAGAATCTACTGTATATGGCTGCTGTTGGTACTTTCTCTTTAATTGTTAGTGGACACATTATTATGGGACCTCACAACCCTTTAGCTAAGATTGACGTTAAGAGTTGTATGAGTAAGTTACTGAATGTGATTTGTGTACACCTTGAAAATTCATATTCTTTGGTGTACCCTGCTAAAATACATGCTTGCCATTTCTGGTGTTCAAGGGAAATCAGTTTTTACAACTGCCTGTTGTCTTTCTTTTTTTTTTCCACAATGCTGAATGCTTAAGTCATTTATTTTGGATGTTTAAAGGACCATGTCATGTTTTATGAATTAACAGAAAGAAGACTCATTAAAAATAAATATTAAGCTTAAATACTGTGTTTTTACTTTACAGCGTCAGCTGCTTGTTTCTCTGTTTGTATTGGATAAACATTGAATGGAATTGGCGTTTCTATCCCCGATCCCTCCTGCCCACATGCTGAAGTGTCCGTTGGCGAGACACCGAACACTAAACCCTCCTGCCTTACATGTAGTTACCATTTTACCAACAGGTAAAGCGTTGCCTTTCATGCACATCATTCAGACAAAATTCAAAGTCGCATCACTGCACACAATCATCAGAACCTTTTTGCCCATATGGCTCAATGACGACCACCGGCAGAAACGTGTCTTTTCCATAATAAAGCTGTTCACCATACAACAAATGTTGCAACAATATGAAAACCCCCAGAACGAGCTGGAGGACGTAGTTGCGGGGAAGTTTGGGACTACACTGTGTAAAAAAAAAAATGTGCATCTAGCAGATTAGTAAAGTTACAACTGTAACAAACTCACACTTAACTGATACGAACGAATAATACACAGGGACTCTTTCAATCTGTGTGTGAGAATAGTTATCACCAAAAAACTGTAAAGGACGTATTGCTTGTACCGCTAATGACTTTTTAGTCAAGTGTTGTAATTGATAAAGGTAGCGCTATTAATTTGGACAACATTGAACCAGAAGTGATCCTATTAGCAAATGTATTATTAAAAATAACAATTACAATGCATATTAGTTTAATTCAGAATAAAACTGAGCACACAATGTGAAGCGAATTGACGCAACATGAGCAAATGAGAACGGGAAGTGGCATTTTGACACAACTTTTTTTACATTTAGTCTCATATTGTAGTAAAATTTGACAATAAAGGAGAGCGAGTACAATCGCTGCCTCTAATTTGGGCCTCCCACCCATACTCTCAGTCTGACCTCTTGTCCCTTGAAAAAGAGATTTTTAATCTCAATGGGACTCACCTGGTTAAATAAAGGTTTAAATAAAAAATAAATAAAAGAACGCTGGGCTTTGAATCACATTTGACAGTGTCCAAACGCTGGAATTACCATGTTCAAGCTTGTCAAGTGATGCCATGGGGCAGAGCCTCACCTGCCATCATGAAAAGTAAAAAACAAATAATGATAAAATAAAATAAATAATATTTATCCACTGATCTGTGCTATAAATGTAATTTCTGTATGACTTCAATCATTTTAAGCATTTTTATAGTCAAAATCGCTGAATTTGCGCATGTCCTGTTCAAACAGAGGAGACACGTGAGGTGAGGCAGCGACAAGCTGTGCTGCACCTCAGATTGCGCAATCCCTAACAAACTGGGTTGAGCGCGTGCCTTTTGCTTTCTCATTGTTTGTCACCACTCTAATATTTGTAGACACTTTTATTATATGTCATTTCTTTCCATAGAATAGGTCATGTATTTCACGTGTGTGTAGAACATATTTAGTCGTTGCTGATCTGACAGATCGGGTTCATGCTTGTAGTTCCGTTACTCTTCTTCTGCACTTCTCTTCTTCTTCTTATATTTTGCTTTGACCGCAAACGTTGAAGATTAAATATCTAAGCTTCAACAATTCTCAAAAACAGGGAAGTATGACCAAATCAACAGCAATCCAACGTCGGACAGGTAAAGTAACCTTGTATGTGTTTGTTGTTCTCTTTATAAATCCGTGGTTGTTACACAGATTTTCGCGGGTGGCGCCCGCGAGCGCTCCGCTTCTGAAACCGGTTGGTGGGGCAGGTCGCAGATCGCGGCGCACACGCTCCTGGTGCAATCAAATATGTACCTCACCTATGTGTGTGTAAATAATGCTGATATGAAATATGAAAAACAACCAGTAGTCAATGTGCAAGCTACCAATTGAATGTTGATTTAAGCTACTCTATATTGGGTTCATATATTTGTAAATCTGACTCTGAAAGAGTCAGTGCCTCACCAGCCACGAACCCCACCGCACGTCACTGCATGGGGCCCAAAATTGCCTATTCCCATAGACTTAAATTGGGAAGGAGACGCCTGTAACTCAATGGATAATATTTGAGGTGAATCTATTTTTTTCAGTACTATCACTCGCAGACCTTATTTAAATCATTGGGTCCTAACAGTTGTAAAATGCACGCTTAGCCAAATCCAAAGTTATTTTCTTTCCACGGTTCATGTGAACGAGTCAGAGGAAATGGTTTGGTATGGTTTGGTATGGACTGTAACGGCGCATGCGTCGTACCCCACAGCTGTCCCAGCCTTCATTTAACAGGCCTAGTTGTCATGGATGCGGAAGATCGCCGGAAGATCCGTTTAATTGCGCTGTTGACAAACATTTTTTTTTAAATTGACGTACCACCGAGCAACTTCTTTAGAAATGAGTGAGGAAGAGACAAGAATCGAAACCTAAGCCGCGCCTTGGCTTTGCACTTTGTAACCCTTCCTACCGACAACCGTGTTTACTGAAAGATGGCGGCACAGACAGACCGCGGTGTCCCGTTGAGTACGGTGAGTAGAATAGACTCTTTATTTATATTTTGACATTTAACGTTATAATATGTGGTCAACTACTGCAGCTATAGCTTACGTGATCAGTGGGGTTAAATAGACCGTCCGCGCGCTGTTTGAAATGCCCTGTTGACAGAAAGTAGAGCGTGTATTTACGTTATGGCTTATTTATAAATACGTTAGACTCTCTACCATAACAGTTTAAACCTATACAGCGATCTATGGTTGCAAACATTGGTGCGTCAGCATAAAACGGTACTCTATGCACAATATAGTATTGCTCGTAGCGGTAATGTCTGCCTGTAAATCAATTCACAAACGTCAATCAAACTGTATTTTTCAAGTATTACAGATGTGTAATGTTAACTCAATGGAAGAAGAAAAAAAAGAGTTCCCAGTCATTTAGTACTTTCACAGTTTAGGTCCCTCTATTTTTGTTTAATTACACCGTGGGACATCACGTGTGCTTTATTACCCTTAAGTAAATAATCCCTTATTTACTTAAATAAAAAGTCAAGTATTGTTCAACATGATATTGATTTACTGCAAAAAAAACATTGTGCGTGTAATCCGAGCTGGTCCAAGGAGCACCTAACTTCATCCTGCAATACATTCTCTATTATGCCATTTGTTTACACACTCCTAAAGTTTCTATCCCTCTCTTTGACTCCCTTCTCTAAACCTCATTTATCTTCTTTGAGCTTTTATTTATGTTATTCAGTGTTGGTCTGGCCTTCATGCAAAATGAATGGTGCTTATATTCTTCAGTATTTACCTCCCATTCTCTTATCTAAGACACCGCATTCATTGCAGTTAGCACATTTGTGAAAACAAGATACAGTTTCACTTTCAGTTGTATCAGCACAGACTGCATAGGACATGTGCTGGTATGTATAAAGCCATTCATAGTAAAAGTATTTGTGGGGGCATCCTCTGACAAAGGACACACTCTCTTTCTCTCTCTTCCCACATTTCCCATCTCGCTCTCCCTCTCTACCCTTTCAAATGTCAAAAGAAATGAAGAAGAACAAATCATTTTCCAACCATAAACATATAGTGTTATGACTCAGCTCCCAGATCATTAGCTCCAGAATTTCTCTTAACTACAATGCACATCTATGTACATTGTCAAAAGTGCATGAATTCTTATGTTGGTTGGGCTATGACATACAAAAACACACAATACATAACAAACACAAAAATGACACATTATTCTATATTTATGCTAGATTTGCATGTCGATCCCACAATCCTCGTTCTGTTTGAAAGAAACACGCATTACGCACTGCATTTCTGGCAGTGCCCATCTGCAAGCCTGTGTAAAGCAGCCAGGCTTCCAAATCCCAAAGAACAGATAGTTGTATATTTGGGTCCAGCCTCTCAAATGTCTTCCTGACATGTGGCGTGAGTGCCACAGGTCTGTAGTCATGGAGTGTGCCGAGACGTCCTTTCTTTGGCAGTGGAACAATCCAAGAAGTCTTCTGTAGATTGGGCACCTTCATCAACCTTAATGAAAGATTAGATTAGACTCCTGCAAGCTGCCCAGCACACGCTATGAGAACTTTGTTGGTTCGGAGTCTGAAAAGCTCCGTTTCCACCTGGGTGGGAGTAAGGCAGGCACTCACACTAAATCAGGCATTGCGGTGGAAAAAACGCTGTTTTAAGTGACACTCTCACACCTCTGCACTACTTGTCACAATACCTGATTTGGGTAAGTGTATACTAAGAGCAGGGCAAGGCGGCAAAAGTGGGTGGGGACCCATACACATTGTCTGAGCATATCGGAGTGTGAGTTGTGTCGAAACCCTTTGAAGAACAGATTCAGTTCTTAAATTCTGGGGCCCTTTGAACGCAATCCGTTCTTTGAGAAGTGCTAATCATGGGTAAAATGAGTGTCTGCGAGTTTACTCATCATTTGAGTGCATCGATTAAAGTTATGAAACCGTCTCAAAAGAGACTCTAGTACTCAGAAGCACTACACCTTTCGTCTACCGGGGGCCATCAAAATCAACACGAAATGAAAGTTCCTTGTAGTAGCTTTAGGGTTAAGGACACAGTGATTGAATTTGAATAGATTGATGAATGGAAATAAGGCCATTTTAATGTAGGCTGACTATTCTGTACCTCTTCCTTGCAGCTTTCTCCCAAGTTTCTTCATTCAAACTCCACCAGCCACACCTGGCCCTTCAGCGCCATCGCTGAGCTCATAGGTAAGTCATCGTCACATGGTTGTGTTTGCAAGTGAAACAAGCTGCTTTACATGAGTTTCTATTTTACTACACAGTGATGGCCCCAGTTGATTTGCATGATTGGGTGTCTTTGGATGACACAAACAATGATAATCCTATTTAGCGAATTAAACGAGCAGCGATGTTTAAAATGCAATTGAGATTCATTTTTTTCGACCACCAGGACAGATTTACATGAGATATTTAAAGTATTAAGTATCTCTTTCCCAGTAATCTTCACAGCAAACAAACAACCGACTAGCCTGCAGCATATAGGTTTGAATTTAACAATACTCTGAAAAGAGCCTGATTCAAATACCAACATGTGACCTTTGATGAAATGGTGTCGTAATGTCAATCAGGTCACCACTTAATAAATTAATAAATCTGAGAAACATGAGTCTTTAACCACCCGGACAAGTTTGAATGATTTAAAAAAAATCGCCAAGTATATAAAAACATTTACTGCCTGCTTGAGTCACCTCTCTCACTGGTATGTGAAAGCTTTTGAATAGCTATGAGGTCATGAAATACGGTATCAGAAGAGTGCAGCGGCTCAACTGTAGTTCAAATCTTAAGTTTACCACGTTACAAATCTCAACTCATTGTAGAAAAACATAAATATGTGGCGCATATACTAGATTTCCGTAGCAGGTAGTGCTCCACCTATTATACAGTATGTGCAATAACAACAGAGATGCTCCTTGTAAGCAGTCGCTTAAATGTCACACGCGGAGTAGTGTGAACTTTAAATGCTCGAGGTTGAGATTGTTATGTGAATTTAATTTGCTCCTGAATTGTTTCTTTCTACAGACAATGCCTATGATCCAGATGTCGGTGCCAAACAGTTCTGGATTGATAAGATTGTGGTTCAAGAACAAGAATGCCTCAGCTTTATGGATAATGGAAACGGTCTGGATCACGAAACACTGCATAAGATGCTCAGGTACTGTCACTTAAACCTTTTACAGGTGAATGTTGTACATGATGCTGCATTGAGGTGTGTGTATACTCACTGAATGATATATCCGTGTTCCCCCTCTAGCTTTGGGTACAGTGACAAGCCTACTATAAAGGGTGTGAAGCCGATTGGTATGTATGGCAACGGTTTCAAGTCTGGATCCATGCGTCTTGGCAAGGACACCATCGTGTTTTCGAAGTCGGAGAGGGCTTCGTGCGTTGGGATGCTCTCTCAAACCTACCTGACAGAGACTGGTGCTGACCAAATAAGTGTACCTATTGTGTGCTTTGAACAGAGAGAGAGAAACAAGCATATCCTTCATCTACTGCATTAAGACATGTTTTAGAGAAGCACGTTTTCTCTCAATCCTACACCCTGACTGTCATATTTTCCATTTCTCCTTATTTTTCATTGCAAGTTGTCCTTAACTTTGGCTTTACTCAGTGTAAGAGAGGAGTACAAAGCCAGCCTGCAGGATATCCTGCGCTATTCCCCTTTCAAGACACAGGAAGACTTGCTTCTTGAGATCAATGCCATCAGTTCCAACTGGTCCACAAAGAAAACCGGCACACGGATCATCATCTGGAATCTCCGCAGGTCTGTCTGTAGTTCCCACTTACAAACAGGAACCAGGTGCTAATGCCTGTATGTGCCTCAGATTTGTACAACGATCAGATAAAGAAGATATGTCGACACCTTAACTACTAACCGTTGAAGTCTCAGGACATCGTTCCTACAGGTAATAAGCAGCATTCAGCTACATGTGTGCATCAAACTGTCAAAAATAGTTTGTTGCTCGACCGTTTGTCCTCTCCGGCTTTTAGGCCGCGCTTCCAACAAACAGCAGGGCGGTTGTTAAACTTGGTTATCAATAATCAATAACACCAGTGTTGCATTTGATTGTCTGTTTGTTACTGATGGGCTCTTTTCCTGTGATTCAAGAATAATCAACGTTAGCCTTTAGGGAGCCCAGATAATCCAAAGACTGTAAGACATGTTTATGTTTTCAACAGGACACCTACTAGAATGACGGAGTTTGATTATGAGAAGGATCGTTACGATATCCGAATTCCATCCGACGTCTACAAGGAAATGAAGGAAATGAATGACTCTCAACATCCAGACAGGGTCACGTCACACATCCCTGAGAGTTTTTACTCACTGCGGGTAAGGGGCAGTAATGTGTACGTCTTCAAAACAGTTGTTAGTGATTGAGTTGTACCTCAGCCTTCATTGTATATGCCTTATCCACACACAGTCACAAATTATGTAATGTTAAGCGTACAAGCATCAAAATTGAGGCCAATCCTGGTCCAATATGCAACTTACACGAGAGTCATGTGCCGACTTTAAGCCTCCAGGTCACAAATAATAAGCAGGAGACATCTTGCGTCCAGCAGTTGAACTTTTGGATTCACAGATTCTGTATGATTCAAATAGGAGATATAGTTTTAAGACTTTTTAACCAAGTAATTTAACTTTCTGTGTAAAAACCATATCAGGCACATCTTAAAACATGTGTTGTTGTTGAAGCTCAGCCAGCTGTTTTAGTGGAGTCCATATAATTTATAGGTAATCTGTTGATATCACTTTCCATTTGCATGAGTGAATGTTTGATAATCGTTTTTTTTACTGGATGCAGGCCTATTGCAGTATTCTGTACCTGAAGCCAAGGATGCAAATCATCATTCGTGGTCAAAAGGTGAAATCTCAGCTCATTGCTAAGAGTCTTGCCTTCGTCGAAAAGGACCACTACAAGCCCACTTTCCTGGTATCCTTTCATCGCAGAGTATCGGTAAATGCGTTTGATTCGGGAGATTTGGTATGTGCGCAGGAAGTTTTCCTTAAATATTATTTCAGAACAAACGTATTCCTATTACTTTTGGCTATAACACCAAAAGTAAAGACCAGTATGGCATTATGATGTATCACAAGAACCGGCTCATCAAAGCCTACGAACGTGTGGGCTGCCAGCTCAAGGTGAGATGTGTTTGTTTTGATGAGTGTGCTTGTTTAGTACACATATCATCAAGGGTTTTTATGAATTCTATTAACCAGTGTTCGTGTTTCTGAAATGTTGCCTTCTGCAGGCCAACAACAAAGGTGTTGGGGTCATTGGGGTCATAGAGTGTTACTTTCTGGAACCTACCCACAACAAACAGAGCTTTGATGAAACGGAAAAGTACAGGTAATGGCACCAATGCCAAATTCTTTGATCACATCAGTCTGATTAAGGTTTCAGTGAGTTTCAGCTTGAACCTCGAACCTTGCACACAAACAATATTTTTATCGTATCAAATCCTGTTACTGGATTATTTCTCAGCACGGGGCCAGTAATGCAGAAGTCTGGTTTCTTGGTACAGGAAAACTATGACCAATTTAGGGACCAAACTGGAGGAGTACTGGAATGAAATGCGCCACAAGAGAAAAAGAGAGGATCCAAACGCCACCACACTGATGGAAGATACCATGTTAGTACATTTTGCAGTGACTGACATCATGTATTCTACACGCATATATGTCTAACCATGTTGACTTCCTACATGCTCTAAAACGTGTATCTGTCTATGTCCTCAGGAAGCGCCCGGATCAGAACTGGGTGCAGTGTGATGAGTGTTTGCGCTGGCGCAAACTCCCGGATGGGATCGACCGCAACAAGCTGCCAGAGCAATGGTACTGCCGTATGAACCCTGACCCTCAGTTCAGGTAACTAGAGCGTTATCAAAACACCTGTTGCAATAACTATAATCTCCTGTGATGAAATAAACCAATTCAAAATGGAAATGCAAATCTGTTTTTGTAAAAAAAGAAATGACAAACTATACTGTGGAAAAATATTTGTGTGTTGATAAATGGAAGCGCCAAAAACACATATACGCATTATTGAGATCAAGGTACTTTAACCCAAACGCAGCTCAAGACTCCCTGGCTCTTTTCAATCTCTTATCTATTTTACCCTCACAGGAGCTGCCAGGTGGAGGAGGAGCCTGAGGACTCTGATGATGAGCAGCCTTCATACCGCAAGACCTATAAACAACAGTGAGTCCCATTTCAGTTCAAGACACTGACACAACTTTTTGCCCCCAAATGTAATTGAATATTTAGACTCGATAAGAAATGCATGTTTTGTATTAATACTGATACTTAAACTGAGCATAATAAATGAAGGGACTTACGTTACTGCTGTGGTTATTTTTTTTACAGAGAGAAGGAAGACCGGAGGATTGAAGAGCAGAAAATGCAAAAGGTAAAAAAACTCTCTATACTGTAAATCACCTGCCGTTTCTCTGCATGCTTTTGTTTTTTCTGCACGATTTAGAATAAACAGTTATTTTTCTGATAGTTAGGTTTCTGATTCCAAAAAAGGTTGACACGTGATTAACAGTGTGTTTGGGAATTTTCATTTTTCTAGTT
The DNA here is from genome assembly GCF_004355925.1 of Anarrhichthys ocellatus. Classification (NCBI taxonomy): domain Eukaryota; kingdom Metazoa; phylum Chordata; class Actinopteri; order Perciformes; family Anarhichadidae; genus Anarrhichthys; species Anarrhichthys ocellatus. The sequence goes on along the minus strand of NW_022280077.1, from coordinate 2,319,733 downwards.
GGAGGAGACTAGAAAGCGCCAGGAAGAACAACGTCTGGCTAATTTCGTCAAGCAAAAACAGGTCCGTGGACGTCTGCAGGTACGTCAATTATTATGTCAAAAGACGTTTTAATAAATAAATAGCAGAAAGTAGATATGTTGTAGGATTAGATGTGGTTTTTAGATGCAACATCTTTCAGCTGTTAATCATGTCTCAAATCACTTTTTATGCAGAATGTAGTGTCTATATTGTTTGTCTGTATGAGTTGATTTAGTGGCAAGTGAGTTTCCCCATCGGGAATTAGTAAAGCTTTCTAGTCTAATCTTCCTTTTTTGTTGTGCTTGTTGACAGGCTGCCCATTCCCCCTCCACCCCCATTACCCCAAGGAATAGGTTTAACACTGTAACACCACAAGGGGGTGCTGCGAGGGCTGAATCCTCTCCATTTAGGTCCCCTTCCCTGTTACAAGCTGGTAAGAACAAGTGCTCTTCTTGTATGTGTGTGAGAAAGACAGAGAATGTTTATGAAATTTAAAATGTTTCTTTTATTTTTCTCTAGCTTGCAGCCCCTCCAGTAGCAGTGGTCTTCCAGTTATTTCTAGTGTACGCTCACTGTCAACAGCCCTCAGGTATGATGTTGTGTTGTTTGTGAGCTTAAATATATCCATTTGAGTTTGTTTAAGAAGCATATTTATTGTGCTTTGTGTGCATTGCAGGGGGAAAAGAACACAGCCTGCTAGTCCACAAACAACGCCCAAAAGACCTAAAATCAATGGCAACGTGGATACATCCACATTAGTGGAAGTGAGCCCACAAAGCTCCCCATCACTGCTCATTGATAATAATGATGATGATGACGATGATGATGATGATGATGATGATGATACTGATGATGACATTTTCATCGTGGAAATCACCAGTACCCCCAAGCCAAAAAATCCAGGCTTTGATTTGACTCGAGTGAAGATGGAGCAAGAGCAAAGTGATGCTGATGTCAGCATGCTTTTGGAGGGCAGCGATGATGCGGCTGTGGGTGACGCCCCGGAGACGAATGTTGCAGGAACAGGCCCTTCAGGGTCCGCAGCTGTGGGAACCAGTCCCTTCCCGGCACCCCCTGCAGAGGTGGCCAGCAGCACCACCCAGACAGAAGGACCCAAAGTGAAGAGGGAAGAGCAGGACCAAATTCAAACTGAAGGGGAGGAGAGAGCCGGGCAGAGTACATCCACTAAGAGTGGTAGAGAACAGAGTTCACATGTGGACATCGGTGTCTGCACTGTTGAGCAAAGCTTAATGAAGCATGAGAACAGTGGAGACACTCGCAGTGCCGAGCAAGGAAACCAGACCTTGCAGAACGGAGAGACACATCACCTGGATAGCGACAACGTTGCGGGACCTCGCTGTGCGAATGCCTGTGGTGAGAAAGACTCTCCACTTCTGTACCCCAGTGTCACTGAGGTACAGGACCAGCAGGACCAGCTCCTAGAGCTGATGCAGGCTACAGCTGTGGAGAGAGACTCTTTTCAAGAGCAGGTCCATAAACTTACCTGCCAACTGCAAGACATGCAGGGCCGACTGCAGGAGCTGTCTCAGATCAATGTGAAGAAGGAGTGTTCTCACCAGGCCATCCAGACGGAGGAAACTGAAGGGGGTAAGGACTACAAAGCTCTGTTTGAGAGGGCCAAACAGAAAGTCGATGAACTGATTCGGGACAAAGAGCTTTCACTGACCAAGCCTAGTGCTGCCCAATGTGAAGAAAGGGACATTGATGAAATTGCACTGCAAGTTGACAGTCTGATGCGAGACCTGGATGAAAGAAAAAAGGAGAGGGATGAACTGCGCACACAGGTCAGCGTTCTCGCTATGTTTAGAGCTTGAAGTTCAAGACCGGAGATACTCTTTATTTTTCTTATTGCCAACAAATGCCATAAAAAGACCACAGCCAACAGCTTCCAAGTCTGGTTCCTCTGGACAGCCTCACGCGTATATACCCAACAAATAGTTTTCAAATCCTAACATGAATCTGACTGTGCACTTTATTTATAGGTAGTAATCATAAAGAATGAGTTGTGTAAGGTTGTATGGATATATATTATTATTGTCTTTTGCATGATTTACTCTCTAAATATACACCTTTTTTTCTTCTTTATTGTGTTGACCTGCTTACCCTTCCTCCTGTATTCCTTTTCTTTTCTCCTGGGGATCTGCTGCGCCACCAGTTGGACCGTCTGGAGGACGAAAGGGCAAACCTGGTGTCCGAGTATGAAGAGTTCAGGTTGGGCCAGCAGCAGGAGAGGGAAAATGCTCAAGGGGGAATTAAAGCTCCACACAGAACCACTGATTCTCTGGTACAAACGGAACCAGAGGAAGCAGGAGCAACAGCGAAGTCCGGCACGAATTCAAGCTCAGATACATCAAGAAGGTTGGACTCTCCTTTCACGTTGAATGAATTGTAACTGAATTATCGCTATTTGACAAAGCCATCGAGGAACTCGGCAACCCAGAAAAACAATGACGTAAATCACATTTCCGCTTTTCTCTCCTCCCTTTAGTTTGATCGAGCTGAGGCACAACATCGGGCGTCTTCTCGTCTCGGCCTTCGTGCCGGCTCTGGACTTGGGACAAGTGAATTATGAGTGCAATGTAATTGATGAGATCCTCGAACAGGTTCTTTCTGATGAGGAGGCCGTTGCACGGGTGGGGCAGAGCTACAGCGCAATAAATGATTCAGCAACTCCTCGGATCCTGGAATGAAGGACCATATTCTACCTGTAAATATGAACTACAGAATTTTATAATCGTGGGCGATGAACTTGGATTTAGTTGAAGGTGTTTTCTTATGAATATATAGTAAATTCAACATTATGAGCCGCTTTGCATTCTTTCTTTGTCTCAACAGATGAAAACTGCTATAAAATAATCATAATAATAATTGTCAATACAACCACAGTGTACATTCATAAATGTTATATATTCACTTTGCTGATCAGATTTTGTTTCACAATGAAAGCTAACTGTTTTCTCTTTGATTTGAATTGGAGCAGATTTAATATGTTTTCTGTACAATATATTTTTGTATTTCCTGTCTTTGCTCTGTGATGAAATGCTCAATGGCACATTATCCTTAGTATCCTGGTGAACCCTTCTGGTAGGACAAACATAGAAGAGGCTGTCTTCCAGACTTCCAGTACATTTCTTAATGAGATAAACTGAAAGAGTTATCAGGAACCTCCCTCCAAGTCTTTCAACAGGCTTGTTTGAGCGATGTGTAATAGGCAACCAGATCATAGGTGGAAGAAGGAATCGGGTCTTTTACTTAAGTATAATATTAACACTACAGTGTAAAAATACTCTCACAAGTAAAAGTCCAACATCCAAAATATTACTTAAGTAAAACTACAAAAGTTTTAGCATGAAACAATATTTAAATCCCAGAACGGAAATGTTCAATTGATGTATCACTAAGGAGCTCATCTCAACTACTTGATCTACTTCTGGGTGTCTTAATCTAGAATAATACATCATAATGTATCAGTTGATTGATAATTAATAATAATAACTGGAAAGTAAATAGCAACAAATGTGAAATAAATCTAGTGGAGTAAAAAGAACAATACTACCTTCCAAGATGTAGTCTAGTGGAGTCGAAGTAAAGTAGCATAAAATGGAAATACTCGACTGCTAAAGTTTCAAGTACAGTACTTGAGTAAATGTACTTAGTTTCCTTACATCACTGACCGTGATAGAGGACTCAATCAGCATTTTGTACTTGCAGGCTAGTGCTCCTTCCCCTGAGAGGGGATTCCTCTTCATACAGCAACTATAGGTGTCAGGTTTCGACAGGTTTGTAAATCACAATGTGTGACGAGATTTTTGGAGCTTTATTTATTCAGGAAGGCTCATCTCTTTATTTTGCGAGTGAGAGCAAATTAAATGTATTCAAGATTACAAGTTGAAAAGACACACAAAGCAACCATCAAACACAGACGCACTAAAACATTTATGCTGATTTTAGATGTCATTAAGGTTCATTGTACGTTTTCATGTAACTCACTGGTGAGTGTGACCTTTGTCTTGGGTAATAAATCACATGACACTCATACATGATATCTCAATAGCCTTTGTAATAAAATACTAGCTTCCTAGTTCAATAAGACTTTGGAAGGGCTCAGAATAAAATACAATGTGGGTTGACATGCGGAAGAACACATTTCCATCACATTTAACCGAAAACTGAAATTACTTTACTAACCCTAACCCTATTTAAAAAGTCTCATGACTCACATGATACCATCAGCTTAATAAGAATTGCATAAACTATATTAAAGGTTAATATGTGAAAACAGTTTTGTTTAATATACTTGATTCATGAATAGAATATTCCCCATAGAAAAGATAGATAGATGCACAATATATACAATGAAATAGAATAATATTAAATTAACTAAACAGAAGTGCAAAGATTTAACCAAACAACAGAGTAACTGTGTTATAGTTTTGTTTTCTACTTTGTAACCATAATTAAACGCTTTCTAAAGATCAATTTATCTGTTTTACAAGAGAACTAAAGGGGACCGTGAGGGATTTTACACGTTAGTAATACATCCATGCTAAAGACAGACAGGCACCTCCTCTTCCGGGTTTTCGTCCAATCACTGCACTCTACTTGGCCGGAAGTTTGGAACGAATTGTACGCGGGAAATTACTAAGCGCTTCAGCTGGTCAACAGTGGAGGTAAGACACTATAATTTACTTCGAGAGAACTTCATGTCCAAGAATAAACACATATGAATCGGTTGTGTTTGTAACGAACATGTTTGTTAGCAAACCATAACTCATGTAGAGTTACATGTTTACCTGCTTTTGTCATTTGTAACGTTAGCCCTTCTTTATCCCAGCAAACCCACTAAATGTATTGCTAACGGTGTTAGCTAGTTGTAGCATTAGCTTTCAGTGACTTTTTGGCCAAGTACGTCGTTAAGTCCAATTATTTTCTATCGTAACTTGCCACACGGGCTCCATATAGTCCCAGCATGACGAGCTAACAGTTTGTGTTACGTTAGCTGCTAGCTAACGTCAGTCCATTGGAAACCGTCAGTAGGCACGTTATCACATTTACGTGCTTTTTCCCCTCCCGAGGTCAGTGTTGGATATTAAAGATGAAGGTGGTAACGTGTGAGATCGCATGGCACAACAAGGAGCCGGTCTACAGTCTGGACTTCCAGCACGGCTCAGATGGACGCATTCATCGGCTGGCCACAGCTGGAGTGGACACTACAGTCAGAGTGAGTGGAGATGGTTTAATGAACCAACAGTGTTGTATGAAAACATGCATGTCAGACCACAGAAATAATAGTTTACGTTCAGCTATATATGGTCACAGCTGATTTACAGAGTGCGTGCTTAATGACTCTTTGCCCTGATGTGGATGCAGCTGTGGCGGGTGGACAGCGGCCCCGATGGGAAGGCGGTGGTGGAGGTTCTGTCTAATCTGGCTCGACACACCAAGGCTGTCAACGTAGTGCGCTTTAGCCCCAACGGAGAGCTGCTGGCCTCAGGAGGAGACGGTATGTCACACGTAGGAGTAGTACACGTATACTAGATAAAATATGTCAGTATCTGAAATGCACTGATGATGTTAATCTCAAAACAGAACCGATATTTACAAATACAATGACCTTTAGTAATGTTTTATTATCTGGTACAGATGCAGCAATTCTGCTGTGGAAGCTTAACGACTCAAAGGAGCCTGAGCCGGCCCCCATGTTCCAGGAGGAAGAAGATGCTCAGCTGAACAAGGAGAGCTGGTCTGTGGTCAAGACTTTAAGGTACACAACTGTCAAAAGCACTGTGGGGCCCAAAACAGGTATTATTTATTCATTCTACATTATTTACAGAGAAACAATGACAGATGTACTGTCGATTTGTATTTAGGTAAAGATAGTTTTCCAACACCAGTCCTTTGATGAGCAGTGATAGTTCAAGTAACTGAAAGTATTAAATCATGTCTTGGCAACGCAATTCAGTAACGCTGCGTTGGGGCAAACACAAGTTTACGATACGTACACATTTTGTTCAGTAAGATTATCTTCACAAATGAAAACCACTTTAACTTTTTGAAGCGTGAATGCGATCGGTGGAGGTAAAATGCTAACGTTAGCCTTTAAAAGAACTACACCCCGGCTGCATGAGCGCGAGTATAAACATAAAAGAGGCTTTGAAGGCTTGATGACATTTGGTCTCATTTAGCTACTTGTTAGCAACCGCCTTTTTTAAGACACGTAAAAGCTCTTAAGCTTGTTCTAACCACAGATCTTATTTCACGCAGCTAACCAAAAGCCCATTAAACCATTTCAAATGTACTATCTGTTTGATGTGAATGTGTTGCAATACTGTGGTTACAGAAAGACATTTCTTATTGAATTTGTCTTCAGGGGACACATAGAGGACGTGTATGACGTCTGCTGGACCCGGGATGGAAACATGATGGTGTCTGGCTCTGTTGATAACACGGCTATTATGTGGGACATCAACAAAGGTTTGTTAGGACTCAGATATGTGCATTCCATTCAGTTTCATCTGTTATACTTGTATTTTAGTCATATGAATCCACATCATACTGTAAAGTATGTAAGATAATATCTTGGTTCTTGTGTTCAGGACAGAAGCTGTGCATCCTGAATGACCACAAGAGCTACGTGCAGGGGGTGACCTGGGATCCTCTGGGGCAATACGTAGCCACTCTCAGCTGTGACAGGTAGAAAAACAGAGATTCAGACAACCTGGTCATCCCCCATTGCCCCATGATGGATCTAATCTTCATTAAATTAATGTGTTTGCTGTTGCTTAGCTTCATACTTAAGATGTCTGTGTTTTCCTCCCCTTCAGAGTGATGCGTGTGTTCAACACTCACACCAAAAAGAAAGCCTTCTGTATCAGTAAAATGAGCCCTGGGCCACTCTCAGAGGGAGAGGTCAGTAGAATGTTTGTATATAGTTCTGATTGAAATAATCATTTTTTGAGGTTTCTGAAAAAGTAATTCTGTTGACCAAGACATACTTGTCTTCTTTATGTGGTCTTAAGTTATGAATTTACTCTGTAATATCTTCAGAGATCTGCTGCCAAATGTGTGAGTCAGTCATGTGACACACACACACACAGTGCTGCATTTCTCTTTGTCGTTGCAGGTCAAGCCGTACAGAATGTTCCACGATGACAGCATGAGGTCATTTTTCCGACGGCTTTCCTTCACACCTGATGGGTCTTTCTTGTTAGCCCCAGGTACATAAGCATCCTGCTCTAGGTGTGGCTTTTAGCTGCCATTTATCTGGTAACATTTGATTGTTGTAATATCCTAACTAAGGTCCATCCATCCATCCATTTTCCTCCGCTTATCCGGGGTCGGGTCGCAGTGGCGGCTAATTAAGGTCATTTATATAAACTAATTTCCGTCTTTCGTTGTCGCCCTTTGTGACCGTAGCTGGATGTGTGGAGCTTGGAGAGAACATCATAAATACCACCTACATCTTTTCCAGAAAGAGCCTCAAGAGGTAAGTTTTGTTGCTTTTATGGTTTTTCCGAGTAATTTTTGTCGGTAGTAATTCCACTAACTGATGTACAACTGTGTTTTAGGCCTATTGCCCACTTGCCGTGCCCGACTAAAGCTACGCTGGCTGTGCGCTGCTGCCCCGTCTACTTTGAACTGAGGACCAAGTCGGACGAAGGCAAGAACAAACGCCCCATTAGTCAACAGACAACAACGATAATGAAGCCCTCCCCCCTTTTTTGAAATTGTCTACACCGTTTGTTTTACCGTTTGTCCTCTACAGACGGTTCGGTTCAGGTTCTTCCCAACGTATTCCAGCTGCCGTACCGCATGGTGTTTGCTGTGGCATCCGAGGACTCCATCTTCTTGTATGACACGCAGCAGACCATTCCGTTCGGCCTGGTGTCCAACATCCACTACCACACACTCAGTGATCTTACATGGTGAACTATTCTATCGTCTTCTTCTGTAGCTCTTTCATGGGTTACAGATAGTCCTCATTTGTAGGAATAAATTGTGGCGGATGTCGTAGACCTAAGTGCTAATAGTTCTATTTCTCTATATATATTTTAAATGATTAAATTAAGACGTCTTGAACTATCTGTTTTAGACACGTTTTTGTATCGTATCACCTTTAGGTCCCGAGACGGTTCCTTCCTGGCAGTGTCCTCCACAGACGGCTACTGCTCCTTCCTGTCCTTCTCTCCCGGGGAGTTGGGCACTCCCCTGAAGGAGCCCCCCACCCTGGAGGTCTTTGTCCCAAGCACTGGTGTTGAGAAAAGGGGCAAGAAGTCCTCAGCGGCCAGGACCTCGTCTCCTTTGACCCAAACGCCAAGCTCAGCACAGACTCCCACATCCCAAACCGGCCTCAGCAAAGATGTCCCCTCTGTCACCCCCCCAGAGGAGAAGAGGAGCACCCCGAGTGCCAAGTCTAAACCTCAGCCCCGTAGGATCACCCTGAACACCCTGGAGGGCTGGGGGAAGCCCTCCGCCGCTAAAACCACCGCTCCTCCTTCAGCACCTCAGACCCCAACGTCTGCAAGCAGCAGTGCTCCCTCTACTCCCCAACCCTGTGTCACCCCTCTCACCCCCACTACCTCCTCCACAACACAACCCCGCATCGCCCCTCTCACCCCCACTACCTCCTCCACAACACAACCCCGCATCGCCCCTCTCACCCCCACTAACTCCTCCACAACACAGCCACGCATCGCCCCCCTCACTCCCTCCACCCCGAAAGCCCTCAAGAGTGGTAATAGTGCTGGCTCCACCACTCCCAAGGGTGCAACCACCCCAAAGGGGCCGACCCCACGGTAATGCGAAAGTACAGCTATGTTTAATTCTGTGAAAGTGAATTGGTTTATTATATATTAAGGGTGAACCTTTGTACATGCACAGCTATGCTGTGATTGTCGGCAGGTAGACTTCCACTATTGTGTAGTAGGACTGCAGCTCATGATTTTTACATTATTGACTAATCATTTCATAATATATTTCAGCAAACAATGAGAAATAGACATCACTATTTCTTAGGCCCCAAGATGGCTTCAAACTGCTTGTTTTGTTCAAAATCTTTTATCTATGTGCGACTTCACTGCCAATCAATGAATCGTTTAAGCAGGAGTGCATAGCATACTTTCTCTGTATGTATTGTTTGTTGATGTGTTTTCAATAATTGTGTCAGTATTCACCTGAGTGACGGGGATGTTTTTGTCCGTTTCCGTCGCTCACACATTTAAATACGTCTGCACACTGCCCCAAACCACTCAAGTCATTTGTGTGATTTAATTGATCACACAGGAGAATTAATGTCATTTATTTTCTGAACCAGCAATATCTTCCTAAATGTTTTCATCCACTCCGGGTATTTAAAACTGTAGATGGTGTGAAGGATGCAGGAGCGGCCTCATACTGGACTGCATATGGTTATTTATGGAAATACTTGAACTATTCAAATGTGTGTTGAATGGCGTCAGACTGAGGAAGTAACACACCGAGCACACTGCGTCCACCTCCCTCCCCCGAAAGATTAAAGTAACTAAGCTGATTATCTCCAAAGATGCAGTTTAAAGGAGTACTAAACGCAAGAAAGCGCTGCGATATTCAGAATGTGTTTTTAAAAAAGCAGGAAAAATATAAATGGCCGTAATGGGCTTGCAATGTTTTTGTCTGCACTGGCAGTGAGAACAAAGCCTGTCTGGTACGAGGGATCCGTTGGACCCCCCACTGACTATAAAAACAGTAATCACTGACAGACAGCGTTAGACAATGGCAGGTCTGCACATGCTTTTGTGTTTGCCTTGTATCTGTAGCTTGGAGTGTTTGCATTTCGACTGAATCAGGAACAAACTGTGATTAACGGTGTAGAAGAGAAGAAGTTATTGTCACATCTTGTGTGTTTTCTCATGCTTTCATCCTTTTTCTTTACAGGAGAGTATCTCTGACTCCCATTGCATCCCGATCTCCAGCTATTAGCTCACTCTTCCGCACTCCCTCCTCCACGGAGAAGGCCAAACATGGTTAGTGAGTGCAGCTGCTTCCTGTTGACCTTCATGTTGCAAATATCACAAAAGACACAAAACAATATGGGACTGCTCAGTAATCCATCCACCTTCATAGACGCCCTCACAGTCTCATTTGTGTTGTGATGTATCGGTCCAACGTTGTTTCTCCTGATGCTGATTCCTCAACGCAGGATATCGTCATTCATCAGGGAAGAATCGGATCAATACAGATCACACTTATATGATTTCTGCTCTTTGAATATATTTCTGTAGCTTGGCAGAAAAGTAGCTTAAAAGGAGCTTAAAAACTCTTAATTTAAATAATATTACCGTTTACATTTGTTTTTGACCATCGATTTCTGATAACTCAAACACATTGGTTCAGAGGTCAAACTGAAACATTGGTAATTTGTCCTTAATTGCGCAGGAAAGTTGTTTTTCTATGGCAAGCACAGTAGGTCAAAGTTGAAGTGGGTCTGTGAACTGTAATCAGTGTTTACAGCGAGCATAAAACCTGCCATTCACTTTTGTTTTCTCTTTGGAATAAATTTGGCTAACCTGGGGGTTCGTTAAGTTATAGTTGTGTCCTGACTTTAACATTTTCATTACTAGTGTGTTAACTAGTCAGTTGATCTGCTACATGAAAGAATATCTACATACGGTTGCTTACATCACAGCAGAAGGCAGACAGAACCAGGCTACCATGTGCAACGCTGCCGTCACTGATCCGTTCACTTGTATTCCTGCAGAACGTCCTTCCCCTCCCTCTGATCCAGTGTGCCAGCCTCCAGAGTCCAAACGGCCGAAGACCAGTGAGCCCCCCGTGAAGACTAGTGTCTCATAGGAACATTGTGGTGCTGTGATATCGGCCCATACAGCAAGGGGGTGACCGTTACAGAAGCGACAAAACCACTGCGGCTCCTCGTGGATGCGACGCCATCGTGCAACAGCATTGCGTGTGTGTGTGGATACGATCTGTCGGTGAAGCTTTAACCCCACGTAATGTTGTCGTTATACAACAAACCGCATTGCAGTACGTGTCCTTGAATTAATGCTTATTTTAGTCTTTGGTGTGTTTTTGTATCATACAGTAAACAGGTAATTGTACTGTATTTGATTTACATTTAGATGCTTATGTGTGGTTGCACCAGAGGGAAGGTTTTTCTCATTCTTTTTCAGAAAAATGTGATTGTGAAACTAAAACAGCTCGAAACCTGAAGAATAAAAAACACAAGCGCTTCCAGGTTTAGTGCCTCGTGAAAGCTTTGAATACACAACCTGCGTCTTAATTTGATGCAGACCGTGGTTCAGCAACTTGAGTGTAAAGTTAAACATTGTCTTTTTGTCATATTGTCCAATAAAGGATGTTTCATATAAAGTGAGTGTTTGAGTGGTTTGTAGAAAATAACTGGGATGATTCATGCTTTCTTAGCTACAAGCAGCTGACTGTTGTGTTATTGTCTGAGGAAAACCGTCATTAATGAGCTGTTTTTGCACTCGGCTTAAACTTGAGCCATCTTTACACAATCCTTGTGAGAACCAGGCTGATTGATGTACAGAAGAATAATACTGACTCAGCAAACAAATAATGCTGCAATGTTTGCTGAGAAGATCAACAGCCATGATATTAAGGCTATTTGTCTTTATGTTCAAGACTGGCCAGGATTTTTATTTCTTATTCTGAGGTTGGATGATTTTGACTGTAAACCAACAAGATCTATACTTTTTCCTTTCTTGTATTTTTTTTATGTAAATTAATTATTGAGTTAACTGTTAATGTCTACATGAAGGTCTACATACTGCCTGGAAAAACTGATGGATAAATAATGATTCTATTTCTTTATTGTCACATTTGTAAACATAACATACACCATATTCAATTCATGAAATGAAAGTCAATGTTACTCTAGATCACTTCAAACGCTGAATAAAAAATGCTGTTCAACAACAGTATTCAATAACCTCTTTTTTAAACGCCACAATGATTAAAATTCATTATTGAACATGCATTGTTTTGGTGTTGACATATAGGCGAGTGGGTGATGTATTAATTTGATACAGATGTTTTAATTTTCTGTTTTATGTGAAATATTGGGGACAACTCGGAGTTAGATTTTGTGTTGAAAGTTTTGTGAAAACTGAGCCAAAAGTGATTGTAAAATGAAAACTGTATTTCAATATTTGTAACTGATTTAAGATGGTAGTGACTACAATTTAGAATCTGAGATTATTAGTTGCCGTTTGTTCTTGCTTAATAACGTCAGGTCAATTTAGGAAGATAAAAACTGGACAAATTTAATTTAAGAGTACCTGCGTGTCAGAGGAGAGGGAAATACATTAATCATATATATTTATCTTGACTGTGCAGCAAGTGAAGCAAATACTAGTTTACTGGCGTGTGCGAACAACCTACCTTGCTGTAACGGGAAGAAAACTAACTTGAGTGTCAGCTCTGTCAGCCAATCACATGTCGTCTGCTAGAATCTCTTTAACGCTTCTGCTAATGGCCTTTGTGTGAAGGCGGGGAGGACTCGTCTCGGTTAGGCTGCTGATTAGCAACAAACAGAAGGTTACGAGTTTAAGAAATTGGACCGCCAGCCTGTCTTTGCGGCACCGAGAGCGGCGCTAACTGTGGCGGATGTCCAACCGGAGCTTGTTGTGTCGCTTTTGAGCGGAACCCCGGTGGTGATTTCGCAACATTTCGGGGGCTTATCGCCGAGACAACCCCTCGCGTTCAGGTCGTTTCAAGTGGCGATGCTGAGCCGATAGCTGCGTCATCATGTTGCTTCCGACTCGAGTTGTCGAAAAGAAATCTCAAGTTAACGCCAGCGGTGAGGCTGCCCGCCGTCATCCCGCCGGAGGCCACTCCCGACCCCTGAGATAGATGGAAGACGAGCTGCTGGTGTGCGGCTCACGGTGAAACCCGGTCTTACGGTGTCGCTGTGAAACTGGTGACTTTACATCACTTCGCGCGATATATATATATACTGCGTTTATTACCTAACGTTTACAATCGGATGGACGTCCATTGATGTTGCGTCGCGTTAGAAAAAAAGCGCAATTTTTACAAAAAATATGACCAACCTCTGAAAGTTTAACTGGATGCGTATTTTAGGGATGTTAGCCACAACTGTTTGGAGAGTGAGAAGTGATGCTCTCACTGACAGTTAGGGTGCGTTACGAAGCAGGACCCTCTAGTGAAATGCTGCTCACTCCCACCTGGTGGGGACTATCTTCGTTAGCGCCAGTGGAGAAAAACTAGCTTTTGTAAGCAATGAGAGACGTGGTGGTGCATTTGAGCTTAACAGGCTAATTTGTAGTCGTCCAGCGGGATATGTCAGCCTGTTAGCGGGGTGTATAGTTGCCAATTATTGTTGGGGTCGGTGGTCTGTTGTCTGCTGTCAGCGTATCCACGTGGACTTTGTTTCAGGTCGGTGGTGTAAAGTTTGGCGTTGTAACATTACCGGGTGTTTGAGAGGGGGCAGGTGCGGTCCTTCTAAAGTTAAATATACATTACAATATAAAAAATGGCCGGCGACTGCACCCACACCAATGCCCGTTACGCGAACGCAGAGACGGTTTGTCCGTCCAAGCCGTGGTCGGACGGAGCCGGAACCGGAGCGATGGAGTCCGCCGGGAACTCTGAGGGGCGTGGACTTCCCACACGGTGGTCGCCCAACTTCGAGACGATAGACGGGCTGTTGTACCGCAAGAAGCTGGAAAGAGGCTTCGTCAACTACCGGGAGGTTTTGGACGAGGATCGGAGACCCGAGGCCCTCTCCACCTTTCACCGGCGGAGGCTCGGCCAGCGCCACCTCTCCCTGGAGGAGACTTATAAATGCGTGGCTGAAAACTACTGGTGGGAAGGTATGGACTTCCCTTCCGGCTTTACATCTGACATAACAGAAACACAGCATGTTGTTCCTGACTCTGAACACCAGCTTGTTATGTGTTATCTTATCTAGAAACTGTTTGTATTGTTGGGGAGTCAATGGCATTTAAAACACTAGTGATTAACTCAATCAAAGATTAAGACATGCACTCACACATAAATGACATTTATGTCATAAATGACATAAATGTCTACATTTCCTCTTGAAGCTCTCACTAGCTTGGACCCGTTAATATTTTTGTCTGTATTCTCTTCACAGGGATGTATTTCCAGATCAGAGATTTTGTCCTGGGCTGTCTAGAATGCCAGCGCACCAAGAAAACAGAGGTATGTAATACGATCCTGTATTCATTTTAATCATCAAACTTTCAGTCTTTTTCTAATTTGTCTGCATCTCACACTTCTGAGTTTACACTCTCATTCTCACTTAGTCGTGCTCTCACACTCGGATGTCTCACACATTGTATTCCTATAATGATGCCTCTCTTATCTGCCTCTCAGGAGCCGGGTGGCAGAGGATGTGTCACGAAGACGATGGAGTCGCATAGCGGCGACATGCTGAGCAAGCTGAGGAGTCAGCGGGAGGCGGGGCTGTTCTGTGACATTACACTGCGGACCAACGGGAGGTCCTACTCGGCCCACAGAGCCGTCTTGGCGGCCGTCAGCGATCACTTCCAGGAAGTCTTCACGGAAATGGACTCGAGCATGAAGGCAGACATAGATCTCACCGGTAAGATTTGAGGTCCAAACTGACAAAACACTGCTGTTTGAGTTCTCATTGTCCCCAGATGTACCCCCCCCAAAAAGATGCATTTGAGTGTTCTTCTTGAACTTCTCAGTCAAGCTCATCACCAGGAAGTGTTCATCACTGTTCCTCAAGATACTACACTGTTATCAATTCATCTCCAGACTATTTGATCTGTGTTTTTCTCTGTGAAATGCCACGAAATAATGAGAATTACCCAGAGCCCGATGTGACATTCAAAGATATTAAGTTACCATCATACTTAGAATAGAGAAGCTGGTACCAGGCATTATCAAAATAGTTGCAGATTCATTTTCTGTTAATTGAGTAATCTTTGCATTGCTAGTTAATGGTATGTTTAATTCTAATTATAATAATAAAGAATGTTTCTGTGATTAACATGTCCAAGTTAGTACAAACAGAATTGTTTATGCATGGTTTCCTTTATTTAGCTTGTGCAGGGACTTTCCCATCAACTCAGTAGTTCATCTCTCATCATTCAAACAATGGTCTGTGGGAAACAGAGAGCTGCAGATGATGCATACATACATACAATGGTCATTCAGGCAACAGCAGGCTGTATTTGTCCGCTGTATTTAATGTCCTTTTGAAACGGTTTCCGGCTTGTCGGTTCATGACGACGTTTTAATTCGATCAAGATATTCGGAGTTGGAGGGTCCAGACCCTGAATTGGGACACAACCATCGTCTGTCTTCCCTATTACGCATGTCTTTGATGTGTGCCGTCAGACAGGAGCAGAAGTGGCCCTGATTAAAGCCGTTGTTATATTGTCTCTCCACCATCATGTTTACACTCTGCTCCCGCTCTGCCTGCTGCCTCTCTGATCCTCTGTTTGCACAGTCACTTTCATCTTACTCCCTGATTGACCACGGTGCAGCATGTATAATTTAAAGACTCCCCTTTTTTTTTTTTTTCCTCTCCAGGTTTTGGAGAGGACAACCTTCTGTCTCTGCTGGAGTTCTCCTACTCCTCCACTCTGTGCGTTCGCCAGCAGGACCTACCCGAAGTCATCGCCATGGCCCGCCACCTGGGCATGTGGCCCGCGGTGGAAGCCTGCTCTGCTCTCATGAAGGAGCAGGAGCAGAAACTCCATCCTCGCAAGGACTTCGCCTCAGCCTGTTGCTGCCAGCAGAGGGAAGGCAAAAGGAAAAGGCTTTTTGGATCGGAGAACCATGTGGACAACGGCTTCAGTCGAATGCTGGGTGCATCCGATGAGTCTTTAGAAGGGAGTCCGAGGCGAAACTTGCGGAGGACGCCGAAGGCCGAAGGCCACAACGGCCTCCCTCTTAGCCCCTCGCACAGGATGAAGCTCATGGACTTCAAATCTCCCTCACTCAAGAAAGCCACCACGCCTCGACACACCAACCCGCAGAATTACTCGCGCATATCTCCACCGAACACCCGTCTCCTCCGCTCCACTCCCGGGGCTGCCAAAGAGGTTCTGAGGTTGCTGCCCGTGCCGGAGAGCCCTCGGCGAAACCGAAAGGCTCACTCTATCGCCCAGCTCTCCCGCACCTCTATGTCGATGGTTAAGAAGGTCGCGGTGCGCAGCCCCGTGAGGGTAAAGCAGGAAGTGGAGGAGGTCGGAGAGGATGAACAGGATAACGCGAGGGCACAGGAGAAGTACGAGCTGATGAATGTTCTCGGGTTGCAGAGGACCGCCCTCCTCCCCAGACCTGAAGATCTGATTGGCTGGCGACAGAAGAAACGCCTGAGGAAGCTGAAGGCGAACAACTATTCACTGACAAATCGGCGGAAACCACGCCCCACCTCCCCGGGACTACCGTACGGGGCTCTGACACTGTCCCTTCCCCTCTGTAACCCCGTTAACACCCACCTCCTCAACAAGTCAGGGAAGACCAGGCCCGTGGGTCCGGTCAGCAAAGAGCAGATGACGGCAAAGAGGCCAAAGGCCATCCCGCGACACATCCCTCCAAGTGACAGGAGCATGCGGAGTCAAGGTATGTTGCCAGACATGTTCCAGCCCGCATGCAGGGCTCTCTTTGGTGGGAGGAACCTCAGACGGTCAGTGAGGAAGGGCGACGGCGCCCGCCTTCCTGCCCAGCCGCCTCAGCAACGCAACACCAAGAAAGTGCTCGTGAGAAACGCGGTCAGGATCAAATCGGAGCCGACCGAATACTCCGTCTTAGGCTTCCCTCTTTCATCCAACAAATTGCCGCCTTCACACAGGACACAAGCCAAGAATCAGGTCCCCGTAGAGACGGTCAGAACGCCGCATTACAACAGCAGCCGACCGGCACCGAAGGCCAAGCTTAGGCGGGGCTCCATGGTGGAGGTGGAGAAGACGATGCGCAGAGAGGAGGGCAGGAAGATCGGGGTCATGGATAACGAACCCGACGGGCTCCAGTTTTCGGAGCGAGCACCTCCGGCATCCCTCTACAGCCACCCTCTGTACAAAGTCATCAAAGAGGAGCCCGCGGACCCCGTGCCAGTGGGAGGACCTTTCCCCGAGCCTCCCTCGTCGGACCTGGGCAAGCGCCAGAGCAAGCCCCCCATCAAACTACTGGACTCGGGCTTTCTTTTCAGCTTCTGTCGGCCCGCGGGGGGGCCGATGGCGTGCCTGAAGAAAGAGGAGGAGAGCGTGGATATCTGCCTGACGCGCTCTGTGTCACAAGTTGGGGAGAAATTTGGAGCAGAGGAGTCCCCCCACAGGGCGCTGAGAGCCAGAGGGCCGACCCCGCTGCCTGCGGTGAAGAAGGAGAGGAGCGTGAGCCAAAGCAGAGCTCAGAGACCCCGGCAAAACTCCCGACACAGCACTCCTCACCTGGCCAAACCTGTCGGGTCAAAGGCCAAGCCAAAGGTAGATGAAAGGGAGAGCAGTGGTTTATTTTGGGATCATAAAGCATCCAGGCGGGAAAAAGCAGTTAAGGGGGAACGATGCAGAAAATGTCACCTTCTACCTTTTTGATTTTGCATGTATATGATGTATCTTGCATCTACAAAATGTGCTTCAATCCCTTCGTTTCTCCTGCATCACCAGCAGCAAGGTACTCTCCCTCCGAGCAGCAGGAGCTGCGTCCCGCCGGACGCTGTCCGTCGGGCGAGGCTGAAGCGGCTCCGAGGGCCTCGTAGTCAAGTCCCAAAAGCGGCCCACACCTGTGTGCAGTGCCCGGCCTCCTACAAGGACTGTGATGCTCTAATCATGCATCGCCTCAGGCACATCGAGGGCAAGCACTGGCCATGTCTGGTAAGACCTTAACCTGGAATCACACGACTCTATAAGGGGTTGAAAATCATGACCTGAAGTGCCAAAAACCTGCAGATTTTAACCCCGCCCAGCATTGTACCATTTAGAGTGAAATCCAGCTGTGTGGTGAGATTCAAGACGGGTACGCCTCATCTGAAGTGGGTGCTCTGCTAGTTGATTGGTTGTGATAAAAGTGCTGACTTTTGCAAGTCTGTGTGCGAGTACATTTACTCAAGTAATGTACTTAAGTACAATTATGAAGTACTTGACTTTAGTATTTGCCTTTTTATGCCAATTTATACTTGTTGTACTCTAATACATTTCAGAGAAATATGTTGTACTTTTTACCTCACTACTACCTGACAGCTATAGTTACTTTGAAGATTATTTTTTAAGCTTGTTGGGAACTTTGGGCACACGTGCCACCAATGCCACTAACCAAGGGCTTACTAGCAATAGTGTGCAAGATAGATTTATACCACTATGTATATCTGTCTGGTAAATAAGAAGCTGGAGACAGTTAGCTTAGCACAAAGCCGCCCCATGTGTAGCCTCAGTATAACGTCTCCGTTCGTGTTCCTTGCCGTTAACCCGTCGTCCTCCCCTCTCTGCTGCGTAGCTCTGCAGTAAGACGTTCTTTCGACTGAGGAACGTACGGAACCACATCCGCACCCACGACCCCAAGTTGTACAAATGTCGGAGCTGCATTGCTGCCGGTTCCTGAGGGTCTGCTCCAGCAGCGAGACTGAGGTGAGTGAACAGTTGACACCTTTCGAGGCTGAGCTGCGCTTAACTCGCCTCGCTCATCTGTTGTCTTTGGTGGAGCTGTCTCACAAGTGATTTTTTTTTTTTTTTTTTTTTTGTCTGCTTCTTAACACTATGTCTTCCAGGATGAAGGCTTTCGCTGTGTGACACCAGCGACCCGCTGACGCCAGAGGCACATGATCGATCAGCAGCTTGTAAATAATGCGTCTGTCACACACAAGAACAAACGGGCTGTGGAAAAGGCATAATTACTCTGATTCTAATCATTGCTGTCGCCAACGATCGCTAATGTTAATTAAATAACCAAACCGAGGCTGCTGGTCCTGTTTGGGTTAAACTTGAACATTACACTCAGGGGGTGGGGAATGTCGTGCCACGGTATAAAGTGATCTAATGTCACGGTTGTGTATAAAATGAAATGTAAAGTGATTGTTATAACTATTACTGCTACGTATTATTATTTTTATATGTATAGATGCATCTCGAGTGCACTTATGTCATAGCTTACGTTGTAAACCTAAGAAGCGGTGATGAAATTGAAGGTTTTGGAGTCGGCGGCGGGAAAACTTGAAGTGATGAAAGAGCTGGAGGGAATACTTGAAGTGGGCGGGGTCCTAGGAGTGAGAAGGTCCTTTGGGTGCTTCACTGGGTCTTTGTCCTCTTGGTGTGCTAACCAGTCTGTCCCCTCCTTACGTATTTATCTCTCATCGTGTCTCGTGGTCGGGGGTTTGACTCCGGGCCGGTATGGTGACACCACTGCATGTGTATTCGCGGGCCGTTTGTGGTCCGCTGTCTTTTCTAAGGCTGCCAATTTTGAAAAAGGGAAATGTGTGTGTCGTTTTTAATGTGAATTTCTGGCTAGTAATCAACACAGATGTTATATTGATCTCTTCCACTTTGATCCAAGAAAAAGACACTTGTCGTCTTGTTCTACTAAAAAAAATTCCCCTCCTACTGAATGATGGTCACATTAAGAGATATTTAAGTTTCACAAAATGATTTTAGAAATAAATGAGCTGTCTATTGCTATCTGTTAAAATAATGAATAAATTGTTGCCTTTTACATCTTGTTGTTCTGGCTTTAATTACATGTTTTAGGTTTTATTACTGTAACTGAACAAAGGACACAATTCTTGATTTATTAAATTTGTATTATTCTAACCATAGAAACAAACTATGTAGAGATGCATATGTTAGATATTGTATTTCTATTGCCAAAAAATACTCTTAACTTGAAACAAGTACTCTATCAACTATTAGTCTGTTATGATAATTAATTGGTTTCAAGCTAAAATGGAAATCATTATGTGGTTCCAGCCTCTCAAATGGGCGTATTTGCTGCTTTTCATTGTCTTAATATTAAAGTCAATTTGTTTGGACAAAACAAGCCACAAGAAGGTGT
The DNA here is from genome assembly GCF_004355925.1 of Anarrhichthys ocellatus. NCBI lineage: Eukaryota > Metazoa > Chordata > Actinopteri > Perciformes > Anarhichadidae > Anarrhichthys > Anarrhichthys ocellatus. Next base: position 2,299,674 of record NW_022280077.1, on the reverse strand, counting down.
CTGTTGGGCTTTAGGAAATGTTTCATCATTTTAAAAAACAAACGATTAATTGAGAAAAGGTCTAGCACATTAATAGATCATGAAAATAATTATTTCAGGAGATATTTTTTAACCTGGAGAGAAAATATTTCCATCTACAATATTAACGATCTTATAGTGCAAACCTGCTCCCGTTACAAAGTCGTAGTGGTGGTGATAACGAGGCACTGGATTGTTGGATAAATCTGCAGTGGGTTCAGCTCTGAACATTTATCCGGTCAGGAGGAGGAGGAGTTCTGTCTGTGGACGTTGTGATCCAGGAGGAATGAGGAAGAGCTTTAGGTGTGAATCACACATCTTTGCATCCTTTCTGACTGATTCAGCCGCAGCATAAATGAAGGTTGTTGTGTTATCACGTGTGCAGCAAGACCAGCTGAAGTACAGACTCATGTTAAACCAATTTAAGAAGAAGCCGTGATGAGCCGTCCGACAGCATTTAGTCATTACACCGAGAAGCTGGAACACAAAATGTACAATGACAGGTAGGAGCAGCTAATATGTGGATACATGGGACAGTCATCATTTTCAAAAATTATGAAAAATAGTTAAATTAGGCATTTTGAGTTCAGTAAGGCAATCAATACATACAAAATATGGAAATAAAACATCAAATAGTGAAAATAAGGCTTTTGAAATGAATAAATTAAATATACTGGGAGTCCACATATATTAATGAATTTGGGGGAAAGTACGTATGGTGTGCAGCATGATACACTCACCGGCCACTTTAATAGGCACACCTGTTCAATTGCTTGTTAACACAAATAGCTAATCAGCCAATCACATCGCAGCAACTCAATGCATTTAGGCCTCTAGACGTGGTGAAGACGACTCGCTGAAGTTCAAAGCGAGCATCAGAACGGGGAAGAACGGGGATTTAAGTGACTTTGAACGTGGCATGGTTGTTGGTGCCAGACGGGATGGTCTGAGTATTTCAAAAACTGCTGATCTACTGGGATTTTCAAGCTCAACCATCTCTAGCGTTCATAGAGAATGGTCCGAAAAAGAGAAAATATCCAGTGAGCGGTAGTTGTGTGGACGAAAATGCCTCGTTGATGTCAGAGGTCAGAGGAGAATGGGCAGAGTGGTTGGAGGTGATAGAAAGGCAACAGTAACTCAATTAACCACTCGTTACAACCGAGGTATGCAGAACACCATCTCTGAACGCACAACACGTGGAACCTTGAAGCAGACGGGTTACAGCAGCAGAAGACCACACCGGGTGCCACTCCTGTCAGAAAAGAACAGGAAACTGAGGCTGCAATTCCCACAGGCTCACCAACACTGGACAATAGAAGATTGGAAAAACGTTGCCTGGTCTGATGAGTCTCAATTTCAGCTGCGACTTTCAGATGGTAGGGGCAGAATTTGGCGTAAACAACATGAAAGCATGGATCCATCCTGCCTTGTGTCAATGGTTCAGGCTGCTGGTGGTGGTGGTGTAATGGTGGGGGGGGGGTATTTTCTTGGCACACTTTGGGCCTCTTAGTACCAATTGAGCATCATTTTAACGCCACGGCCTTCCTGAGTATTGTTGCTGGCCATGTCACAGTGGACCCATCTCCTGATGGCTACTTCCAGCAGGATAATGCACCATGTTACAAAGCTCAAATCATCTCAAACTGGTTTCTTGAACATGACGATGAGTTCACTGTACTCCAATGGCCTCCACAGTCACCACATCTCAATCCAATAGAGCACCTTTGGGATGTGGTGGAACGGGAGATGCACATCATGGATGTGCAGCCGACAAATCTGCAGCAACTGCGTGATGCTATCACGTCAATATGGAGCAAAATCTCTGGGGAATGTTTCCAACACCTTGTTGAATCTATGCTACGAAGAATTAAGGCAGTTCTGAAGACAAAAGGGGGTCCAACCCGGTACTAGCAAGGTGTACCTAATAAAGTGGCCCATGAGTGTACATCAAATGTATTAATATAGCAGATGTAAATCACATGGACAGAAGCGGAAAGTGACGAGACACATTTGCATCTTGTCCTGTTCTCATTAACATTAGCATCAGAAAACATTAAAGGATGGAGAGGATATAGAGAAGAACGGAGAAGAAGATATATATTTCAGATAGATGTGAAGTAAAGCTGACAGACACTGCGTGTGGTTGGAGAGGATTTGATGCACGGTCAGTAGAGAAGAGCTTCTGAAGGTTCTGCCTTCCTCAGTAACTCAGTCCCACCTGCCTCTCTATGCGGTGAAATCTAAATACTAATGACAGATTTGTGATCAATAAATGATTGAATATAAAGTATTCAACATGGATTTTATTTATAATGTAAAGTTCATTATTAACAGCATTTCCTTTAGATGTGCTTCTTGTGCATACACAAAACTGGAATCTGCAGACTGCTCGTTGTTTCCGTAATCATGTTTATGTCCTGTTGACGAGCAATGTTTAGATCAATCTGATCCTCATCAGGCGAGAGAAGTCTTACATGCACAGCAATGTATTGTGGCAGCAAAGAACAGTCTGCAAATTCAACTTTTGCCAGTTTTTTTTCCTCTAATAAAACCCCCTTTTTAGATAATGCATGCACAAAGTACTAATGTTTGGAATTTAGACATTTTTCACGTCTTAAGATCCACAAATGCATGTTACATTTAAGTGCTGGTGGCTCTGTAAATAAATGTAAAAACCCCATGTTGTTCAATGTACCTGCTTCAGGCCGGTGATATGTACGAGGAATACCTGCCAACGGTTTAAGTTGGGTTGTATTTGTGGGTGTGAGAATGTATTCACACATTTCGACAGGTTTCTCTCCTTCCTCTATTTCCACCCCGCTTTGAGCTCAGCGCTGAGGACACATGTTGAAACTTCATCAGTGTCTTTTGAGGCAAGCTGCTGAAACCCAAACTGCTCTGCAGCTGAATCTAGCTCTCACAAGCTGCGAAAGATACTGGTCAAAAGAGAATATTTCAGCAAAGAAATCTCTCTGACGTATTTGCTGCAATGAGAACGCTCGTCAAACCCGAGGAAGCGGGGACTTCTTTGTTCACTCTGCAAAAAGCATTCACATTCACATTTCTCTCTCCTTTGAGTGCATCACTTCCCATTTCTTTGATTATTCAGGTTTCACCGCCAATGCATCCGTCACCAAAACCCCAAAACATGATTGTTTTTCTATCTTATCTCTGACTGAAGTAAATGAACAGCCCTTTTGCTGTTCATGCACAGCAATGCACTATAATGCACATGGTTTTGAACTGGCGCTTATCTACTGACTCTCTTTGGTGTTGCTTCTTTAAACTATCAGTACCTAAACCTGACACTAGATGACAGCCTGCACTAGCGGATAACAATGGCTGCTTGGTAACAATCAGAGTAAAATGCAATCCATATGAAGCCCTACCTCTGGAGTGGTGTATCTGAGAGCGAGGGGCACGTGTAAAAACAACAAGTTGACGAAAGGGCTTGAAGGATGTGATCAGTTTTCGAGCGGAAACCCTTCCACGACTTCTGGCTAAGCGTACAAATAGGAATTACCTTCATGTTCTTATATTTAAGGGTCAACGTGAGAGACATTGTGGCTGAATAAAGTGTCTGTGATTTCAGGAAGTGATAGTCGTCGTGTGAGAATGCCCTTATGTCATGAAGACTAATAATATTGTGTAGGTGTTTTCAAAAATGAATTTAAAAGGTCAAAAAGAAGATATGTCGATGTCAACCCCAAAATACTATTAGCCTGAGTATCTGTTGCAGCTCACCACAAAGTAAAACTCTCTTCACACTGCAGCAGTATTCAGGGGCCTCAGTGTACTTTTTCAGACTCATAACCAAGAGGGCTTACTTAGGTTGCCCTTGTCCCACCAGCGACTGCATATGTGGGCTTATGTGAGTTTAGGGAGCCATGGAGAGTACGCCCAGGAACAGCTGACAATTTATGCTAGTGGGGCCCCCACATTCTCAGAGAGAGAGAGAGAGAGAGAGAGAGAGAGAAGAGGGGGAGGGAGGCATAGGGGAGAAGGAGAGATGAGGAAAAATAAGGGAGGGAGTGGGGGGGTGGAGAGGGTGGAAAGAGTAAGAAGTAGGGAGCACAGCAGACCTGGGTTGAAGCGGTGAGAGAAGGAGAGAAAAAAAGGGAGAGAGAGGGAGAGGGAGGCTGTCTTGTTTGTAGCTTGTCAGCAATTGCTTGAGACAAGCTTCCCCTCCATGTGTGAAAGCTACTTGGCAGGAATGCTTGGGCTGTACCAAGTGTAGCCAGGCGAGAGGGGGGTTCCACGATAGGTACAGACCCGGATTGAGGAGCCAATGTGTGGCTGAAGTAATCCTTCGGTGGTGGCGGCACTTTGATGTTGTATCTTTGTGGATGTGTGTGTGTGTGTGTGTGTGTGTGTGTGTGTGGGTGTGTGTGTATTGAGAGGGAGGGAGCGGTGTGTGGGTGTGAATGGGGCTGGAGAGAGTGTTCTCTATGGATATGTGCTCTCTCTCCCCGTCAGCAACAAAAGAGAGGGAATGAGACACCCCCCCCCCCCCCCCCCCCCCCCCCCCAGCTCTCAAGAGAAAGAAAGCAAAAAAAAGGAAAAGAAGATGATGAAACCTGAAGTGGTCCTGCAGTGTGAATTGCGTGTGTGTGAGCACACACACACACATGGATGCTCATGTTTTGCATCAACATATTTGTG
>NW_022280077.1:2279429-2289994 GCF_004355925.1 Anarrhichthys ocellatus | reverse complement strand
GGGAGGGAGAGGACAGGAGAGGGAAGCACAGATTAATAGGGGGAGGAAGAGCAAGAGAAATGGAGAGAGAAAGACAGAGAGGCATGGAGGGGAAGAGAGGGAGAGAGACGGTAAAATAGGCAAACAGAATTAGAATGGGAGAGTTTAGTGGTGGGGTGATTTCTCAGTGTTTGGGATTAGCATGACTCTCTCACCCACACCCTCTCTCCCTCTCTCTCTCTCTCTCTCTCTCTCCCCATATATATCTCCCTTTTTCTTTCTCTCCTTCTCCGTCTATAAGCCCTGGGGATGGCACAGCTTTAGTTAAACTGCTCTATTAAACGGCGCCTGCTGAGAAAATCAAATTATAACTTCCTTTAATCAGCGAGTATCAGTGGCCCACACAGGAGCAGCCGGCTCTGACAGCACACACACAGAGAGAGGGAGGGAGAGAGAGAGAGAGAGAGGAGACTGTGACTGGAGACCTGAGGGAGGCCGATATGAACCTGTCTCCCGTCTGCTTTGGTTCCCATGGCAACAAGATAGAGTGAGGGGGAATATGGGTTGTGGAATGTCTGCATCTATCGTTTCCTCTCTGTAAGCATTCATACACAAAGATAGGCGAGAGGAAGAGAACGTACGCTCAGCGAGCCAGGGCGTCCTTCTGTTTGGGTGGCGTTTGAAGGTGGGTGCACACACTCACAGCTATTGTCATCTATGTGTCCCCGATGTCTGCCTGAGAGACACAAGTATATTTACTCAGGTACTGTGCTTGAGTACGATTATTGAGGTACTTGAGCTTTACTTGAGTACTCCCATTTTCTGTTACTTTCTACTTCTACTACACTACATTCAAAGGAAGATGTTGTGCACTTTACTCCACCACATTTATTCTACCGTGTTGGTTACTTTCAGATAAAGATGTTAGAGCATATGATCAGATTATAAAATATGCAAAGCATTTTTATATATTAAATCAGTGGTTTGCAACCATTTTTGGCTTGTGACCTCTAGCAAACAACTGTGCTTACTTGGGGCCCCCTTGTTACATTTCCAACAGTTTTATTACTAAATTGCATCTCCAATAATGTGGTGCAGACAAATGGGATTTATGAATCTTGGCAAGACCCGCCCCACATAGCACGCCGAGCCAATCGCGCTTGAGTTCTACGCAGGGCGGGTCTTGTCAAGAAAAGTGCGATTCAAAAAGCTATTGAAGCAAGCAAACAAACTGGATCGTAGAGATTAGCCTACATAAAAAAAAGAAACAAGTAGTTAAACATTAACGAACATCTGTCTGTGGTCCGTGTGCAGCTGGGTTATCCAGGCAGCGAGTGTTTGAGACACACAGCTGGTGAAGTGATCCCGACTAGTGCTGACGTCAGCATACTAACATGCTAACTGCAATCAGTCACCCTGGAGGGTCGGACTGGCCACGTGCTGGTACCTCTGTAACAACCAGTGTGACAGAAATATGTGACAGAAAGTTTGACTCTAAATTGACACAATTTCTGAACGCGATTACTCTATGATGTTGCATTGAACAAATACTGACGTTTAAATCGATCAGGCCTACTCAAGAACTCAAGTAAGGTTACTTATGCCCATCCCTGGCAGCTAGCTATCTATCTTATCTAATAGAAGCCAGTTAGTGCCGTAGTCACTCGTGATTATTGAATCACAAGATCGGATATTTTGGTGCAAAACATCGGTGAACATTTTACTAATACGTTTAGTATCAACAACTTCCAACATTTTCTCATTATGTCAATAGTAGCATTATGTTTTCTACAAAACACATCTGTTGCAAATTCATTGTATATAAAATTCTAAGAGATAGGGTTATTAGCAGTTACACCGAAGAGACGTTTTCCCCTTAACTGTTTGAGGCCCAAAGAGATCTTGAACAAACAGCCTTTTCTTCTTTCCTTCTTTTTAACCACGACCCCACAGATTTAACTTGTGACCCTTTGGAGGGGCCCAACCCCTCGGTTGAGAACCACTGGACTAAACCAGCAAACAGTACATAAAGTATGTTCCACAATGTTACAAACCCATTGATGCATAATATATCAGTCTGCATGTTTGCTACTTTAAGTATATTTAGCTTATAACACTTCATTGCAGGACTTTTCCTTTTTCCCCCTTTTTTTCTTTTACCTTTTACTGAATTAAAGGACCTGATTACTGTTCCACCACGAGATCTGAGCTCACTTCCGGCCTCAGCCGTATAAGTGTAAGAGACACGTGCAATCATAAATCCTTCTCGTTAGGAGGCGATCTAATCACTCTCGCCTCTGATTAGTCATTAACAGTCCAGTTAGTGAAATGGTGAGACGCAGGTGGGTGGGCAACTGCTTAGATCTCCGGGGTCTGCCTTGACTCGTTAATGATCGGTTAATTAACATTGTTTTAGTCCTCCGGCTTGTTTACACTCACCTGCCACGGGGAAGTCAGAAAACACTGCTGCAGGGGACAGTCAACACAGGGGGAGGGAAAGAGACTGCAGGGTAGAAAGGGAGGAAATGATGTTGAAATACAATAGAGTGAGATAGGCCAAGTGGTAGCATCTCGGTGCATCAACCATCATTAAGGATCCACAGGGCAGTGCTTGTCTCTGTTACTCATAGCAACACTGCATGCCATGATAATAGGCTGACTGGTGATTGGTCAGGCTGCCACACTCTGGCAAGTGACCTCACTGCTGCGTGAGTGAGCTCACTGTCTCAGTATTTTGATAACCCAGCCGGTCCTGGCGTTCTACGCAGCACCGCCACCAAACCCGTTAATGAACAAACTGTAGCCTGTTGTTGGCCCACACAGGGGGCCCCTAAAGATACAGTACACGCCCCCGTTACTCAAACCCACCCGGCATCCTATTTTTCCTCCAGCCACTGGTCTGAGGCCAGGTGTTTTACTGTCATTTCTTAATATTCTACATGTTAACTTGTCAGAGCCACTGTCCGTACCAATAAAATGTATCGCACCTCCAACCCCACCACCTGACCCCTCCTCTCTGTGTCTACAGTGTGTCTCCACAGCATAACACTGTTTATCGAAGCTTTAAATAATGCAGATGGTAATATGATGAGTGAACAGTCAATGTTGGTGTCCTGCTTAAACACACACACACACACACAGATGACGCCCACGCCCCCACACATGCAGGCAGACAGATGAGCAAACACAACCACACATAGCGCTCCCACTCGCAATCAATAGGATTCAGTTTTTCTCCAGTTGTTTTAATGTAACACTGGGCAGAATTCGGATTTTGTTTTCCCGTGCCCAAAGTATTCTGGGTTAGTCATGCCAGAGAGATTCAGGGCTGGAGAGCCAGAACATCGACCTGAAGAGCTTTGCTAGTGTGCATGTCTAATGCAACCCAGTCTGGGAATACTGCCAGTCTACTGTTACTCCACCAGTGGGGTTTATCACACGCACACACACACACACACACACACACATGCCCACACCCACACACAGAGAGAGAACCAGAGAGAGAGGGAGTGTAAGACAGAGAGAGAAACAGGGCTTTGTGGTGTGTCACTGATCTCGGCTAGCATGCACGAACACGTCCAACGTAGCCATGGCCTGCTTGTCAAAAGTCACAAATATGCGGCTCTCATCCTATTATTTTGTGTCCTACGTACCGTGTGTCATCCCACAATGCTCACTGTCGTAAAAGGCCCCCCGCGTTGCTGATGCTCTACAGCCATGTGTGTTATCTGCAGAGAGACATGAGGGATGTAAACACACCTAACAAGTTTGTCAAACCAACCAAATAACTAACTAGGATAACAAATAACTCAAATAACTCATGAAAGAGCTAGTTAAGTAATAATTATGTAAGATTTCAAGTTAAATATTCAAAAGATCAAGCGGTGCCAGCTATAATGATTATTTGTTGGGTTATAGTCGTCTTTGACGTCTATAGTTGGTCTTGGATTTTGGATGCATTGGTGTGACAAAACAAGCAATTTCAATAGCTTTGGGAAATTGCGAGGATCATTTTATTGTCTGAAATTGTCTGAAAAGAATTTGCTTGTTTAGTAAGTAAAGAAAATAATCGTCGGTTGCAGCCTTAAATGATGGTTGAAATTATTGAGCGCAAAACATGCAACCCAAACAACTTTTAGCATGGCACCCCTATTTCCTGTGTTCAGTTGAAATCTGTCATTACTATGGGCCTATTTTGAAGATTGGGAGCAAAAGAAGCCCTGCTGTAAACTTAAATGTTGTGATGCAACTCCTCTCAAAAAGTCAAAAGATATAATACACTCTCCTTGTACAGTTAGTCTGCTATTCACACATAAAACCGAGCCCCTCTCCCTCAAACAGCCTCTTAAGGAAGAATGTCTCAGTTTGAAAAGACATATTCACTTTGAGAGTCTGAATCAGTTCTCAGAGAAGTACAGGAACACACACACACACACACACACACACACACACACACACACACTCTTATACTATCACAAGCCTCAGAGGAAGAGTGAAACATTAAAAACATGCAATGTGAGATTGGTCCTTCTCAATATTTAATCAAGATACATTTCAAATCTAACCCAAATGTATAATCATGACAACTGGGGATTGAATGAATTCGTGCTTAATTGCACACAATATTAGCTGGCCTGAATGTGTGTGGGTGTGTGTGTGTGTTGTAGCCAGACTTTATTGTATTTGTCAAAGGTAGATCAGTATATTTTTTCATGCCATTAGATACTTTACTAATCATAACATTTTTAAAACTGGATGTAACCCTGCATAAAGAAAAGGAATATGAGAATCCTCTATGATCATGAGGATTTTTGTCTTTTACATCTGTTTTTCATAACATTAAATGGGTAAATCACATGCATCATTAATGACTTCCACCTCTCATTGATATAAATTGGGGGGACAAAATGCAAACAAACATCTCTCATTGCAATGCAATGCAATTCAACAGCACAACACAAATTGTTTATAATTGTAAATGCTTACAGGGCTTTTATGCATTAAATACTTTCTTTATCCATCTTCTTTCTTTCTTTCACCATTTAAAAAACAACAACTGAATTATCTTTGAATGATTCAATTTTGCATCATATTGACCACTACTATGATGATCTGGGGGCTATAAACCCAGCAAGTAAATGATGAATGATAAGTTACTCGTTAGAGTACAAAAACTGATACCGAGTGTCTTATAGGGGAGCTCTAAGTGATGTTACACATTAAAGGTTAGTTTCATCAGGGTTTAGGGTTTGGTAAAAGTGTGAGCTTTACAAAAGAAAACACAAGTCACAAACTGGGGGTGGAGTTTGAAGTACATGGCCATTTGCCAGGTAGGGAGGATCAATGAAAGGATGGTTGCATTGTGGGAAATGTAGGATTAAGGGCTTTTGGAACCCATACTGTGGAGCAAAGAAAAACTGGACACTGCGACCTTTGCTGCTTTGCTTCTTGGAAGTGCACTAGATGTATGTACTCCTTTAATACAAATACAGCTCAGTAAGTACTTCTTTAAAAAAAAAAGAAAAGACCAGGACACTAACTACTGACTAAATTGAAAGCTTCATTAATGGAGAAAAACATCTAGAAGGAAAATAACCAGAATGTTAATTCTAAAAATGTCTAAATGTCAGCAGTGACAGTGCAGCGCTGCAGGGATTTTAGATCAATCTTGCATTTTTTTTCTTGATAAATGATTTGATCTGTATTATCAGAGGTTACTGTAAAATGCCCATCACAAATCCCTAAAGACAGGTGACGTTTCATCTGTCTTGACAAACAGTCCAAACCTTAAGGTATCACATGAAATGATAAGACAAGGAAATCATCAACTTTAAGAAAAATAATAAACTTCTTTATTTGTTTATTTGCTTTACTAAAAAACATTGTCATGTGGGAACTTCCTCAAGTTTGATTCTGATAACTAATGCAAAGTTATTTGATGGGAAGTTTGATATCTCCACAAAGACAATGGTGCAACTCCGCAAATAACAATTGCAATTTGTTTAAACTAGAGTATCCGTATGTAGTCCTCCTCTGTGTATTCGTATGTTAGCCTACAGTGTTTACCGTGTAACATGGAGTGGACGTCTCGCTGCTGTCCGACAGTAACGTTCTCACTGGCACACAGACCTGACCTAGAATTGCTACTTAGAATTCGGGCTAAACCATCGCGCTGGAACGGAGGGGGGGGGGGAGACGACAGGAAATCTTGACTGGGATGTAATGGAGTAGGACCACTGGAAAGCTCCGGCGAAAGGGGGGAGACATATTTCTATTTTATAATGTTCCCGTGATAATGTTGTGATTTGATTAGTGCACGGTATGAATCCGTCGTTCGAGGAAAAACGGGATTTAAGCTAACATTCCAGGTGAGTCTTCCTTTTTGTCAAATTCAGGTGGAAAGTGTCGGTTCCACAGCTCGCCTCCTGGCAACGGGCACACGCGGGTCCTCCTCCCGGGGACATCTCACTCCGGTATCCGTTCTTCCCTGCCTCTGTCCCCGAAGGCTGGCTAGCGAACCCACGTCGTGTCTGGTCTGGCAGACAGTGAGCATCCGTTCGACCGTAAATGCCGATTCCCCCCCCTGCGCACCAAAAGCGGATTATTCAGGATGTTTTCAGCATGGTGTAAAAGCCGCGGAGAAATATTGGTTTTTACCCAATTATACCAGAGGACCGCCCGTGCTTCGTGAAAATGAAAAAAGGATACAATGCAGCATGCATGTTGTGCATTCTTCGGGACGTACCACACCGCTGGTATTGTATTTCCTTCATTACAAATGTGCTTGATATGATTTATAAACGCGTAGCGACATTATAGGCCTCGGCTGCTTGATTGTGTCGGCCAGCCCTATCATCTGCCGAGCGATTTAATTGTTACATTGTTATCGGAGCTAGCAGAACTTGAAAATGAACGTTTGCATAAGGAGGGCCTGAATTGTTTTATTGGCGGACAAAGCCATGAAAGGAATCTCATTTTGTGTTTGATTTTTGTGTGTGTGTGTGTGTGTGTGTGTGTGTGTGTGCTTGTGGCCGATGTCGTTGTTCTCGCTCTCAGCCGCCGTCCAGTGCCTCCCTCTTCGGGGAAGACTTTGTTTGCGCTGGCCGACGCTCCATGAATGCAAGTGCTGAAGTCCTCCCTTCCCCCCCACTTCTCTGGCGAAACAGGAACAACTTCTTTTAGGAAAAAAGGAAAAAAAAAAAAAAAAAAAGTTCCTGGAGTTTCAAGCGCCATGGAATTACTTTGTCCGCCAAGAGTTGTCCAGTGAGGCGCTGAGATTTCAGGGGGGGAAGTCTAGTCTGTGCAGTAGTTGTGTGCTTTACGGTTTATTTGGAGAGTTTTAGGTTCGTAGATGTCTCTGTGTGTATTTTAGGACGACTTCCTCGAGTAGGCCTGTTTGTGAGTAACTTGTGTGGCTTTGTGCTGTGTTGCTTTGGCAAGACCAAGAGAGCAGAACATGGCAAATAATGTGTTGACTCTTTCTGTTTTTACCAATTTTATTCTTTATTTTCTATTATTTTTGTAATTGACTTGCGAGTGAACAGAATCCACAGGTCCTATAGTGTGAAAAGGTTTAGTAAATGACACCTGGTGGCAAACAGATGATAGTAAGTGTCCCTAAGTCATTTATTTTTTCCTTTTAATAAAACATTTAGCATGCACTCAAAAATAAACTCGTGGTAAAGGTGTATTCTGCATCATTTTGCCTCCATGCTGTGTTTTTTTTCCAGTGGCTTTTGTGCTTTGTTGCAGTTTGTGTTCTAGTCCTGTAGCTGATGCTGTTATCCAGAGCGGCCCTGAGTTAGCAGGTAGGGGCCCCCGGTGTCTCGTCTGAGGGCCATCTTAAGGCTTACCTGCCAGTGGCTGACATTGCAGTGGAGACCTTCCTGTTCCAGGACTCCGGTTGGTCTCTTCAATTGCTAGGCAGACACTGCTGTCTGCCACCGAGTTGCATCTGTTGCATAGTCTTTAACGCTACGTTTTTATATTTATCTCTACTTCTACTCTATTTTCTTTTGAAATATCGAGGTGTCTCCTTTTCATTCCCACGGTGGATATTTGGAGTGAAGTCCTCTTTGATGCGAAGATGCGAGGAAGCTCTCGGTAGAGTATCATACACTGTTTTGTAGTCCCTTATGTGCAAGGCGGTCGATAACTGAAGTATAAATGAGTGTCCGGGTTAAAACAAGGCGACTAGACACTGCTGCTGTGAGCCCCTAATGACCTACGCTTTGCGCCGGTCGTGTTTGCTACTTGTTGGTCTTGTCAACACGAGTGACTGAGTGCTTTTCCATGCCATTTGTCTTGTTTTGCGTTTCACCCGATGAGCAAAGTTGTCTCCTCTCTGTTTCCAGGTGTGAATGACTTGTGGCTGTAAGGTGTCGTGAGTGGGCCAGGTTCCTGCACAGCCTCAGTAGCCTGACTGCTGGGAGGAGTCAAGTGGAGAGCAGACATCCGTGCCCAGGGGACCTGAGGCCTGGTTCTCCATATGAGGCCCTGCTGAAAGGGCAGGGGGGCTTCTGAGGTAACCCAGCTCAACTCTTGCTCTTTTTTTTTCTTTCTCACTTTTATTACAGAGTTTCTTTCATACAAACACACCGACCCTGTTCTCAAAAGAGCACACCCATGACAGACTGCACATAAATGCTGTTCTCTCATCCCCATTTTTTCATTGCTTTAGTTCTCATAACCAAAGGTTGAAGGCTCCTAAAGTGTGTGATTTAATTTCATGAATGGATAGTTACGTGGCTGCATTTTTTTTGTAAGAGAAAATGAACATATGACATGAGGACCACTTGTCAGCTTGCTGTAAAATCAGCTGTTCCCCGGGACGGCAACGTTTTAGCCCACATTTTCTAATCTTATTGCCAGATCAATACATTTTTGCACAATATCTAAATAGTAATAACTAAAACAGAATTTAAAGTCTGTCGTGCATTTTATAGCTGGAGTGCACTGAGTGCCAGTGATAGTTTGTAAAACCGCCCAGCTTCACCAAACCAATAAATGTGTGTGTGTATATGTATATGTATGTATGTGTGTATATGTATATATATATATATACACGACAGTCAGTGCCTGATGCAAAATGACAATGATTAATCACCGTCTGAAATCTCTATTTACCATTTCACACTAGAGTAAACTGAGTTTTTATCACAAAGGGAGTAGTGAACGAGTGAACAAGGCAGTGATTTTGGACACAGCCACACCATGTGTAGGAATCGGTGTAGCAGAATGAAAGGGACTGAAATATATCCGTCCGCCATGTTTTCTACTATAACAGTTCACACATCTTCCTCGCTATCGTGTTTTTAAAACTAAGACAAACTTTTCTTACTAGCGGGTGCCATAACTCGTTAGCGTAACACCGCTCTGATGGAGCAGTAACGAGCGCAGGCTCCCCCCTGACATCCGTCACCATCTCTTCGCCGTGTGTCCGTGGATGTGCCCACGTTGACGGCGGCAGTCTGATGAGAGAGGCCTTGAATATGAAGCGGTGACTCCTGTACAGCCGCTCGCCATGCTCGGAGGGGGGAAATGACCTCACCGCTTCGGTCTATCAGTGCGATGTTTGGTCTCATTCTCACATCTGCGCACGCTGAGGACACAACATGCGGTCAGGGCCGCTCTTCCTGAGAACGCCGTCCGCACTGTTTATTTATCTGCTATCTAATCCCAACGCGTGTCAACCAAAAACCACAGTGAGGTGAAGGGCGCAGTGAAATGGATATTGATGTAAAGTGGCAGAGGATTTTTTTTTCTCTCCTCTTGTGTATCGGCCTCTCATGTTTCCATGCATTTGTTTGCTTCATGGGTTTTCTAATTAAAACTTGCACAACGCTCGTGTTGTGTATGACGTGGAGGGAGAGTCTGTCTCACCTTGTTGCCTTATTATGACATCTTTTTGTTGGGTACCGGTTTGTACCTAAACTAAGTAGTCTACATTCAGCAAGTGTATACTAGCGCTTGGTGTTTTGAGTAAGACATCCACTCAGAATTGATTTCAGGAGTTCAGTTCGTCAGCTGAACGACTCCTGCAGTAATCAGGCATCCATTGTACAGTAACTATGTGGTATTCCCCAGGGAGCAGGAAAAGTACCGTTTGCTTTGTAACCATCGAGGGTTTGCACGTTAACATTTGACTCGTTTGGCAGTTTAGAGTGATGTTAAAATATTGCTGTGACTTTACTGAACTACTGTGAATAAAATACAATTATGTACAGTTTACTTTGGCGGCAGGACATGAAAATATGTAAGTATGAAACGCAGACGGAGAATTCACAAACTCTATTCACAGAGGGAACTTTCTCCCTTTTTTGTTTTGCAAAATGTGTATTTGTTTGCCTGTTCCAAGAAAGTATGGCTGAACATATTGTCGAGTTGATTTCTGTCTATTGATTTGTTGATTGCTGCAAATATTATCCATTTTCCCTGCAAATAGTCAAAATAGGCAGTTTTTACGTTTCTTTAAATTAGGCTAAATAGTGATCTTATCTAATACATAAAATCAGCATTGTTATGTGTGTATGTATGTATGTATATATATATATATATATATATATATATATATATATATATATATA
>NW_022280077.1:2275215-2279419 GCF_004355925.1 Anarrhichthys ocellatus | reverse complement strand
TATATATATATATATATATATATATATATATATATATATATATATACACACACAGCGTCTGTATTAAATGAATTGACCAGATTTGACAAATCCACATTAAATTCGGTTTCTATCACCGTTAGTATAAAATTGTGACC
Organism: Anarrhichthys ocellatus; assembly: GCF_004355925.1. Lineage (NCBI taxonomy): Eukaryota > Metazoa > Chordata > Actinopteri > Perciformes > Anarhichadidae > Anarrhichthys > Anarrhichthys ocellatus. The sequence continues at coordinate 2,279,282 of NW_022280077.1, read as the reverse complement.
AGACAGTTTTATAAAGCTTCTAAACACCAAATATTTAAAATCACTGGAGTTGCGTTGGTTCTCCGTCTCAGCCAATATCTTGATTTCAGGTATTAGAATTAGTATGCAGAGAGAGAAAAAGGGGAATCCCTAATAAATCATAAATGTATAGCACTTGTGAAGGACCAAGCTTCACATTGCAGAAGCAACACAGGACCAAACACAATAAGATAAAATGGGAGACAATACACAATGTGATTACATTTAGAAAGCATACCCATGGATAGATGATGGATGGATATTATGGTTATATTAAAGTAACACAAAGTCTTCAGTAAGTAAAGCCATGTTTTTTTTTTAGGGCAATGGACGCCAGTTCTTCAAAACCCAAACTAGTGTTGAATGCTTTAGAATAGATGAAATGACAGAAATATCTATTACTTCATTTACAGCCGTGCCGTGCAAAATGTTCAGCGAGTCGACCAATAAGTGCGCCAGTTGTTTTCTTTAGTTATTCATTTGTTCAAATCCTATGCTGTCCAAGATTGAGCAGTCATGACTTCGACATGTTGTAAAGATACATTATTATAATAATAAAGGAAGTTGGCTGCTGGATGTCCTTTTAAACCAAATCTTCTAGGACTCTAAGGACTCCTTTAGTAGTACATAAGTCTTTACAGCTTAGTGTGCCTTTTCCAAACAGTTACAGCTATAAATATGAATATGTTTTTTTTTTCTATGAGCTGTATTTCATATCTCTCTTGGTGTAGGCGGAGGTCTCAGTCTGTGTGGATGTGCGGTGGGATAGCTGCCCGTAGCGGATCCTCCGGGACGTGTCTGGCTGAGTCAGAGTGTACCTATAATTCTGCTTTCATGTTTCTCTGCTGTGATTGACAGCTACTGCACCGACACGCTGCTCCTCCCGCCCTGAGGGGAGGGGGTCCTCTCACACCGCGCTGCTCTCAGGTGGAACCTCGGGGGCTACGGTGACCCTCGGTCACCCCAACTATCTAAAGCTAAGAGCTGCCGGATCGGCTGGTTAGCCTACTGCCATGACGTAGTGGTAACCAGCAGAGGTTGAGGGAGCAAACTGCAGTCAAGCTGTAGTGTTTTGAATTGAGATTTTGGCTCCTGGGATTTTCGGTTGCGCTCGCCATTAGTTTGAACACAAGATTTCCGATTTTCTGCCATTTGTCAACGTACCATCAAACTATGTGCATGGGACACAATTCAAGGATTGATTTGAAATCAATTTGCTTATTTTACAAACCAGCGATGAGCATCCATCAACTGTGGCAAGTCCTCATTATCAAGTGTTCTTTGACGACACTGCCGGTGTAATCTGGAGGAGGCTTCTGGTACGTTCTAGTCCTTTATTTTCCTGATATGTAATGCTGTACTTTGCAGAAAGTCACATTAGTTTGTGAGGAAAGAAACCCAAAGCGTTACAGATTACAGTATGCAGCAGTGGTTTATTTATAAACGAGACTACTACAAACGGTTAAATTAGTTTATATCCGATTTTACGATTCTGGCTTTGCAGCCATTTTGCCAGCGGTTTGTTGACACCTCTGTCGTTCTGTTTGCTAAGGGAACTAACTGTCTGAAGCCGACGCAAACGCTGTTTCCCACTCACCTGCACGTAATAACAGTCTGATCAATATGACGCGAACAAGCCACAAATTACCCGTAGTTTTCTCCGTAAATCAGCAGGGACCTCCCAAAAACATACAATATTGATCCCTAAGGCACTAACGCTAACAAGCTAACATCTGTTGTGATTCCTTGAGTGCTCCAATTCTGTTGTTTTTGGTGTTTTCTGGTTTGCTTTTTAAATATTGGATTATGTAGAACAGATTCCCTCCTTCCTGCTTCTGCAGTGTTTAGTCCTGGATGGTGTTGAGCTGCCTGTTGGTTGTTTAGCTGCAATCGTTAAACAACTGTAGTCTTATTGAGATTCACGTCACTTTTTAAAACGCCGACTTTCCAAATAGTGCCACACCTTAGATTTAACCTGCTTAGATCTCATCTTCATCCTCCATGTTTGTGTTTTTTTGCTTGTTTTCTAGTAATTTGAACCATCTCCTTATGCTCATAAACAAAGGAAGTTTGTGTATTTTCTTTGCCTTTCAAACACCTCGAACGTAATGAAAAACAATCCTATTTCTCAAAACACACAGAGCCTAAATGTATATTCTAGACTAGAGTCATAATTGCGATACAAAAACTGTTACATTCCCCTCCAGCCACCATTGAAAGTCTTGAGAGCAGCTTTTAGAACTATACAACCGTACACGAGGTGTGACTGACAACGTCCTCGCCTCCTTCACTGAGAAGATTAGGTGTTGAGAGTAAGTTCAATGTGTCTCTGATTAATGGGCAGATTGCATTTTTTTCAGCCACTTAATCTTGGGTTACACTGGCACTATAGTGTATGCTTTCTACATCATTATGTGGGTAATAGCTGGGCAGACATGTCTTGTTCCAGAGCAGTTCATAGTTTCAGAGGCACGCAAGCTCAGACTCATGGGAGCAGCAGCTGCCATAAACTCGTACAGCAGTTTGCACTGCATCTCAGCCATTTTTAGGACGGCTAACTACTGCCGCATGTGGGTGTTTCCATGTGCAACAGTATGAGTATGTGCATGTGTATTGCTCTGTGCCTGTATATCTAATTGGGCAGGTCTTAGCCAGTGTGTTTAAAATTCCACGGGAATGACACACACACACACACACACACACGCATGCAAACTGGGGTAATTCAGGGACACAATCTGGCTCATATTCTCTCCAAAGTGCTAATTTTGTTGTACGATGGGAGAAGTATAGTCTGTAGTTTTCTGCTTTGACTGAAACGCGTCTCTGCTTGTTTGATGTCATGCCAGGTCAGTGGCGTCGCCTGAACGAGGTCTGACAGGTTGAGAAGTCACTTTCTTTAATGATTTAATGTGCAAAAAAGTTCTTAAAATGTCATTCTATTCTTGCCTAATGCTCTTAGTGCTTTAAATGGGGCTTTTGCACAGTGTGGGTTGTATTGATGGCTGCTTCTAATGTGGGTATTTGATGTTTCTGTGCTTGTTTGTTGTGAGGTTCCGTATCAACGCATTGACACTCTTGTAATATAATGTTGCAAAAAGAGCCTTTTGACCATGAGCCTCCTTTTACGCGTTCCCTCAACGGTCTGCTTGGGGCCTGGCCGTTGGGATTTCCCACAATGCATTTAGCCACAGGGAGACGTCCTCCCAGCATGAACAAGGGAGGAATTTGGCCCGAGTGTGGGAGCGACCGTAGGGATGGAGGGAGGGAGTCACGGACCAGAGAGCATGGTCAAGGGAAGGGAGGAAAGAAGGGGTCTGCACGGAGGGCAGCAGACTTTCTGTTTGGCTGCTCACTTAGCCACCAATCGGAGAAAAGAAAGCGTCTCTGCTCAGGTGAACCTGAGGTAATCCTACCTCAACCCAATGTGCATCAAATAATATAAAAAAAGGACTTAACCCTGAGGATCTAGTTCTAGTTACTGCTAACAGTTTGAGGTGCAAAGTTGTAATGTAAGAAAAGACAGCATGGTTTTCTGTGCCTGAAGAAATGTGGCCGCCTCAGGACTGCACACATTGCATAGGTTTTTATCTTCAGAGGTCCGCTTCAGCTCTGTTCAGGATTTTTGATTTGACCTTTTATTGCTCACATATCTGCTACTAGCGCAGAAGAGAATTTAAAGTTATTTTCCACTCAATTGTCTGAAATTGACCAAGCAGCATAGTGTGTTTTATGTTTATGCTTTTGCAGAGTCCAAAAGTTGCAATATACACTTTACTGTTTGTCTAATACAATCCAAAGTAAATGTGTTTTTTTTTTTTTGTTTTTTTTTACCTATTTTACCATTACAATTTTGGCAACAGTCATTGTACTCTAAGCATTTGATACTGGTAAGCGTTTGATAATGGCACGCCCCTTAATTTGAACCCACGCTTGTCTTGTTGGAGAAATAATGGCACATTGTTGCCGGTTTCTCAGTCTCTTTGTCTTGTATCGAGTAGAAAGGTGTGTGTGTGTGTGTGTGTGTGTGTGTGTGTGTGTGTGTGTGTGTG
>NW_022280077.1:2272716-2275205 GCF_004355925.1 Anarrhichthys ocellatus | reverse complement strand
TGTGTGTGTGTGTGTGTGTGTGTGTGTGTGTGTGTGTGTGTGTGTGTAAGCAAGACACACCCACTTAGCCAGAGATCCAGAGACGCCGGGCAGATGGACAGAGATGGAAGTGCAGGGTGAAGTGTGAGAGACGGAGATCAGAGCAGGCCGGAGTGCTGAGTGCCAGTCCTGCTGTTGGCGCTGGCTGCCACACATGGCACGGTGCCCAGGCTACGCCAACAGATGTGTCACTAGTGAGTCAGCTGTGTGTGTGTGTGTGTGTGTGTGTGTGTGTGTGTGTGTGGGTGTGTGGGGGTGTGGGTGGGTGTGTGGGGGTGTGGGGGTGTGTGTGCGTGTGTTTCAGACACAGACACCCACCCGCACACTCTGTAAAGAGAGCGACTTGTGTAATAACCCCCACTCCTCCCCCTCCTCCTGCTACGGGTAAATCTGTATCCCACCCTCTTCCTACCCTTCTGCTTTCATTGCCACTTCCATCATTGTGATGGACACGGCTCGGCTTCTGTCACCATGATATGATTTGACAGAATGTGACATTACACACATGTCGCCTCCCCGGGGATGGAGGGGCCTCGTCTGCAGACCACAGGAAAGGATGAACCGAGGGAGCGGGAGTCGTCGTACAAAGGCAGGACAGATAGACAGACAGGGGTAAAGACTAAAACACTCACGGAAGAAAAAAACCCGGATGGAGATATGTAACTATTGTACTCCGGGAGCAGCTAAGAGTTTGGAGAGTGCGGAAATGTTAATTGTAAATATTTCTGTGGCTTGTTGCTCAGTCCTACTGTATGTGAGGGTTGTTCATGTGTGGCAGCCCTTGTTCCCGTCATGGTAGACACATTTTGTCAAATGTTCACTCTGTGGCGTCACAGCTCTATCTTTAGTGCCACTTAGCATTCCGAACATTCTGTAAGAACCAAGCGTGAGTCACCGCTAACTTGCAGGGTGTGGCATGTTGCTCTCAGGGAGCCACCGCAACAGGTGACCGTACAGGTGTTTCCTCAGCCCAGGTCACTGTGGGACGTCCGACCGCTCTTGCACGTTTTGTGCTTTCTTAAAGTAGAGTTAATACTGTTTGTCCTGTATGTGGTTAGTTACTGCTTCACTAGCAGACAGACAGGTATGTGTGGGAACTAGTTGTGTTCAAGGTAGAACAAAGAAATCTTGTGAAACTACTTACCAAGCTGCCGTCCGTGATGTCGTAGGAACCAGCAAGAGCAAGCATGACTTGAAAGTGAAAAACCTAGCTCAGTGATGCTAACTATTTCCCAATGAAAGGAGCTAGCAGCGCTAGCTCCAAAAGTCGCTAAATCTAGCGAGACCTTCACCAAGTCAGCAACACTGACAGCATGGCCCAAAATGATTAGTATGAACATTAACATATAATGAATGTAAACAACAAACATAGCTTTTGTTGGTAGTCATAGCTTTCAAGCTAGCAGCTCGTGGAAGATTCCCGTGATGCAGAATGAGTGGACAGGCAGGTGGGAAGGTGGGCGGGCTTATTCCTGTCAGAGCATTTGATTTAAAGACAATTTCAACCACTATAACAGAAAGGCTTTCTAAAATACATTACCCATTTTAGAAGAATAAAGAAGTAGCACATTTATTTTCATACAAATAAAAAGTTTAATTTATAAAAAATCACTTCAGTGCACTCTTGGCTTTTTGTTGTTGGTGTTTGTTGAGGTACAACCAGTCTTGATGATTTGACTCTCTAAATAAAAGCAAAATATTTAAGTTGTCGATTCTTTATTTATGACGTTTCAGTTCTCAGACCCTCCTTCACGTTAAATTAATGATTCATAGCACAAAAGCAAACGCACATCGTCGTACCTCGTGGGAAGACTTGATTGTTGTCTCGTGCTTTTGATCCTATTACAAATGCTCTTTTTTTTCTTTCTGCTTCACAACTTTGACTTGAGACTTCCTACGGTGGTGATATGATTTTAATTCATATTGGGTCCATGTAAGTTATAGAAAGAGACTGAAAGGCTTTTCTGTTCGAGAGAGCTGGCCGATGCTTCTTCAGACTGCATGGTTCCTTGCCAATGAGCGCTGCATATTTGTATATTCTTGAAGAAAAAAACCCGAGGAGAGGTGGAAATAATGTGTCTGATGTTGGCCTAAACAAATAATGGACTAAAGAAATTCTCGAGATGGAGGCTGAGCAGACGGGGAGCACGTAGAGGAGCTAGAGAGCGAGAAAGAGAGAGCAATACTCCATTGTGACTGAACTGCAAAATAGGATTTGCATAAATAAGGCTGAAATATCAGCAGGCCCCTTTTACAGCCAGCAGCAGGGCTGAGATGAGGGAAGAGAGTTAGTGTGCGTGTGTGTGTGTGTGTTTTTACTTGTGTGTTTCCCCCCCCTATCTTTTTCAAATAATGCCTTTGTAGTATTGTTGGGTTAAAAATTCAACCCAGGGGACTGGGTTGGCAACGAGGTCTAGGTTTCTTTTCCTCTTATTTACACACCTTTTACC
>NW_022280077.1:2212788-2272616 GCF_004355925.1 Anarrhichthys ocellatus | reverse complement strand
CCATACCAGTGGACCCTGTACTGGTATAGAGCCTCCCATCGCCCCCTCAGAGGAATTTGGGTGACGTAGCAGGGATGGTCTACACTGCGCTCAGCCGGCGTACGATGGCTGTTACATAAGCAAGAAATTAAATGCTCCCTTTTAGTGCCACCCGCATTCGAAAAACCCAAACCTAATTGAATTGAACTATTTTCTGCCCTCTCTTCATGTGGAACCTCGTATTTATATCGGAGGCAGGAAGCTCATCTTTATAGCCTCATTATACTGTTTTCCCATTGACTTGCATTCACGGCAGCTCTCCGTGTGTGCTGTGATAGACAGTTCAGCGTCTTTACTGGAGATAGAGAGAGAAAAATCTCTATGATTGCCTCGACGGTGTTTTGTTTTGCATGGTAGGCTGCAGTGTGCACGCCTGATGTGTGTGTGTGTGTGTGTGTGTGTGTGTGTGTGCGCGTGCGTGCGTTCCTTATGACAGTCATGTCAGCAAGCTCCCCAATTAGTGTCTTGTTAGCTTGCGATTGGAGGGAGCGGGTGATTGACGGGTCATGCTGTTTGCGTCAGTATGCGTGTGCATGCTCACATTGTGCACATTTGTGTATGATTAGGGTTTAGGTTTAGATAACTCCCCTCGAGGGCACACGTGCCAGTTGGGGCTGGCCCCTCATCCAAAGACAGCATGCCGGAAACTCGCCTTTTTTTTAAACTGACCCCATACACCCAATGCCACTGTGCTTCAAACAAAGTGCTTTTCAGATGGTCAAACGGAATCTAAAACCTCTCCTCTCTGTCTCATGATGGATCAGGAAAAAGAGGATTTTTTGCAAATAGCTGAAATCAAAAATCCAACATGTTGTCCTCAGACGCATACCACGGCCTTTAAGCACACTTAGCACCCACACTCACCGATGTCCTTTTTAAAAACAAAACTCTAAGCACTTGTTTATTAGCACTGATGACTCGTAGTTGTTTTGGAGGAAGGTATATATATATATAATATATATTATATAAAAAAAAAAAAAACATAAACTGAAAGCATTTATTGTAAGTCACTTTTAATGTAATGTATGATTATGATTTCTGCGTGCCGTTTTAATCCCCATTCATCAAACGTGTCTTGTAAGGAATTAGGATTTTTGTCCACACTGTCTTGTTTTGTCCTGGATGTTATTATTGACAGTTTTGGTTCAGAGCGGTTGTCTGGCAGGTCAGAATCAGAACCGTTTATTGCCATGTATGTTGAACATACAAGGAATTTGGCGTGACGGGAGGTGCAAACATTTAACAATCAACAACAATCATTGTAAGTAGAAACATATTAAAATTTACAAGACATATGAAATATTAAATAAAGATGAAATATAAAATAAAGTGAAATATAAAATAAAGTGCACAAACGAACAGATAACAGGACTATAAACAACGAACAGATGACAGGACTATAAACAAGTGAGATGTAAGGTGACAAGGTCTTGTCACTGTGACTTACCCAAGTCAGTCATTACAGTCAACAGAAAAATGAAATGGCATCTCAATTTTCTGCCACTTCCTGCTCTCGTCCTCTCTCACACATTCTGACTTCCCATATTTGAATATCTGCTCTAACAAAACCCCAACTCCAGCAACAACGACTGATGGGACACGAGCAGACCGTCTGTTTTACTGACACTGTTAAATTATTTAGACACAAAGTTTAAACTGTGACGACTATAGTTTGAGCCAAAGCCCTTGTGTGAAATTCCAGTCAATTTCTGTGTGGTGCGTATCATCACTACTGCAGAATAACTCGCACACACAATATAATTTCCACAGTTATGTATCAAAGCATGTTGTGTTGCAAAAATACAAACATGTCATGTCACCATAATAGAGGTCTTTCAAGCTGTTCTGTTGTAAACGCACAAATCGCAAATTCAGCAGTCATTAATCCGCCCATGGCTCCTCTGAAACGCCCACTCCTGTACCACAGAGTGTGTTTTAAGATAGAAAGGTTCGTCTAATCAGTGTAATTTGGATACACAAGGCTCCTCTGTCCCTGTGGAGAAGCCGGCCTCTGCTCGCGTGCAGTAGTGATATGTGGGCCCTGCTGGTTGTAAATCACTTCCCCCTCAGACCGGCGAGTGACGAGTGTTGCTGCTGTAGCAGGAGTCAAGTGTATTTGTCTGGTTCCCAGTGACCCCTCCCCCCCAAACACTCCACCTCCTTCTCACCAGGGGGAACTCTGGAGCCAGTTACAATGTTGAGTGTTTTTGGAAGAGCTCCTAAATATTTTCAGGATGACAATGTAATCTGACTGACTGGGCTGCTCCCTCGAACAGGATTCATTCGTACCAAACGCACACAAAGAGAAATGCACGGCGGTTAGTTTGGACCAGTATACTGTTCTCCCACTCCATCGCCACACTTCACTGTTTGCTGCACTTAGTATTTAAAAAGGTAACGTGATACAGTAGTATCAAAGGCTAACCTGACTGATGTTGGGTTTTGGATGTTTTTGGGCTAATACCAATATTGATATTTAAGAGTTTTTATCGGTCTACCTCCATGAAACTCAATGTAGTGTTGAAGGCTGGCAGTATGTTACAAACACTTTTTTTTTTTTTTTTTTTTTTTTAGCATTCACCCTCTGAGACCCATGTGTAACAAATGGTATCAACCCAAGAATATCTGATATTATTTATTATTATTAACTCCCATGCTTTCACTCTTGCAACATGTGAAAAATGTGAATCCATTGCTGCTGACATGAATTAAAGCTTAACGACGACACTACGAAATAACAATGACGAACTTTCAACACCCACCTTTCAAGTCTACAGAAGTAGATTGGTACTAAATAGATTTTGGGTGGTGTGTCACTTTAAGTCTGTTCAGACTGTGGCCCTCTTTTCCACTTTTGTTAACTGTTCCTTTTCCTCTCTCCTCTCTCTCAACAGTGTGCCCAAGGGCCATTGAAAGCCCCCTTGGGGGAGTTTCATAAATACACACCGAGCAAGAAAAGACTTCTGGACTATTGTTATCATCTCTACACACTTTCTCTCACACACACATACATTCTCGCGCACAAACCACCCACACAGACAAGGACATAGAGAGAATGTTGGAGGTCCAAGAGGAGAGGCCAGCGGCGGCAGGTACAGCAGCGACACACTTCAACAAGAAGGAGCGAGGGAAGAAGGAGCGAGAGGAGGCCAAGGACGGTCGGGGGAACCTCTCCAACATCGGGAATCCCGCGCCTGGCTCCAGGAACGTGCGCGCAAAAGCGCCGCTCACGCACACCGGCAGTCCTCACCAGCTCATCACTCCACCCTGTTCCGTAGTCCTGGGAGCCCCATCAATGCACTCCAATAGGCTGAAGAACTCCCCGTCCACCAACACGCAGAGGTGAGTGGACGCACAATGGACCGTGTGTGTGTGTGTGTGTGTGTGTGTGTGTGTGTGTGTGTGTGTGAGGTCCTGATGATTGTTTTATCAGCCAAACACCGATATGAATGTTGATTATGCATTTAATCCAGACTTTCTATGAACAGCTGCACAACTAGCAGAATTAAAAAAATGATAACCGCATTATGTTAAACAGATGATTTTTATGGCTGCATAACATTGTTGTGACACTTAATCACGTTTTTTTGTCCTCTGCGTTGTCGTTTTGTACTTCTAACAGCTCGATGACTGAAGTACTCAGTCGTGTCTTTCCACATCAATAACATAAAGTACACTTTACTGGGCGAGCACCAGCTTCTGTCCAGTAAATAAACCTGTTGCAAGTAATCATCTCCCATTATTGAAAAATAAATAAACATTAGCTGTCAGTGTTTATTAACAGTTTGGAGCAGAGAACAAATACAAACACTCATCCCTCTGTTCAGAACAGAATGAAGTGAAAGAAACGGGTCTCTGTAGAACAGCTGACTCACAGAGGCTACTTGTAATGTATGGAACCATTTTCTGTAAAAATAAAAATATATTTTGTGCCGTTAGGCCAAGAGCAGATGCCAAGTTAAGCCGCTTTTTGGCTGAGATGATTGGTTCCAGAGTGATTGGTGCATCCCTCATGCCGGTGTTTGGTATGTTCACTCGTATCTGAACCGTTGCAAGGTGCACATTGTGCAGCAAAGGCCGTGAAGCAGCATTTGTTGTCATACTTTATAAATCCCTATGGGAAAATATGACCCATCCCAACTATTAAAGTAAGCGAGCAACCATCTCTAAAGCCGGTGGCTTGGTCTGTGGCGGGAGGCTCCATGTTACTGAACATGTGTTTGATGTTGTGGTGTTAGTGTATACATGCTATGTGATCCGTAGTGAAACTGAGTTTTAGTTAACACAAACCTGAGCATGTCACTTTGGCCGTACCTGTGCTGCTTAGCAAGCAGGTGTAGGTCTGGTGTAATGCAGATCCAAGATCAGCTTCCCCGCATCATTCTTTAAACCGGCAAGGTCTTGATGTGTGCTCCAGAGCTGTTCTAGGGTCAGGGAGTACACTGAGGTTGGAAGTTTTCCCTGCTGACTCATGGTTCTGGAGCCTCTGGAAACAGCTGTCTGGACTGCCAAGATTCTGTGTGTCTTTGTGAACGTACAGACAGTGTGCTCGGCTGCAACGGTGCTTTTTGGACATGTTGGCATTTGTTTCATGCTACTGGTACGTGTGTGTGTGTGTGTGTGTGTGTGTGTGTGTGTGTGTGTGTGTGTGTCTGCGTGCACATTAGGGAGAGAGAGACAGAGATTAGGGTGTGGTAAGGGTGTTCTCTGCCAGTTGGATGTGTCCTGTCTGAACTGAACTGCTCTCAGAACAGTAAGCAGCAGTCATTTATAGATGGCTTGTGTCTCTACTGTCTGTTCCTTCAGGTTTAACTGTGCACAAGGCATTTCCAATACCAATAGCTTAATATAGAGCTCATAGATATCCATACCAAATGCAATAATGACATTGTGTTTACCAATTCCAAAACAAAAAAAGTTTTCCTTTCTGTCTCCTCTATTATTATGTCTGATCTTTTTCTCCCTCCTCTTGTCCGTCAGCCCTAAACCTAAGACGGAGGCCATGGTACGCTCCCCTCCCGTCATGTCCCCCTCCACTGCCACCCAGATAGACTCTAAAATGCCCAATCAGGGCAAACCAGGGAGCACTGGTAGCCAATCACAGCCCTCACCCTGCGACCCCAAGACCCTGGGCTCCAAAGGGGCTCAGAATGTGACCGGGGGCATGGGGCTGAAGAACGGCCAGGGCCTGACATCGGGCCCGAGCTCCAAGGTCAAAGTCAAAAGGGAGCGAAGCACCTCGGTAGAGTCGTTTGAGCAGCCAGAAGGTGGCACACCCACCAGTGAGGAGAAAGGTAAGTAGCAACCATCGTAGCCCAGTATGCATTATAATGGCAGTCAATTCAAATCTGAGACTATGTTAAATGTTTTTATTCTCACCAGAATGATAAAACAGTTGAACTAAGGCAGCCGGGCAAAGGTTGATGAGTTACTTGATGACGTCTTCAGTAGCTATCCTTTCACGCTTTGTTCCCAAACTGGTGACACTGCATGACTTTATCTTGTGCTGATAAAAGTGCTGATAGTGCAGATACTTATGTTCTCATTGTCTAGAGAGGGCAACAGTTGGACATCTTGAAAAATATACTTTGCAGTCACTCGCACAGATAAACCGAAGCCCACTGACGGTTGTGTGTGTGTGTGTACAGACAGTAGCAGGGTGAAGAGGATGTGTGTGGCAGAGAGGAGGCAGCCGTACAGTGGAGCTGACTGGTGCTCTGGGGGAGAAAGTGACGAAGATGACAAAGGATTCTTCAGTAAGTGTGTTAACGTGTTCATTCGAGCATTCTTAGAAGTCCCTCTGCTGATCAACTTGACTCATGGCAGCTCCTCCGTAGAACTACATTACCCATAGGCCTGCACTGGTCTTAAAGCCGTGGTCCTCCCTCTTGTCTCTCTGCAGACTGTAACTCCAGTGACGTGAAGCCCCAGGACTCCGTCTCACATTCTACCTCCAATGCCGGACTCAGTCGCTCCTCCACACCTTCCCACAATACACTGGGAGGCCAGGGCTCGACAACGGAACCTGCGAGTGGCCAGAAACCAGGCACAAAACTTGTTTATGTCTTCACCACGGAGATGGCCAACAAGTAAGGAAGCTAAGAGTTACCCATTCATGTGTGTCACGGCTTGTTTCTTCCATAATATTGCAGCTCAGAAACGGCTCTCTAGCCATATTTTGCCACTTAATTCTTACATTTTTAGTGCACATATTGTACATGTATATGTAGCGTATGCACTGTTTTTGCGTTATGTTTGGTGATTCATTTTACAGTTAAAACTTATCTCTACACGTTTTATATATGAATGTGTTTATTCAGGCAAATTAAATCATCTCAATACTTTGAACCCCCTTTTTTTCACGCAAGCAAAACACCCACAGACAGTGAAACCCTTTGAGGAAGTTTAGTTCAAAATTAAATGGAATTGCCAACAATGTCAATTGCCTGAAGTTTATCTCTGTGCCCCTGTCATCAGTGGTGGTTGTTGTCTTTGATGTTTGTGTGTATGGCACTAAGATACTTGCTTCCCACCACTTCTCTTCCTTCCTCCAACGTTCCCAGTCATACCTAAATCCATTGTGTGTATCTGCACAAGCATGTGTGTTTCTCAGTGGGAGCGTACACTTAGATTAACACTCTGTTGGGAATTGGAGATCAAAGATGTGGATGCTCAGTTAGTACTCATTCATCGAGCTCACTTCAAATGGACCCGTACACACACAAACGTATTGTGTCTGATGACGGATGTCTGACTGTCTGCCTTCTCGTCCACAGGGCAGCTGATGCGGTTCTAACTGGCCATACAGAAAACATCATTGCCTTCCACATGAAAAACATCTCCAGCAGCAAGGACAAAGCTCACCTCCTCCTGGTAAAGACTCTTTTTAACGCACATGTATGCACTTTTATACACCAACATCTCGCATGAGAGTGTCTATAACTTAATCCTTTTTCTGTCACTTTCTGCTAAAGAATAATGCAGCAAGCGCCCTTCGAAATGACTCCAAGCCTCCCCAGCAGCCCCCGTCCCATGCTCAAGATCAGAGCCACCAGCCTGGATCCAAGCCGTCCTTACCGGGCATGGCAGAGCCGACCACACCCCAGCCTTCAAACCAAGGGAGCCAATCTGGTGTTCTTCCGCAGGAAGGGTCGTCCTCTGCAGGCATGGAATCCAAAAATCTTCCCGGCAGTAGCCCCAGCAACGCTATTGCTGCAGTTGACCAGGCCCCTGTCACCCAACCTGAGGCAGGCCTCAACCCTCCAACAGCAGTTGAGGGAGGGCAGGGTGGAGGCTCTGGTGGAGCGGGTTTGACACCCCAGCAGCAGCAACAGCAGCAGCAGCTGGCCCAGGAGCTGTTGAACATGGAGGCCAACACAGAGGGTCTGTCCCAAGAACAGTTGGAGCATCGCCAGCGCTCCCTACAGACCTTGCGAGATATTCAGCGCATGCTTTTCCCTGATGACCGTGATGCCCCACAAGCTGGGCCCCCACAGTCCCACGGTGGACCCCACGATGGAGGCCCTGATGGTGCACCCCGAAGGTCTGAGCAGGGCCCCTTACAGGCCATGATGGCACAGTCTCAGAGTCTCGGACCACCAGGTGGGCCAGGAGGACCTCGCCCACAAGGTCCACCCTTTGGCCCACCCCATGGTCCACCGCATGGTCCCCCCCACGGCCCCAGGGACATGCCCCCATTTCCACAAGATGAAATGGGTGCACACATGGGGGGTCCAGGGGGCTGTGGAGATGGAGATCAGATGACTCCAGAACAGGTGGCTTGGTTGAAGCTACAGCAGGAATTTTATGAAGAGAAGAGGAAGAAACAAGAAATGCAGCACCGGCCACTTCCTCCAGACATGATGATGCACCCCCACGGTCCACGCGGCATGATGCGAGGCCCCCCGCCTCCCTACCAGATGGGCCCAGGAGAGATGTGGGGAGGACCAGGTGGTCCACCAGAGCACTACCAGGAGCGCATGGCCATGGGCCCCGGACCCGGCCCCGGCCCCGGCCCCAGGGGTATGCCCCCACATATGCAGAGAATGCCTGGCTTCTCTGGTATGATGAATCCTGAGATGGAGGGGCCCCCAAGGCCCGGAATGGGCTGGCCTGACGACATGCCTCCCCGTATGGGAGATGCACGAGGCTTCCCCGGAGGACCTGGGGGGATGTTTGCTGGTCCAGGGGGTCGTGGTGAGCGTTTTCCAAATCCTCAGTCAGTCCAAGAAGCAATGTTCCACCAAGGTATGGGTGGAGAGAAGGGCATCCCTCCAGGGATGATGATGGACATGCAAAGGATGATGGGGCACCAAAGAGGTGGAATGGAACCTGGTAATGGCATGGGCATGTTTCCCAGAATGCCCGGGGATGGTCCTATGAGTCCGTCTTCTAGGCTCCAGGGGATGGGGGGAAGGGAAATGGGACCCGAGTTTGGCATGGGGCCTGGCCCTGGGCCAGGACCTCATATGCACCCTGCCAAGCTACGAGATCCCTCCATGAATATGAGTCCCGAGGAGATCATGAGAATGAGAGGAGGTGGAGGACCTCCAATGGAGAACATGGGTCCACAAGGCCGGCCCATGCAGGGTCCACCCTTCCCTGAGCAGTCACAACCAGGAGACTTTCCTATGGGGCCTGGGCGGCCCTTCCCAGGGGGTCCGGGAGGAATGAGGGGTCCGCATGTAGACCAAGCCTTTGGTCCAGAGCACAGATCTACACCAACAGGAGGCAATGGCCGTATTAACCACCTCCCCCCTGCCGGTGGTCCTTCACAAATTCAGAGGGGCCGCAAGCCAGCCGATCTGAATGTCCAAGCAGGAGGGGGAAACTCTCCCAGTATCAACCCACTTAAGTCCCCTCCTCTGAGGCAAGTGCAGTCCCCCATGATGGGCTCTCCCTCTGGAAACCTTAAATCCCCTCAGACGCCGTCCCAGCTGGCTGGCATGCTCAGTGGTCCCACAGGCCCCAGTGCCCCTCCACCTCCCCCAGCTTCAGCACCAATGAAATCCCCCCACTCCATGATGGGATCAGCTGGTGCCTCTCCTGTTCACATGAGGTCTCCTTCTCTTCCAAACCCCTCTCCAGGATGGGCATCCTCACCAAAGCCACCCATGCAGAGTCCCGGAGTACCACCTCAAGGTGGCAAACCTCCCCTCAGTATCACCTCACCAAACATGATGGGTGCCATGGAGCAAGGTACGAGTCTCTTTCATCCATTTCCTGTTAAGCAGCACCTGTTTCTTCTTCTTACTTCATCGTTAATATAGATTTTATTCCCCATCTCTTTTCAGTGCATCTTTATTAAATTGAATACAGTTAATATTGGGATGTCTTCTGTAAATGGTTTGGAGTTTATTTTTATTATGGAGAATATCTGTCAGAATTAGTCTACAATACTGAAAATGCAAATAAAGAGATGTGGAGGCCATTTATTAAGTGCATCTCTTTAAGTCACCACATCTGTATGAGGGGTGGGGTTGGGTGGGTTATGGTCCAGTGGCTCCCTCTTGTGGCCACAGAATTAAATCTCACTGAGCCTGAAGGAGCAAATACTATTGCTACGTTATCATTACTGATAAAAAACAATCTCAAGCCTGCACTGCTAAGATTGATCATCTCTGTCATGTCTTTTCTTTCTCACCATGCTCTCCTCTAGGTGGTAACGGCCCTCCCTCAGCCCCGCCTTCATCAGGGGCTCCATCTGGCCCCATGTCCCTACCAGGCAACGTTCAGTCTGGCAGTCCGTACGCCATCCCCCCTGAGCCAACTCTATCCCAGAACCCTCTCTCCATCATGATGTCACGCATGTCCAAGTTTGCAATGCCCAGCTCCACCCCACTCTACCATGATGCCATAAAGACTGTCGCTAGCTCTGACGACGACTCGCCCCCAGCTCGCTCCCCGAACCTGCCTTCAGTAAACAATAACGGTAAAACATCTGAAATGTCTTTTTCTTTGTTGTTGGATTTTAACTTTCAATTGCACCCACCTTAGTGCATGTGTAGAATACATAATCACTTATTTTTGTCGTGCATTTGCAGGTATGGCAATGAATCACCAAGTCAACCCACGTATGATGGGACCTGGAAATGCTGGACCCATGTCTGCCCTCAGCCCTCTGGGCATGAATCCAATGGCGTCCCAGCCCCTCTCCCATGGCATGCCCCCACAGATGCCCTCTCCCAATGCTCCTAATATGGGCCCAGGCATGATGCCTCATGGTATGATGATACCACCAAACCCCCAGGACCCTGGTATGGGAAACCCCCAAATGATGTCCCAGGGACGCATGGGTTACCCTCACAGAGGCCAGGGATACCCCCTCACCCAGTCCCCTTCCCAGCAGGGCCCTTTCTCCCCGCACAACGGTCCTGGTCCCCAAGGTTTCCCTGGCCATCCCATGGGCTTCCAGGGAGAAGGGCCTATGGGAGGACGGATGGGGAACATGCCTCACGGAGGAGGGGTTGATGGGGGCATGTGCAAGCCCAATAACCCCGGAGGGCCGGAGTTCAACAACATGCAAGGTGGATTCAGTGATGCGGACCTTCATGAGGTGATGCGGCCGGGAGCATCTGGCATTCCCGAATTTGACCTGTCCAGGATAATCCCGTCAGAAAAGCCCAGTCAGACTCTGTCTTACTTCCCCCGAGGTGGGGGAGACAACCCTGGACACCCTGGGCACCCTGGACATCCTGGGCACCCCGGGCACCCCGGACACCCTGGACACCCTGGACACCCCGGACACCCTGGACAGAAACCACCACACCCCTCCGGCTTCCCCATGCAGGGCATGATGAGCGATGGTCCACCGAGGATGGGGATGTCCATGCAGGGGATGGGGGGGATGCCAGGGGGGCCCGGCGGGGGAATGGGCCCCCAAGACATGCCAATGGGCAACCCTGGCCACAACCCGATGCGGCCCCCAGGATTCATGGGCCAAGGCATGATGGGCCCCCAGCACCGGATGATGTCTCCTGGGGGTCCAGGAGGGATGATGCAGGGGAGACAAATGGCCCACCCAGGCCCCGGTGGCTCACCTAACATGATGATGTCACTGCAGGGCATGGGCGGCCCTCCACAGCAGACAATGATGATGGGGGGTCAGATGAGGCCACGTGACATGGACATGGGGTTCAGTCCGGGCCCTGGAATGTTCTGATCCTACAGAAACCTTGTATGTAGAATGTTCTTGGACAATACACAAGGATGGAATAAAGGTGACGGTGTGTTCAGAAAACTCTGATGATCTCGAGTAAAGGAAGTATAATACAGGAGAGAGGATGTACCCAGAAACGAACAGAACGGAGCTAACCAGTCACCGAGTAATGTCCTGTGGGAACTATTCCAATGGAGACTCGGGACAGGCCCAGATTGGAGTACTTTTGCCACAAGAACATTTGATTTTGACTCATGAACTTCAGAATGTATGGGATTGTTGTGCATCAATTTCGCAAAAACTGTTCTTGTGTTTTTTTGATTATCTGACTATAAAGATGACTTTCAACATCAAAGAGGAATCAACCTAACTCAAAGTCAGCGTGGAGATGCTACAGTATATGTCTACTTTTTTCAAAAAAAACGAAAACAAATTTGTCATGAAAGTGGTATGGAACAAGAGAAAGGAATAAGAAGAATTTGTGCTTTGTGAAGACTTTAGTGGAACTCCATCTTGTCTCTCGCTCCATTGTTTTGACTGTTTCTGTACAGTATATACGTGAGAGTGTGTGCGTGTGCTTGACAGACTGTATGTTTGTGTGGTATGTATGTGTCTGTATGTATAGGCATTCTATCAGTGACCTCTCAACTCCTCCTACCCAACTTTCATTAGGGGAGGAACGCCCCCTAAAAATACTGTACTGTTTACCATTGGTGGGCTATTCGAATTTTAGTCTATTTTAATTTCCTTTGTAACTCCAGTGTATAACAAACCAAACTATGACCTCATTAAGATAATAGTATTATTAAAAAAGCACAAACATGGACCGTCTGCAGAAAGCGTCTTCTTTCTACCATTGAGAGCAACACAGTGAGGGTCCTGGCAGCTTTGCAGCACAACGATAAACCCCGGTCCAGATGAACATTGGACTCGGTGCTCCAAAACTTTCAGGACTCAACGTTGGCCAGCGTGAATAATACCGCTAATACCCAGATGTGCTTTGTGTGTTCTTCTTGTTCCCGTTTTTTGCTTTTGACTCTCTTGTTGACTCTGGGTAATAATCATTCCCACAGCAATAATCCCCCCCAATGGTCAGCAGAATGGGACAGGAGTGGCTGCATGCCACAGCAGGTATGCCAGGTATCATAGAACTAGTTAGGTAGATCTGGTACAATTTTTAGAAAGGCAGGTGTGGTGTCCAGAGGGAGACACGCGGAAATGTAAACACGTACTGCTAAACCATCCAGCTGACTTCCTCTCTTTTCTCTATTGTATAAGCTTGTCATGTGTTTCTCCATTGGCTTTGGTGCAGAATAGCCTCCCAGGGCTGTGGTGATGGACTACAAATAAAAGATATTGTTTTGGTACATACATGTTGTCTATGGAGTGTGTGTGTGTGTGCGTGTGCGCATGTACGGGTCCACATGGCTCTTGATTATTCATGTCTTGTCAGTCATGTGGATCAGGTGGTGTCTTTCATTCTACACGTCAAACCAGTTTACCAAAAACTGAGCTCGAACAAGGAGAGCAAGTCATACAGAGCAGCAGCATTGCCAAGTCGACATTTCATCACGAGGTATTTAGCGAGAGCTGCTTTCGGAGGACACCACACTTCCAAAATAGGTGCAAGCACGTTGATGCATTTGAACTCTACTACACTAGTTGTGCTTTAGTAATCCCTGTATTAAAGTTTTACTTAGCTGGTAGGAATAGTACACGTGATGTAAGCCCCCCCCCCCACAAAAAATAAGAGACTTAATATTGATTTGAAATCTTTATGAGTCACCAATGTAAACCTGTGTTTTAAACAGCAGCTCACGGGACAATCCCGCTGATGAGGTACAATGTGTGTTATTGTAACACAGGTCTATATAATGGGCAGGTATTCATGTATACATTATACTGTGGTCTGATGGTGCCAACAAATCCCCACAAGAAGGCAACCTAAAGTTTCAATCTTAACACATACCATAGCAGAATTATCACATTTCTGCAGATTCTACATTGTTATGACATTCACCTCCATGCTAATGTTCAATCCCCGAACATTAGATCCAGTGCATGGACTGATCAGTGTCTCTTGACGAATGAAATGATTGAATGTGAAAGATTTGATTGTGAACAATTGCATCAGTAGTCAGATTACGGCATTGTTGCCACATTATCCTAAAACAAGTATCTCCGCAAATAAATGTATTTGTCATCTGCTAAAGTTTAGAAACAGGGCCAGAGGTTTCGTTGACCATAAGAAAAACATGGAGCCTTCATCATCCATCCACACAGGTTAATTGCATACAAACAGACACAGATATGCCCTAAGCATCTGATATCACGTGAACACTGTATGGCTAAACTATTCTGCGCTTATACTTGTCAATAAGCCATAACCATTAAATCCATCTACCTAAATGGAACATTTTACTGCCTTGCTTACATGAAGATGAGGAACTATGAAATAAGAGTGTGATGTAAACTGATGCTGTAATCCAGGATTTGTACACTCAAGAAAGCTTTCCCTGGTGACGGTGGCTGGATGGCGTGAGAGAGGAGGATGTAGAAGAAACAGAAACATGATGTGTGGTTACTGTCAGCGTGTAATGTCACGGATAGCACTGCGGTGAGACGTGAGTTAATGGCTCAGGGTTCGGTCAGGCCCTCTGTGCTGTTACAAAGTGAGTGGTAGGCTTCAGCGCTCAGGGAGTACGCTGAGAGGACCTGCTTGAACTCCTCCAGGGGGCAGTAGACTCCACTACAACCCGGTATGAGTTGATCCTAGGAAGAGATAACCAACTCAAAGTAAAACACAAAAATAAATATGCAAAAGCGTCTCAAATGAACAGACACATTGTCATCCCCTACCTGGCCTATGTAGGACACTTTAACGAAGGGCTTCTTGGTCTCTTGGTGTTGGTGCAGCTCCATAGTGATATCGGCGGCAAATGGTGGCCATCTCATGTCAAAGATGCCCAGAGCCATCAAACAGGGGATCAAAGTGGTATCATGTGCGGAGTACAGAAATAGCTTCCTGATGGAGACAGAATATTATCAGTGGAGAATTTAAAAGACCAGACACAATGAAGTTTGTGCAAAAATAATAATACTGGGTGAGTCCATCCAGAGGGGTCCCACCTGTCTGGCTCTGGTAAGGTGCCCTCAAGTTTCTTCTCAATGTTGGTTAAGAATGAGTGCAGCAGGGGTCCCACACACAGCTGCAAGTTCTCCGTGCTAAAAACAGAGCAGAATAATTAAACTTATAACAAATGGTCTACATACAAATAAAAAAAGCCCCTCCTCTGTTTGATCTAACCTGCTGTTGTGTCCATACACGTGGCAGATCATGTCCACAGCTCTCTGCTCCACTGTGTTCCTCCAGCTGTCCAGCTCTGATGGGCAGGCCAGGCCGTGCGCCTGTTAATGTGCAGAGACTTGACACAGTCAGTGTCACTGAGCAACACAAGCCTCATAAGGAAAACCAACACGGCTGAACTTTTTTTTTTTTTTTTACAGGGGCCACCATCTTGGTTATGAGATATTTTCGACAGGTTTGCCCGTCATCATAGTTATTTTCCAAAATGGTGTCTATTGTGGGCAACTTACAGTATAGAAGGTGTCAGTATAGAGCCGTGAGAGTAAAGTAGTAGTAGCTTTTAGGGTAGGGCTGTAGTATTTGGTTTAAACAGTATTTGGGGGAAACAATCAGCAAATTCAGATCACGCTGCATCTGTTATTTTTAGCTTGCTAGAATGTCTAGAAACTTGATGAACTCGGTCGTGGAGTTTTTTATTTTGCACAACTAGCAGCTTTGCCAGGTCCTCAGAATAATCCTACGTTGTTCTGATAGCGTGTGGTGAGACCTAATAAAAGTCACAGGAATCATGATGCGGCGGTGTCACCTCTCTGGCGACCATGTCGTCCCTAATGAGGATGAAGTCGATGTGCTGGTGAGCGGCGATGCCCAGCGCGCTGTAGATGCTCCGCAGGTCTGCTGCAATGTCTGGCAGAGTGGACGACTCTGCCCAGCGGTGGCTGCACAGAACACACACACAGCGTCAGCCACGAAACACAAGACACACCGTGACAACCTGTCAGAGGCATCGCAACTCTGGATTCCAGTTTTTTTTTTGGGGGGGGGGTAGCGAGTGCAAAGGAGACTGTGAGGCCTGCTATGAAAATGTACTTTACATACCTGGCAAGAATTTTGAGCAGCTTGCATCCCCGGTAGTTAGGATACAGGGTTTCAGATGCTGCCTCCATTGTTAATATGGGGACAATTTCTTTAAATAGAACAGAAGATTACAAAAAAAACAGATTCGATGAGATCCAGAAAGGAACAACAACATCGTGCACATGTGGCTTTCTAAACTACCTGTTTGTTTTTGCAGGAAGAGCCCGGCTACCAGGCACTTGGCAGATTCAATGGTCCTCAAGATGTTTGTGGAGCGCACACTAAAAATGGAAAAAAGTAAAGCATTTAGGCTGATATCCTTTGTACTGGGCTTATTTATCACAATGTATCAAAACTGTCGTGTGCAGGAAAAGTGCAAGTGGCTCTTGCTATCCAACACTTACTAGACCTCAGCTGGGCTAAAGGTGGAGCTGAGGAAATGGGTCTCCTCAACGTATCTCCTCCGTAGCTTCTCGCCCAGCTCATACAGCTGCTGCATGCCCAATGTGGTCAGCTGACCGGGGAACGTGCCACCCTGCCAATGGCGACAAAACAGGATCCGGTTATACTCACACATGTGGCCTAACAAACACACACACACACGCAGGAATCCAGAGTGAATGTGGTACGAGGATGGCGGGAGACCATATTGTGGGGATTTGGTTTTCTAAGCTAAATCCAGCGCAGTAAACCTCTTTAGCGAAGCAGCTAACTCAGCGCAGGAAACTCTCATCTCTACGGACAGAGGCTGGCAAACACATCTCACTGGGAAGCTCTACACACAGTTCAGCAGCGTTACAGAGAGCTGTTGAATGAATGAAGCTGCTTTCACGTCATTTCCACTAGAGGGGGGGGAGCTTTCTGAATCCACAAGGAGCTTCACATCTATGAAGCAAAAGAACTTCTAAATATACAGAGATCAAATAACATTAAACACCAGGCCTTTACCACAGCACGTATAAACTTGGCAAAGCAGAAAAAGCCCAGTAAAGGTTCAACTATGCCAGATTGCTCAATGTCAGAGGCGCTGTTCCAGTTACTACATGTTTAAATGTCTGCTCCTCCTCTAAAGTATCCTCACACAAAGCCTCTAACCGAGAACCAACTGAACAAGTTGCCGCACCTGAATTTGTTCCTTCCGCTCTGTTCTTATCTGACCACATTCGATCGCCACAAAGCACACCTACCTTCAGGACGTTTTGACGATAGCTGTCTTCTACAGGAGCCGGGGGTCTCGGGCCCCCGTGAAGATCTGTCACTTCATAGTTGATGTGGGTGTGTGCCGGAGGCTCCAAGAGTTTCGGCACCCACTGGACCTGGACCCAACAAAGACTTGTTATACAGAGATCATTTTTTTTTATGTACACGGGCACTTAACGAGTCGAGGAAACACAGAAAAAGAGTTCTACCTCCATAACACCAGGTATTGACTTTAGCGGCGTTCGAGCACCATGTCGGAACAGCACTTGGACCAATTTGAGTTCGTAGGGAGAACTAGGATTTGTATCAGCGGAGGTGCAACTGGAAGCCACCTGGTCCGACTCAGCTTGCTTCTGTGACCACAGCATTGAACCGAAAGCCACCGACACTGAACCGAAAACACCTGCTTTGGTCCAAAGATTCCTCATGGCCGAGCTGTGAAACAAACAGACATATTGTACGAGGGTCTGAATTAACTACACACGCATCACGGTTAATATTCAGAGGAAGATTAAGAAGGACTTCTATAATGACAGTAACGTCAACCCGTGCATTAACCCTGCACAACGAACATCCAGCGTTAGGAACAATCTGTTACATTCCTTGCTGAGAAAACTCTGACCGTGTCCTCAGATTTGTAGAACTAGTTTCATTCCCTAAGCTCACTTTATCTGGGGGAACCAAAGCTGATTTGTCCTCCTTCCCCGGTGTCGCTTTCTTACCTACAGTATGCTGATGCAAATACCCGCTAGAGCAGTTTATCATATGTATACTCCTGTGTGTTTTATTAAACTTAAGGATACACTGATACCAATATCGGGCTGATACTGACTCATATAGCTGGACCGGTGTTTCGGTGACTATGAAGCTGATCTATTCAATTCCATTCTACGTTTATCTACTATATATATGCTGCATTAAAAAAGGTTTACACTTGTTTTTCACCATGTTTTAAGTATTAAAATGTTGTATAAATCAAGCTATTAATAATATATATAAACAAATCCCTCTGTAAAAACCTTCAGAATATAGACAAGAATGAAAGTGTAAAGTTTGGTGTATGTCAGTGCTTCTGACGAGGACATTTCCTGCTTATAGTATTAAAAAAAACTAATTTCAAGAAAACAGTGTTTTCTTGAAATGAATGAATAGGATGTTGAATAGGATAAATAATTCACATCACCGTAAAACCTCCCCAGATAAATACTTACATTAAGACACTTACTTTTTGCAATACAAGTTTTCTCAAATTGTATGTTTAAATATGCAAATGAGGCATTATCTAATACCAACTTTTGGTGAATTTAGGAGAAATACAGATGCCTACAATTATAATGAAGATAATTGTGGATAAGAAATATCATTTATTTTTAAAATTAACACTTGAAGGCACTTCACACAGTATATATAATATGTAGAACTAACTTTGCTGTATACCAATACACACTGTTTTTTAACATGTAAACATCAAATACAATGTCATATCCACCTACCTCATGTATTTTCAACCTGTTGCATTAACCATTCGTATTTACATTACTGCTCAAGTTAACACTATTGTCTTACTATCTACAAAAGTTATGTTATCGCGTGTGTGTGTGTGTGTGTGTGTGTGTGTATATATAACACAAACACACACACACACACACACACACATTGAGTACTTACAGCGGATGTTACGTAACTTCCTTACAAAAGGAGGAAGTTACTAGAATAATTGTATTATTCACACTGACTCTTGCTGCCCATCAAACATTGCTTTACTCGTTTCAATACGAACCCCGTTGCTGCTAGAAGCACGTGAAGAAAACACGTTTCCACGCACGGCTAGCTAGTTTCACCACAGCGTGACAACATGAGGTCTGACCTCTCCACACTCCAGCTAACTGCACCATGACAACGAAGCCCACTATTGTGATTTAGACAACTAAGCTAAC
This sequence comes from Anarrhichthys ocellatus, assembly GCF_004355925.1. Classification (NCBI taxonomy): domain Eukaryota; kingdom Metazoa; phylum Chordata; class Actinopteri; order Perciformes; family Anarhichadidae; genus Anarrhichthys; species Anarrhichthys ocellatus. Next base: position 2,254,117 of record NW_022280077.1, on the reverse strand, counting down.
AGCTAGCTACTTACTTTATGAAACGAAGATCTTTTGCTCCTCTCGATGGTGAATAAAACACTCGGTAAATAACAGATTATCTTGACATGAAGCAACTCTTCCCACCGCTTCAAGTCAATGACATGTCGGGAACTGTAGGGTGGCAAATGCCGGTGGACGTTGAAAGTGAAGGTGATAGCTATGTGGACAGAACTACATTTCCCAGTATCCACAATGGGATCTTTCTTCTTCTTCTTTTGTAAAAAGGTAGAAAAGATGCATCAAAGCGCGCTACCGCCATCTACAGGTGTGTCTGCACGCCATTTGATTGCGCGTGAAAGTTTCTAATCCCAAACAAAGACAAAGAATATTTTCATTATGAAGATAAGAACCAGACAATATAAAACTGTTTTATCCTCCCTTGTGTTTTTTTATTTATACTTTTACTCCACTACATTCAACAATGAAATATTGTAGTTTTTACTCCACACCATGATTTTGACAGCCACATTTACTAGTTATGTTACAGATTAAAATGTCCAATACATATCATACGTATATGATACATGTCACCCATACATTTACATACTCAGTATATAAAATAGTAAGAAATAGCTGCTACAGGTCAATGCATCATGGTTCACCCATATCTGTAATAGGCCTAATATAAAACTCAGAGACGAGATTTCATCGCTTATACTCAAGTGAAATTTACTTTTCATGAAGTAATGATCACTTCTTCCACTCCTGAATCTTCCATCTTAAATGTAGATTCTTCTAATTTAAAAGCCATGTGGCAAATATTTTCACCTAACATTCATCCCCAGAGAAGGGATATTGAAATTATTTATAGAAGTGACAAAATGTGCGTTAGCGCTGAATATTATTGTACTATTGGGTTTATTGTTGTATCGTTAGTCTTTTGGAAAACCAAACCTATGGGGTGTTAAATGGACTGCATGCTGCCTGTTTATCCCTGTGTAATACATTCACATGCACACTCACAACAATTTGGGATCTCCTGCCCAAGTACACGTTGACATGTATACCACAGGGGCCGGGGATTTAACCACCAACCTTCCGACCAGTGGACGACCAGCCTCAATCCTGAGATAATAGTTGTACTGAATATATTTGGCTCCAGCAAATACCTCTATCAGATCATAAAAAACATCGCCTCAGCTTTGCCCATGGGTGATTTAAAAGAGAGAAGATTTTATTGGACAGCAGTGTGAATTCATCACTCTGGCTGCTGCTCTAAAATATAAGCTCTTTATAGCATGATCTTATTCAATGATAATAAGATCCGGGTAACTTTGCAGAGGTGAATCTGATCGGCAACAAACAAATAAAATGGCAGAATCTACTGTAGCTTTGCTTTCGACTCAGCTTGTGACAGACCAAGTTGGATATTAGGGCTCAGCTTCCTGGCAGTGATGGCGAGACAGTCTTTGTTTGTGTAAATACTGCACATCCCCTGCAGTCTGTCCCCTGCAGGTCCTTTCTGGTGACAACAGACTGGAGAATGCAAGTGGTGATAGGATACTGATCTAAAAATGCAGGAAACCCTTCATATATGTTTGCTGTTCAACATCATCTTGTTTAATTCCACTTATCATTTAGTTCATAGCATTTCTGTATCAACCACAAGATTTTCTGAGCTCAGAGTTATTCAGTGTGCGTTTAATATATCAGTAACACACATCTGATGTTTCATAAAGATCAAATAAGTACTTGCATTAATCACACACCTTGAAGACAACAGAGCAGAATGTACAGTTGATGATTTATTTATTTGTGATGAGTGAGTGATGACATTTATTGCATACAAGTCTGTGTGAAAGAACCAAAAAACAAACAAAAAAAGATTCCTGTGTTTTTATAAGAATGTTTGCTGTGTAAGATAAACATAAACAACCTGTACAATGATTCTGCAAGACACCGGAAATGAAATAACATACATTCAAAGATATCAACTGAAACATACATTGCATAGAGACAAATTCACTATTTACAACAATGGCTCCAGGACAGAAACTAAAAAGCACAAGTGCAATGCTGCCACCCAGTGGCCGGGTCTCCTCATAACAGCATCCAAGCAGGACCTCTTCTTTTTCTTTTCTCTTCAATCCCTCTGGATAAGGAACGTCCTAAAACGGGTTACATTCTGCACACAAGACTCCTGTCAAATATATAACTAACGAATACAGTTTTACTCACACCTCTTTTTTAGATTGTACAGTGACTATTCTTGAGATACATTTGATGTTTGCTGATCTGTGTCGTGCAATCAGTTTAGGAAGTCAACACATGGCTTAATCTAAATTTACAGTCTTTGCAATGGTTTTTTGAAAAATCTGTATAAAAAACACATCATAGTAAAGAGATTTATTTTCACACTTGTTAAGGCACTTTACCTTGATTCACTGCATATGCGCTGCATAAAAACATCGAATTCATATACCGGCAAGCTTCACAGTTTATTGCATATTAAATCCCTATTTCCTCTAAATCTCTCATCTCTCATTTTTCTTTGCAGTGGCAGAACAAAGCTATTGTAATTCATTGAATAGTTGAGATTTGAGCCGTATTTTGCTTTCTAAAGAAATGGTTTGTCATCTCACACCAAGCATCACGTCATTTTCACTTACATGTCTTTTTTTTTAAAATCTCACTTGGTTTTTGGCTTTAACTGTTTTACTAAAACATAAATGTGCAATAGTCAGGTATCACACCTGTTACCCTCTTCACATTTAGAAAATATTTTTCTTTTGCAGTTTGTTTTTTCGAGCTCTGGGACAGATTGGTTCACAAACACTATCTGCTGACAGAGCTCACACATGTCAAGTTCACATAGTCCACTTACAGATCTCACTGTCTCTTTCTAAAGGGAACATTTAGTCCATCCTCTATGATCAAGTGTTTGGCTTCAATGCCAGAGTTTGCATAATTAGCCTCACGCTTTGACCCCTTCACTCAGTAATAACACTCAGACTCCTCTTTGGGTCTTTCTAAACTCATCTTTCTGTCCCTTCTCTTTGCTTGTGTGTCTATACTGCCAGGTCATCCTGGCGAGCCCGGCTGCTGGTACCACTGGTCTTGCTCAGGCGGCGTTTGTCTTTATTGTAGCTGGAGTGCAGCAGCGGCAATGGGGAGCAGCTGTTGGGCAGCTCTGTGGGCACTTGGTCGTATCTCATCCTCGTGAAGTCTTCCTCATCCTCTAGGTTGTTGCAGCTGTGATGGCGCTCTGTGGCCAAGTTGACCGAGTTCTGCTGCAGCGCCATCCTGTTGTTGAAGGGATGAGATGCCATAGAGGCCATGGGGTTCATGGAGCTTGGAGCTGCCAGGCACTGGCTGAAGTCTGGAGGCGGGGTGCAGGAGACCGAGGGCCGAGGTGGGCTGTTGGGCTCCAAGGCCGCGGACACGGCCACCGTCAGAGTTCTGTGGTTGCTCTTCTGCATCCTCCTGTTGTGTAAACACCTCCTGGCGCTCTTCCAGCTAAGGTGGTAGAGCTCCAGCGCAGAGAGCAGCAGAGACACACTGGCCACCACCAGCATGAAGATGATGAAGACGTTCTTCTCTGTGGGCCGGGACATGTAGCAGTTGACGGGGTTGGGGCAGGGCCAAGCCTTGCAAAGGTACATTGCCCTGAGGAACACCCCATAGATCATGTACTGCACCACGATAAATGTCACCTCCATCACCGTGCGGATCATGATGCTCAGGATGTAAGTCTGCAGCAGCGCTCCTCTCAGGCGAATGCGGCCAGTCCCATCAGATGCCATTCTTCCGCTCACCTTCTGCTGAAGGTATTCCTTCTCCCCCTCCAGGTCTCCTCCGCCCTCCCCTCTCTCCTCCTTCTGGTCCTGCTCCAACCTCCGCAGCTTCTCCTCCCTGCGCACAATGTGCATGGCGTGGCCCATGTAGATGAGGGACGGTGTGGAGACAAAAACAATCTGCAGCACCCAGTAGCGGATGTGAGCGATGGGGAAGGCGTTGTCATAGCACACGTTGGTGCAACCGGGCTGCTTAGTGTCGCATAGGAAATCGCTCTGCTCGTCACCCCAGGATGACTCGGCTGCCGTACCCAGCACCAGGATGCGGAAGATGAAGAGGACGGTGAGCCAGACCTTCCCGACCGAGGTAGAGTGTTCCTGGACCTCCTCTAGGAAATTCCCCAGGAGACTCCAGTCCCCCATCACTGCTCACAGGCCGAACACGCACCTGAGACACAAAGACTGGAGCGGGAGGAGAGAAAGTGCGAGAAGAGGGTGCACTAGAGGTGAAAAGGTGAAGTCACTGAGGGGGAGAGTCGGAGGATGAGCTGAGCAGAGAGGAGGGTAAAAAAGGAGAAAGGAGAATATCAGTCATAGACAGATAGGTCCTCTATGTTGCTGCAGATGAAATTACTTTGAGTGTTTGTGGGGCATCATAAAAATAGCTTCTCTGCCTGTGAATTGCTTGAGTACTGGATACCGTGGCATGAGAACAACCATTTTCCCATGAGCTAGAGAGAGAAGGGGGCAGAGGAAGTTCAGGAGTCATTTAAAAGTAAATAATGCGGTTGTTTAAGAAAAATGACTGAATAAATATATTATGTGTGGGTTTACATTCCCCGTGTCCTTTTCCAAATTATGTATGACAGACAGACAGAGAGCGTAACAGGCCACCACAGGGCAAGTCAAAGCTAGGAGACTTTGTCCTTTCAATGCTGTGACCCGGCCTGAGCCGCACGGTCTCTATCTTGCCTGTGGCCCATGAGCAGCAGACTTCACTCACAACGACAGCGGCTTTAATGTCCACTGTCCTCTCTGCGATAATGAAAACCTCCTACGCGCTGCTTTCTGGATTTATCTGAGAGCGTCGATCAGATCTCTCCATCTTTCCAATGTGTGTGTGTGTGCGCTTTCACCTGCAGCATTAGTGGGAGTTTGGGTAAGACCCAAACATGGCAGTGACAGGCTGGCGAGCCTCAGCCAAGAATTACCCTATAAGGCAGTAGACCAGACAGCTTTATGAGTGCAGTAACTGACCCCCATCATTAAGGGGTTAAGAAAACCCATCAAACTCCATTGAAGAGGGACCTCTGACATCTAAATGCATTATGTGCCTTTGCCTGCTGTCAACTCTTACTTTAGCAATTAGAGATCAAAGCCAGATTCATTATAACACACTGTTACGACGGCTGAAGGTAACAGTTTGACGGGTTTTTCCAAAACGTCACACATCTGAAGCTACTGCCCTTCCTTGGCAAGATTAGAGAAAACATAGTAAACATTCCTCAAAAGCTGTGTTAAGACAAACTGTTATTTTAATGGTGTGCCATGTTGGATATACAGTATAATCCCTACAATCACAGTGTGTGAAAAAAGCCAAACACAGATTTAAATATTCTCTCTTACCACCTCTCAACTCCCTCCAAGTGTTATCCATAAGCAGTTGCTTCCATAAGCAGTTCCTCCCATTGTATAGTGCACTGTGCAGGGCTATGACTTGCCTCACTGACACTGACAGTAGTTATGTGTGAGAGATAGATGATCTAAATGACTCTCAGTCTGTCTCCCCCTCCCTCCGTGTCTCTATGAAGTATATATATGGCAATAAGATGGAAAATCGGAGCATTGTGCTCTTTATCTGTGAAGCATGGAGAGGCGGGAAACAAAACACCCCCATCAGAATGTGGGAGAAGAAATGTTTAATCTCTATCCATTCACAAGGCTGATAGGCCAATACATAGCTTGGGAAGGTTTATCGTCTGACACTTGCTTTCCAGCATGCACCTAATTCCCGCTAAGGTCTGACTGGTCACAGTTGGAGACCAGTGGGATTGTGAGTTAGTGAAGCCCTGTCCCACTCAGGGAACTGGCTTGAAGCCCTCCTCGGATGAAGCTGATGATCTTTGCTGGAAGTAAACCACAAACAAGCAGAGAGCTGGAGGAGGAAGGGAGTGAGAGTCCTGCCAGCACAATAGCAGGAGGTACAGCCATGTTCTTATCAGCTAACACTGACAACAGGCTTTCCTCACCCATGCAGACCCTGTTAACAACAATACATCTCCCCCTGGACTAATTTAAAGTTAACCTTTGTGATACTATCACATGGTTTTGAATCTGTATCATGATGACTATTCACTTGGCATCACGTATGACACTCTGTAATGAAAATCCAAGTGATCTATGTGGGAGACAACAAACCTACTACTACAATGTGTTTATCTGCCATCTATTCCTGGAGTGGTAAAATGTGAAAACTTGAATAGAGGTGAGGGTTTACTGATCTGTCACTGGGGTGCTACAATGATTTTCAGATCTTTTAGCAGCTATATCACTATGTAAACATTTTACATACAATAACAAGTAATTTGCTCAAAATATACTCAAGTAAATGTATACGTATCAACAGTGAATTTACTACTTTTGGCACAAGGGTCCCTTTAAAGTGTCTTGTTGTTAAAGTATTGGATTACCGTCACTGATGCATTAAAATGTCAGTTTTAATGTGGTAACTGGTCAACTTTATGCATGTAGAGTTGGCCACAGACTATAAGAAGTGACGTGTGGACTCGAGTTGAACCCTTTAGTGCGGCATTTTGGCCGTCACCATCTGGGTTTTTGGCCTGCGCCATCTTGTTTTTTATATAACCAGAGGTGACATGAAAGGGTGGCGATAAACAACGTTGAAATATCAAGGTTGACTAGTTTTGCAAAGCAATTATCATGGTAATGAACTAAGCCCAGCCTCCAGCACTGTATCCAGTTCTCTTTGTACATACATGTTCGAAACCGGAGGTTGCTGCCTGTTTGGTTATCTTAGTCTGAAATCAAGACTTCGGGTTCAGCCATGCTAGTGAGCGCCGTAGCGATGTAGGCTACTTGAGCATTTTTAGCTCAAAGCGGTGCTGTAGCTAACCCAACATGCTAACGTGCTCACATTGACAATGCTAATATGCTAATGTTTAACAGGTAGCTATAATGTTTAGGCTACAATGTTGATCATCTTAGTTTAGTGTGTGAGCGGGCTAACATTTGCTTATGATCTCTGAGCAGTGCAGCCGAGGCTGATGGGAATGTCATACGTTTTGAAGGTATTTGGTCATAAACCAAAATATTAGAAACTAGAAAAACACACACATTTTGCATGGATGAAAAATTAATGGATCACTGAAGTTATACAATTCACCCCAAGTTGAACATGAATGTCTGTACCAATTGACATGGCCCATCCATCCAAGAGTCAAACATTTCTTTGAAAACCATGCCAACCTTATGGTGAAGCTGATAAAGGGACCACCAAAGTCAGCAGGATTCATCCTCTGGGAACCACGAATGCTGATACAAAAATCCATTGCAATTCATTCAACAGTAGTTAAGATATTTTAGCCTGGACCAGAGTTGTGGACTGAGCCATGCTGCAAAAAATAATCATATTTTAGAAGCCGATGCTTTGCACGTAAAATGTCTACAACCAAATAACCTCCGCTGCAAAATACATTTAGTTGAGAGGAAGTAAACCAAGTAGAAACACAGTCACAAGTGATATAAAGTGAAAATAAGGAACCAGGACCTGAACACTGTATTTAAATAGTTACTCTCCACCATTGGTAGTACTGTGGTTTGTCATCTGTAAACATACATAAAAGAATACACAATAATATTATAATACTACATATGATATATGATAATATAGTAGACAAAGTGGTGCTCAGGTCAACGGGTAAGGCTACATTCTTATAGTCTCTGTCTCCTTCCCTCGACTGCTTCTTCCTGTCCTCAGAGGAAGCAATCTCAAACATTATGATTTCCGAAGGACAAAAGGAACAAGGTATTAAACGGAGTGGGAGGCAGAGAGGTTACAGCCGAGACGTTCCAGTCAATTTCTCTTCTTTAAAGAGCACCTTTTGCTGTTGGTTGTCTATCATACCTGTGGTCCTGTTGTTCCTCTGGCAATAAGCATGGATTTACTGGAACACATTGTACCCTTTGCTGAGTGGTCTGGTTTGCCTGTAGACCATCATGGCTGTCAGATTTGTTGATAATCGCTGTGGCAGAGTAATGGAAATTCTGGTTATAAGGTATTCAAAGCGGTGAACTGCGCAAATGGGGTATTATGCACCTGTGAGTTATTTTCTGTCTGACATTATATCTGAGTCTCCTTGTGCCTTTGTCTGTCCTGCACAGAGGAAGAATGCTGTTGAGTTACAAGATTTCCATGGAAACAAAGTGTTCGAGAGATATTATGACAAACTGAGCATGAAAGTCGACTCTCTAGCCAAGAACTACAGTCACTTAACCACTTTATTGTCATCTCAAACGTAAACTGGACTAACTAAATGTGTATTTAAATTTCAAGTCAGACGTGCATGCTGTTATTCAGCTAGTCTGGATAGCAGCCAGGCAGCTCAGAGAAGAGAGAAATAGCAGCTATTAAACTGCATCACTGCGAAATGACGGCTGCTGCTGTGACTTGCCGCGGAGCAACAGGAATAAATAATGTGTGTTTTTCTCCTCCTGCAACACAACAATAAATCCTCTGGTGTGTTGGAGCAGCCACAGTGTTGCCTTAGAGGGCAGTGACTGTGCTTCAAGAATCAGTCGGGACTGGCAGCGACTCAGGCTGGAGAAACCCCCTGGACAGAATGGAGGTTTTATAGGATCATTAAGCCATGTTTTTATTGCTGTATGGTGGCACATGGAGCAATGATTTCAGATTTATGTCTCTCACAGAATCATTGAGTGTTTTTTTTTTTAATTCAGTCATAACATAAGAGTGCAGAGAGAGACACTATTTCTCTGTTCTAGGTTGTTGTTTTTAACGCTCAGGATAGAAAAACGTATTCTCCGAATAAAAAACTGCTGATGATGAAATTTCTCTTTTCGAATTGAGTTGATGAGTTTAAAAACTGAACTCTGCCAACAGCCTGCAGTGTATCCACAGGCCAGAAACAACAGGGGGCAGGGTTGATTCAAACAGTCCATCAGTGACCTTTCAGCACTAAGCCGTGTTTGACAGACTCTGCATCCTCACAGAGGACCAGGATACACTGCCTCCTCTGCACTGTCCTCATAAACACACGGACAATTAGATGGCGGGGCATACATTTTCTTGGCCAGCTTCCCTTTAATGGGGGATGTTTAGAATAACATCAGTGCAGGAAAGTATTTACACGGCGTAGTGCATTAGGTACAATAGTGTTATTATGAGTGTCCGAGCAATCTCCCAAACAATCTCAAAACGCCAGCTTAACAAACCCATTCCCTGACAAACTAATTAAATTGTTTTCAGTAGAAAGTAAAACTCATTTATTTCCGAGGAAAATGTCAACAGTATTTCACATATTCTAGAGGGACAAATGTGGCCACACAGGCTCACACTGGAGGGGCCTGAAGTTAGATACTAAAAGCCAAATTCTGGTGTAGGACAACTTCATAACCACACGAAACCTATTGTTTGTTACAGATAAGAAACAAATGGTGTATTTGGACTTCATGGCTGTATTATCTCTGCTGTGAGTGGATTACAATAAATGAATAGTCTTGAGAAATGTATTGCCTGAGACATTCGTGTTGAGGTGTATTTTGTTAAACACCGCTAATGTCGCAATACGACCCCTCATGCCGGGAGTTTGATCACTGTTAATGCTCTGGGAGGTTGTTTTTTTTGTTTCAGTTTTTCAAAATAAAAACTCCCATTAATTATGATTTTACTGCATCTCTGCTGAGGTGTTTATTTGCACTAAAAAGACTAAAGAAGTCGTAGAATTTGCCAACTCAGTAGTAATGGCTGAAAAAAATGATGTGTTACTGGTATATGCTACTTATCGAATACTCTCTGCTGTTATAGCTTTCAAACTACCTTATTTCTATTGTCTCATTGAAATGTTGTTCAGATCCGGGAACTACTTAACCTTAGATATTCCATATGTACGCATAAACCTCCTATAGTTTCAGGTATTATGGACCTTTCAAATGGAATGAAATGTAAACATCCCTCAAGCAACATTCGTCAATTTCCCTTGGTTAGATGTTAAAACTTTATTATCTGAAGTTTTTTTTATCTCTCTTAAAATAGTTTTTTTGTTTTATTTCTCACTTAATTGGTTATCTGACAGTTGTCTCTCTTGTATGCAGGTTGTGTGGTTGTCTGGCTATATAAATGTTTTATTGTTCCAAATTCTCTCATGAAAAAGATACTCCCCAGTAAAATAACGTCACTGACGTAGATAAACTCTACATTTCAGCTCTTATTAAATGACCCCAAACAAAAAGCCCCTGCCAGGAGCTCTGTAACCAAAATATCTTTGCCGGTCACTTTGCAGTGTTGTGACAGCTCAGCAACGTTTCAGTGGAACAGCGACAGCAGAGTAAGAGAAAAAAACATCAGACCTACCACACAACTGCTCTGGGCTAACACATTTATTCAGAGGTTGCATCAGTCTCAGCTGACATCAACAAACCCGACATACAGGATGCCAAACATACCCAGGATTCAGTTATTGTTATTTTTACTCTCTAGTTGATTGAAGCAGCTTCATGAGGTTATTTAGGATATAGTGGAGTGATTGATGGAAATATATATTTTTGAATTAGACAAAGTTCAAGCTTAAACATGACACAGCTTTTAAACTTGACCATAAGGGTGGATCCCAGTATGTATTGCACCAGCTGTTTAGCTGCAGGACTTCAGTGGTGGTGTGCGTATCTCTCCCATGTGTGCTGGGATTACGATCAAAGATCAGCATGTTTAAGTTTAGCGTGGCATGTTTTAGTATTGGCGTGGTGGAGGGGTGAGTTAGGGATAGTGGATCCGATGTGGGATGAGGGGGAGAATGCTTCCCATTCATGTGAGTCACCTGTTGTCACCGCTTTCGGGCCGGCATGGATCCAGCCTGCCATATATCTCACTAGCAGAATCCGGCGGGCCGATGTGCTGCCTGCTACCTTACATGGCTGTTTGGCTCTTCGTCTGCCCACTACTGTACACAGACCCACAGCCCTGTTATGATCTATTGTTTAGCTGCATATGGCATTATACTGGAGCCCTCAGGCCAGACAGCTGCAAGGTGTTTCATGGAGGAAAATTCTGACTAACACTCTCCCGACTGAAACTCCTGGATCGCTGCTATTTCTCGGGGGTGACAGATTAAGTGCCTGGCTTGTTGTGATTTTTTTAAATTTAGATTTCTTTTATTTAGATCTTTATAATAGGTGATGTAAAATAATTATTAGCAATGGACACAATATAATTTGATAAGTGAGCCTGTAATCTTTTATCTTTTGTTGTGAGGAATCTTTTCTCAAATGTTACCTGTTGTTTAGCTTGTTATTTTTGATTCGTCTGAAATATAAAGCATTTTTTATGATTGTGCGGCAAGGTGGGATTCACCCTGATGTCACAGAGCTGGTTCAGTTTCAGTGATGATGTGTCTGTATGTAGTTTGAAACAAAAAAACACAGACACAGACTGAATTTACTTTGTCTTTGATTTGTTATGGAAACTCATTTGAGTTGTGGCACTTTATTGACTTTTTGTAATCTTGTCTAGAATCATTTGTCGAGTTCGATACATCCGTTTTCTGAAGAAGGCTAGAAGTGGAAAGTATTTAAACTAATTTACTCAACCACTGTACAGTTCTGAGGTACTTCCACTTTATCTGAGTATTTTAAGTTTTTGGTACTTTTTACTTGTACTCCACAGCATATCAGTTGGAAATATTGTGCTTTTAACCATACTATATTTATTTAATAGCTATAGTTACTTGTTACTTTTTAGGTTAAGATATTAACAAAACCGTTGTTGCATTGGTAATAATAACCCAGTGATATAATATACAAACAACATTGACCGAGGCCATATTACCTGCATACTATACTTTTACTTTTGTACTTATTGCTGATAATATACTTCCACTACTTCAACATTTTCATTGACACTGTGATATTGATACTTTTGCTTCAGTAAAGATTGTAAATACTTCTTCCATCATTGGTTTATAAAATTTAAAACAACCTTATCAGTGTGTGGCTTTCACACACTGTGTTTATTTTCCTTCAGTTCTCTTTATCCATTTTCCAGCATTCATTTCCATTTTGGCCTACTGGTTAAAACATTTTTGCTCACAAATTTTGTAATGAACAACTTTTGCTCTTGAGACAACACAACAAACAACTCCTCAAAGTGTTCAAAAAGTACGCACACATTGCTGGTGGCCCTATGTTTTAAGGTCTCCAGTGCTGCACTTTGTTTGAATATATTTCTCTCTTGAGAGTTATGAGCAGAGAGGATGGAGAGAGAGAGAAAGAGAGACAGACAGAGCGAGATGAAAATGAGTAAGAGCGAGTAAGGCGACAGCTGTACCTGCGTGGAGGTCAGGGACTCTAACAAACACCAGGCTCCCATTCCATCTCTTTCTCGCAGATTTCATCGCTAAGAGTCCACTGCTGTAGTTTTGTAGTAGGATGCTCACAGTATTTATCTAAATGTCTGCATCTTTCACCTGAGTAAGAGTGGTAGCTTTGTGATAACTTGATGGCTTACCTGCTCTTCTGCTGTAGTCTGGAAGGCTGCTTTTCTGATCAAGTAGCGGCTCTCTATCCGTCCTCTGATGAGACAAGTCTTCCTTGAACTCAGTGGACAAATGGCAGGTAATGATGCAGAGATGAGCAGACGGCCACAGACTCAGTGCGATGTTGGGACAGCCTTCTTCTTCTTGTGAATATCAACAGGATCTGGCTCTCGTTGATGGCGTCTGAGCTGAGTGTCGACCCAACACCAAACTGTTAGTCCACTCAAGGGGCAAGAGAAGAAAAGCAGGGGCATCACAAGAGTGATTCCCCCAACGGCCCTCCCTTCTGTCTCTCCTCCTCCATCTCCCCCCCCCCCCCCCCCCGTCTTTTATTCTTACATCCCTGGTGCTCTATTTTTTGCTGGGAAGCATTCTTCGGCAACGGGGAAAGGAAGTGGAATTGTTTTCTAGGATCAATAGCGATTCCGCTGAGAGTAAACTTCCAGAGTGCTCTTATTTACTGCGTGGTCCTTCAGGTTTACAGCTGTTGTCTGTGCTGTGTTCAGTGACAGGCAGGGCAACATTCCTATAATGCAAGATTTTTAATACAAATATAAAATATAAAAAATAATATTTATAAAATATCAAATTAATGCAAAGACAAACTGATACGGAATGGGATGACTCTCTTAAAAATGTGTTTTTAGCTTTATTTTGGAGACCCAAACATCCCTCCAATCTGGATTTCCCCAGGCTAAAAATAAAGCAGTAGAAACAGAAGAAACAGTCATGAAGTCAGGTGTTGGAGCCACGAGATCTGAAACCATCTGCTAAAGTTTGGGATGCGAACAAAGAGTCACAGACAAAACTCAAAGAGCTCATCCTTCTCCTCGTTCCGTCCTTCCTCCTCGTTTTCTCTTGTGCCATATGGGGTGTGAGTTTTAACCCGGGCCAATCTCTTAGCAACGCAGCCTGCCTGCAGATACGTACTGCATTATATAAAGGGGATCTTTTAGGTTAGATTTATCCTTGCTGAAGGGCCAACATGCAGTCAAATGGCTTTAATTATGTGGTGAGGGCACAGGATGGGCACTCACACATGGACAAACAATTCTAATGTACATTTACAAATGATGTAACTGTAATGCCACATTGCATCGTTCTTTTGATCTGTCTTCTGCTTATGGTGTGTCAAATTCACTCTCTGGACTTCCCTCCTATTCCTATATTAAAGTTTTGACTTTAAAGGAATCTTGCTAAGAGAGGAATGTTACCACTCGCATGCTTGTCTGGTGAATTTTGAAGAAGCTGGTTAGCTTAGCATAGCTAATGCGTTTTGGAAACTACTTTTTGTGTCTATACCTAACCAAACCTTCACTGTAGTGGTGTAAGATCAGGGAATGGTTTCATTTCTGGAACGGCTATCTTGTCAATGTTGGTGTCAGATCAAGAAAATGAATGACATATCTCACTGTTTAAGTTGAAGGCTCTTTGGGTTTTTGAGAGGGAGTCAAGTGAGCTGTTTCTTCCTGTTTCCAGTCTCTGTGCTAAGCTAAGCTAATCGACTTCTGGACTTAAATTGTATGTAATGAACATAGTGGTGTCGTTTTTTGCATGTAATTATCAGCAAAAAAGTGAATAAGTGCATTACCCAAAATGAATCCCAAACTACTCCTTTAAGTAGTCAATGATATGCTTGCTCTTTACTCAATTTCTTCTTCCTCCTGCTGATGTAATGGCTCGCACAGTGATCTGAATGGCTAAATTCTCCTCTCTAACAACTGGGCCTTTGACCACATAACAGAGAACATGTTTTAGCATGGATAAATAGCAGGAGAAGCCAAACCAACCAGGATCTCATGACCAGCTCTGGCAGATCTCTGGCCAGGAACTAGGTCCCTGCTACATCTGTATCCCTCCTTTCTTGCTCTTAAAAGACAAAATGAAGCCTCTTTGTGAAGACCGTGTCAGAGTGCTCCGTCTACATGAACTAATGCTCAAACACCCTTTTCCGTCTTGAAAAGGTTGCCAGGCGTCGGTAAGAATTGCCAGTGATTTCCGAGTTTCCTTAAACACAAGCCCGTGGCATGGAGCACCTAACATCCTCTCAGTCAGCGCCACCTTTTAATGGAGTATTTGAAGGAATGGAAAAGCTGTTGCTAATTCCTAATTACTTAGCCTTCCTCAGTTTAAAGTCCGCGCTGACATTTCCATTGTGCTGCTCGTCAAACTGGATTTAGAAGTGGAACTCCATTCACACAGAGGAACAGCATGAAGTGATTTGTAACAAAGAAGTGATGTTCCATGACTTCACTTAATCTCATCACTTACAGCTTCTCGGCGATGCCAGAATGAGGTCTGATGAATGTGTGTTTGTGTGTGTGTTACGGACAACTGAAGAAAAAGGGACAACTGCACGTGTTTGTGTTTGCCCCTGTGTGATGTGTACTTGATGGAAAAAGCCCACACTGCCAGGATGCATTAGTGTAACCCACCCCACCCGCCCACCAGCCTGACCCCTGCCTGCTATTCTGCTCCTGATACAAACTCATTTCAGTCCAGGCCTGATGGACATGTGCTTCTGAACGGCCATCCCAACCTCATGTAAACCCTCCAACTCATCTAATCCACCGGTGGCTGCTAATGTGACAGTAGTATGAAACTCCAGAGTGGGAAAGGTTGAGGAGAGAAACAATTTTCTTTTTTTTTTTAGCTGAGGCGAACACATATTCGCTCATGGACGTCAACACAAACTAAGTCACTGACAGGCCTGACCCACAGCACTAGCATGTTGTCGTAGCAGACTTCCTGTTAATCCGACACATTTACTGTACTTTGCGGTGACTGTTGACATGTGGTCATGAGTCAACATCCTGTTTCTGTCTCTGTCTTCCCTCATATGTTCTTTTGAGTTTTATTAATATATACATATATCTTTTTTTTACATCTAATTTTCTTTTATTCTTTTGCACAATTGTCTTCTTGTTAACATTTTCCTTATTAATATTTAATCTTTTGCATAAATGAAATGCTGATGCTCGCTTGTGTGGGAAAAAAGAAGAAAAAAAACGTAGATCAGAATACATTACTTTCTTGCAGAAGCTTTCAAGTCTGGTTTTCTTTTTGTTTTTACTTTCATTAAATGGCTTTGACTACACCGGCAATAATTGTTAGTGCGATCAATTGAATGTCAACTTGCAGCTCTTACACATGGATTTTACTCATTCATCAATAATGCATGAATACATAAATTACCAATTAATAAGTCCATTTGTGACCATTTAGAAACCCTTAATGAAGTATTCAAAAGTAGTATTGAACTGGTGAATAGTTTTTTAAGATATCTCAGGTCAGCACAGGACAAGTGACACAAACTGTATGCGTGTCTATTTGGTTTAAGTGTAAAAGAACATACAACACCATCAATCCCTTCTCTCTTCTCATCAACATATTTACCATTCAAGCCAGGTTATTAAAAAAAACAGTGCTGCTCTGTTGACAAGCCGACCCAGAGAAGCGAGCCCGTGTTCATGGGCAACAATTGAATATTCGTGCTGTTTGCTTATTATAAAGTGACAAAGCTTACAAAACAGGTGAGGGATTGTGTGTCAGTCCATCTGTTTCCAACACTGTCTACAGATTTAGACTGATGCTATTCTGACCAGCTCCTCTTTGACCCTGCCGCTGATGGAAAGGCGGTCCCAGACTGGAAGCATTGATGATGACGAGCTTATGAAGGCATATATGGGCCACACATGCATTACTGTGTATGACCCACATAATGCCTATCTGGATATTCAACCTGCCGATTGTCCTCCGATCTGAGGCTTTTGTCAGCGATCTCCAAAAACTGTAAACTCAGCATTAGAAAGGCTTTAGTATAGTGCAACTCTAGAAAACATGAGTGTGGTTGGCCTCCAGGTCACCACAGAAACTCAAACATGGTTGCATGGCTAATCTAAAGTTTCAATATTCAGTATTATGTTATATATATATATTTTAAGCCCAGATTCCTATTTGTTTTATAGCGTTGAGCTTACTCTGCTTACTCCAAAGGCTCAGTAAAAGGCTGAGGTCTGTCCCTGTGAACCATCAACAGTCATGAATGAATTCCATTGAGCCACATCAGTTTCAAGGTCTTGGTATTGTGCATGCTGACTCACTGTCACAGCTTATTGGGACACATCAGAGCCATTGTTGATTTTAGTTAGAACCTCTTGCAAATTTCCTACTATGACAAGTCAAAATGTCTGCTGTGAAAAGAACCTGTTGGCCCCAAATATCCAGTATCGGTCGGGTTGTATAAAACCTATTCATGTTTTTATTCTAAACGTTTTTATAAGATTACTGTGTTTCTTTGTACAGGGTCAGCAACCGACGGTTTAACAAACTGAAAGCAAACAAAACCTTGCACGTTCCTCCTCCGCCCTACTAAGAGCAAGGTTATCAAGATATGGAGAGTGCCAGAGGAAACATGGACTCTTACTGCCATATTTCCCCCCCCCCCACCCGTCACCACCGTGGAGTTACAGCATCCCAGTGTGCAGCGGCGGAGAAGGAGCGGCCTAAACAAATGCAGGAAGAGGGATATCTACAAGACCCTTCACCCAAGACAACCAACTAACTCAGACATGAGGACAGACGGGTCATGTGTGTCCGTGTGTGTGTGAACAGATTGACTTTGTCCAGCGTTTATGTTTTATGTGTGTACGATGATTGAAGGCAGACATGGGGTGTATGTGTGTATGTGTGCCCGCCATACATCCCCGAAAACAAACAGTGAATGAAAGGACGGTATTGTTCATCAGGTCCAGCAGACGTGCGACATGCAGTCAGCGGCCAAGGGCAACGAAAAAGCCATTCATGGCTCTCAATACAGCCTCTTCCTCCTTACTGAACCTTTGGCTGGAATTATTCTAAATCAAATAAACACAAGTCAAGGATTTACAGCCGATTTGAGAAATTAAATAAAATCATGAATGGTCGTTTTTTTATTTTTTGGGGGAGCTTGGCATGTCTTATACACTATACTATGGCAATGTTTTATGACTTCCTGTTGGCCTGGTCATTGTTAAAGTGACTCTGCTTCATTTGATGAAGCAACGTTAAATTATAAATCATTTCTCTCACCCACTGAACGTGTGTGAGAAACTCCTTTGGGTGTTCGCCAGTGGATGGTTGACCGTGTGTGCCGGCACTCCTATCCGTAGATAACATTGTGTTGGGCGGCTGGCTGACTTTGGGGACCTGGAGTCATTAAATCACCCTGTGTCGGGCCATGTGTTCCCCCGATAGTGACAAGGAGGGTGTTAACCTTCACTGAAATCTATCTCCAGACCTTCAGGCAGCTCTTCCTGTCCTGAGCGACATGTACACCCACAGTGTTCCCTCTTACACTGCATTCCTCAGGAAATTTGATCACCCTTCAGGCAGCTAAATAACAAATAAAAAAATCTTAATTCCTTTCATCCTCCTTTTGTTTTATTTCCTCACATGTTTGCAAGTCTGTTAACACCGGACTTCTTTCCAGAGCCGGTGTTCTGAGAATCAATGAGTAATGAAGCTCATCACATTAAAGCACCTTAAAACTTAAAATCTTAACTATTTGCATGTGTAAAGGGTCACTTATAGAGAGTCCATTCACAGTGGGCCTCCATTGGACCATATTTCACCCAAATATATGTACAGTGGCTAATGGTGAGAGAAAAATGTTTTTTTTATCCTATCTGAATTATGCTGTGAATAACACCTACGAGAACAACGGGTCCTGCTCGTTTGTTCGTTCCCGGCTGATAAAAAGAGTCCCTGGATGAAACACTTTACGGTAAAATAACGTTATATTTGTTCATGGAACATAGCTAAGTTACCTAGATAGCCAAGGTAAACGTCCATGTTTCTTGACCTGCACAATTATCTTTTGAACTGACAAACATCATATGTGTAATTCATGGCAGAATTCAAACAGGATCAAAACATTCTTTGTCTTTCGCGGTTGACTGCTGTACATATTATTTCCAAGATAACAAACAACAACTCTAACAACTCTGCAGTTCCCCCCCAGTGCTATCGAGCATGTCAGTCACTTTACTGCACCAAATACACATACCGACGACGCTAGAGACAAGCTATTGAACACAGCGGAGCATTTAACAGCTACACAGACAGATATTTCCTTCACAAGTTGGTGGAGACAAAAGCAGAGATCCAACTGAATACTATACTGTCTGCTGCATGTTTAAACAAGTAAACGACTTGCTAACAAGTACACCATATCAACTTACAAAGGTGAAAATATGTCAGAGTGTTTACAGCATGTTTCTATGGCTCCCAAGTTTACATAATAAATAAAGAACACATGAAGTTCCATGCAGTCAAACAACCTTCTATAACTAAGAAGGTACTGCTGCATTCCGGGTTCTCCATCCTTTCTTTCTTTCTTTTTTTAATCGTGTGCATCTTTCAAATAAAGGCTTCGAAGTTGAACTTGAATAACCAATGCAATAAACAAATAGAAATAGGCCTTTTTTGTCAGTGATAACTGGACTGAAGCAACTCTTAGTAATTAGGTGAAATTACACACCTACTGAAGAAAAGTATTTCCATGTTTGGTAGCATTTCTCATACAGCTTAATTGCTAACACTTAGCAAGTCTCTCTAGCCTCATCTGACCTGACCATAATTGACCATCAGGTAACTAGACAATAAAATCAAGGTATGAGGTGCTAAAAAACAAACTATCCCCACAACAGTTCTGAATCGCTTACGTTCTTACTTGCTACGCACACAACCAGTACGTTTTTCTTTGATGAGGTCATCTCACAACTGCTGATGTGAGGCACAAGGGATTTCATCAGCCTCATGTGTGTCAAGACACCATGGGGAAGTTAAATGCTCATATACACGTTGGTGTATTTCAATGATGTTTCACTCCTTAGTTTATTAGGAGCATTCTTGGATCATACAGGGGGAAATCCACCACATTCATCACATCATATCATATAGTCTAGTGGTTTTACCTTTGAGGAAAAGGCATGAGTCATGAAACTTCCAGGAAATCACTTGATATGTTGATTTGTCAAGCTGTGGGAAAGTGGGAACGACAAACAAAACATATTGATTTACAGGAATCCAAGAGAGGTGGTCATTTAAATTCCTGCCTGTCTACAACCATCATCTCAATCCCTCACTAGTCATCCTGAACTTCACTCTCTCTCTCATCCAGCCTCTTGTATCCAGGCAGCACTTACATCCTCCCTCCATTAACGCCTCATGTCTGCCCTCCACCCAGCCCTTCTCCATTGTGTGCACATCGACTCTCCTCTCCCTCATGGTGCCTGGCGTTACACAGAGAGGAAGCTGCCCTTCCACTTCCTTCTTCACTGGTGAGAACAATTCATGCCTTGTGTCGCACCCCGTTTCTCTCTCTTTCTCTTAAACCCAGACTACATGAAGCTGCCAGGTTACTTGGTTTCCTGACGCAGGGTCTGGTCTTGTAAAAATGTAGTCATTTATTTAAAGGTCTTTATCTGTGTGTGACATAGCACATATACATCCACTAGGGCTCCAGAAGAGACAAAATTGTTCTGGGAAAGTGTACAAAAATTGTAAAATACAGCGGCTTTCTTTAATATTAAGATGTGTGAGACCAGCATGTTCGTAGAGGTGTTGTTGGCCCTATTTCGTTCTATAAAGCTGTCTTGGGGCATACACAAACTAATGAATAAACTAATAACTTGAATCCACTATATTTATAGAGCACTTACAAAGTTACAAAGGGAATTAAGTTCCTTTAAAACATAAAAACACAGCAATTGAAATGCAATGAAAACATGACAGCACATGACAATATTTAAGACAAAAGCAGTTAGAAATTACTGGCTAAACATGTATAAAGAATTATTAAAATAAGAGTAAGTTATAAAATGAAAGTGTTGGAAAAAAGTGAATTTAAGTTTCACTAAGTGAAAGCCGAGTCTTGCCTCAACTCTAGCATTATAGAGAGTGATATGTTTGGTAATGTAACCAGGTACCAGTTTATGCAAGTAATACAATTTTAAAATCCGCTCTAAAATGAACTGTACAGTGTTTAAAACAGGTGTAATGTGAGCGGTTAAGGGCCCCTCATCCCCGACGAGGCCCTACTAAATAATCTAAAACGCATTTTAAGACCCTGATGGAAAATGTGCTTGTGAGTGCCACCAAATCCCAAAATGTCCTCACATAGCTGGGCATCACATTTGAGGTGAAAGGTGAACTAGCATAAATATTGTGGTCGTAACAAATATCATGTCTGAAAAACACACTCTCTTTTATTGCTCTTTCCTGAGTGTAATGTAAAGCCTCGCAACTGACACATAACGCAACTCAGAAGTCCGCAAACTATGACTGATGTCAGACATCAACCTGAACAAATGTATTGTTTCCAGGTTTGAGATGCATCACGTCATTATCAAGAGGGACCTGACAAATCATCACATTGAGTGCTGGACGAGTCACTGAACATGTCAATGAGATGACAGACAAAACAAGACAAATCTCTTTGTTATGCTCTCTTATTTTTACTAACGGAAATAAAAGTACATTATATAATGACAAATAATTGGAATCTGAAATTTAGGAGTGCTATTATACATTTTGTGTACCACAAAATCAGGCTCTTTAATGTACCTTTTCCCCATAATAATAATGAGAGGCTGATCCTAAACTCTTTAAAATAATGTGGTGGTCTCAATTGATGGGGCAGCTAGTCTTGCTTACAGTCTCAGAGACATAATCAAACTTCCCTGGAGAATCATCCCAAGCATTTGAGACGTGAACACGAGACTCACGCACCCGAAACGAACGCACAAGACAATAGTGGCCCCTTTAAACAACAGAGCCCGCTCACAGACACAGGAGGTGGTGTGCGCTGGTGTTGTAACAGGACATGGAAGGGGAAACCTTAAGCACAAATGCAGGTAGTGAGTCCAAACAGTCCAATCTTCTCACCATTTAAACACACCGTTCTCTTTTGGAATCGTTCCAGCGATCAATCTGTATTTAACTCTCCTACAAACTGTCGTACAATAGCCGGTGAAAAATATTTATGGAGGGACAAACTTTAATTTATGAAGAAAACCACTTTTCCTTCATAATGACGCATTTGACTTTATTAGCTCTCAAACTTGTGTGAGTGTTTTTGTGGACCAGTTCCCATAGTAAAGTGTGTTTAACAGGCCTGCACTTCCAAGCTCTAAACGACCCCGGCTCATGAGACTGTCGTCTGTGTGAACAGTTCAGCACAGGAGGGACAGTGGCCTGGACCAAATACAACAAATGTGACCTCTGGAACACAATGATCAAACCCAAGTCCAGCTGGGTAGCAAGAACACCATGCTATGGGAACAGATGTGACACATGTAGTGTTTGTGTGTATGCATTAATATGTGTGTCTGAGCATGTATTTAAACTCATTCTGACTGACTGGCGTAGCTTTCTGTCTCAGTTTAAGATCACAGGGTCAATTTCCTAAACTGCAGCTTTTTTATCAATCTTCTCACCAGTTTCCGTTGGCTAATACTGAAGCGAGTGGCCGCAGTGTCACCGATGTTTACTCAGTAAAGTGTGGATGCCTTTGAGAATAGTTTCAAAACTTTCTCACCATCGCAGGAAAGAAACGTTTGCCTGGTTCTCAGAGGAAATGAGAAATTCCCGGAGAAGAATGTTCACACTTGTGGAAGGGAGAGAGAAAGGTCTGTGTAACAGTGGTCGTATAACAAAGTAAGCTGCTTGGTAAATTGTTGGTATCTTGACGTCTAATAGCTCTATTCAAAACAAAGGGAAGTTGCTCTAAGTCTAAACGGATGACTCATGAGAAAAAACGAGGGCTTTGTCACTGTGGCAGTAGGTCACTAATACACAAAGAGAAACGATGGCACACACATATATGGGCACAAATATGTATGGATGTTTGCACACTGAATAAACAAGGGTTTAGAAACAAGTGGATCTCTGTCTTTAAGCGTAAGCCTCGTGCCATTGAGGTCTTAGTTTTGTGCAATGTCATGGGACAGCGCTGCCCCCAGGTCACATTGTATCTGTGAAGGGCATCGCTGATACCATCTCTTTTAACCCGCTGTGAATGCCTCCTTTCTGTGAATGTCAAACTGACACAGACAACTAAAATAGTGAGTGAGGAAAAAGCAGGAGACATCATGAGCGTGGAGACATGAGGTTTATCTTCAAAATGCTGCACGGTCATCTCAATTTGAAACAGTTATTCAATAACACAACCTGCCCAGCACAAGATGTTGAGAGAGTAAAAGTTGTTTTTTAAGCAAATATTCAACTAAGTCTCAATTCACAGAGATTCTTCTGAACAACATTAAAAGCAGATAGCAGTTCCTTAATTGCACAACTGTATATATAATGGTGTTGTCCATAGTGAGAGGAGGACTATTGTTACTTTTGGTCTTTTCATGGCATTTATAAGCGATAAGAAAATTTAGAGCAATGGCAATGTTATTCTTCAATGACTGCTTCTTTGAGGGCGTACTGCGAAAGGCCGAGTGGTATTGCTGTCAGCTAAAAATGCTGAGGTCATAAAATACAGCAGTCTTCATGCATTACACACTTTAAACTTGATTTGAATAATCTATTGAAGATCCTTTACTCAATAGAGGACTTATAACCAACAGATTTTCGCCCGTTCACTAATGAAATGGAGGTTCAGACCCGTCAAGCTATTATTTTGAGACCTGTCAAAATGAGAGTTAATGTAAGTTAGTTGTAAGCATTAGATTACTGAAGTCACAGTGATTCCCCGCCTTTCATTAAAGTTTGTATTCACTCTGATCCTTTGAGCAGAGGGCAGAGCCCACGTTAAATACTATCAACTGCAACTGGATGCAAATATACCATATATGTAACTTCTCTTTCAAAAGGTGCCATATGAATAAAGTTTGCTTGCTTGCAGTTTAGAATGGCCGGTCCCCCCCGCTGCAGTCCTTGTTGCTGATAACTCCCACTGTTGTCCCGAGATGAGTTCAGATGGAACGAGACAGACCAACCATGTGCAGCAACAGAGACATGATGTGGCCAAACCCGAAGCACCGCTGCAGAGGATTGAATCCAGAACCCTCAAATGATCAGAAACTCCCTCGTACCTTCAGTATAAATCAAGAATATGCATCTGTTCGCATCAGGACATCATTGCTGCTCATTATTTGGCCCATGAGTAGTGCAAAAACACACTCATCCTGAAAGGTGTTTTTCCTCAGGGAGCGATGCGAGATGTTCATTGTGTGAGAGGTTACAGGGAGGCCAAAACAAACCACGTGTCAGAATCACATAATGCTTATTGTTCAACGAAATATGTGTCTTAAATTGCATGGCATCGATAAGGTCGTTACAGCAGTAAGATATCAGTTACTTCCTGACTCTCAAAGGCCCCGCGAGCAGGAAGCGTGTGGTACCAGCGCCGTAGGCAGATCGTAGCAAGATATGTTTGTTAGCGTGTTAGCATTCTGATTAACCGCCAGTTGGTTCCCTGCTTCGGCGGTCTAATCTGGCCTCACGCCTCACTGCACCTGCTCAATAGAGTCCGCACCCTGCATCATGACATCATGTCTTTATGTGAAATCCCGGTGCCATTCACGGGCCCACCGTAGGGCTTAGCATGCAAGCGTCCACTATGCCAACACACAGCTCTTTAAAGGGAGTCCCCTGCTCCCCCAGCTCAGTGGATACACCCTGATGCCTCCACAGAGCTTTGAACATGGCTTCTATCCTCCGACCCATCGGGCTGAGCCCATGTGCCATCCAGGGCCCATGAGGAGAGCGAGTATTTGGGCTTTTTGTTGAGGACATTTTTATATGAGAAGATATCACTGCTCCTGGATATATGGAGACTAGTTCTAGCTATCCAGTCAGCTAACATACACACTGATGTCCCTGGATGTCATTCAGAGGGAAACTGTAACAAACAATTTGGGCACATTTAACAACATAGTGCCTCACACTTGCTCTAAGATTACATCATCCATTTGTGAAAAGCTGCGGGATCAGTGAAGCTCAGTGTGGAGGCCAAATCTGCCACTAACCAACAGATCAGAGAGCAGACATCAAGAGGTGGACTTTCCAGTTCACCAGCCCAGTGATGTCACCTAGGACAGGGAACGCTATTGGTTGAGAGACAGCGAGGGTTGGCTGTAATAAGATGGGCAGAGTGGAGATATGTCCATATAAGGAGTGATGACCTCTATTGATTAATGATTGTTGATTTTGACCATTGATACATGTGGCCTGTAGGAGGTCACCTCCATTGTCCATATGAAGAATTGATTAAAATATGTTGAATAATTAAAAGATGCTGTATTTCTTTCATTACCCTTTTCATTTATAATTTGAAAAATGTCACTATTTTGTCCAGATGGACTAAAAAAAATTCTGAACAAAACAGAATATTTAGTTTAATTTTTAAATTTCTAATAAAAGGTCAAATATAAACATGTTGAATTTATGTATTATATATGCGTTTTTGATAGTTCCACCCGAGAAATATCCGCATTGAAGGAAAATCAGACTTCAAAGAAAACCGCATTGTTCAAACTTCATCGGGTCCTGGGAATATGAAACAATCGTGGAACCTGGAAATTAAATTGTGCAAAGGGAAATGAGTTGTGTGACCGTAAACAAACTGTTTCAGACTGCCTCGTAATTGTTTTGTTCCTTCCTTTAAATTTGATGCATCAGCGGTTTCCCGGGAGAAGTTTTTCAACAATTTGGATAAGGGGCTAACAAAAGCTTTCTTCAAATAAACTTAACCAAACGTGTGAAATGATGATGAAAGTATTAAATATTGGCATAAAGAAATCACATCATTGTGAGGTTCTGCATTTCAACACGGTGGGTCGTATTCCAATGTATGTAATAGCGTCCTGTTCCCTATGTGCAGATAGGCTGATAGTTTAATATAAAAACATATGGACATGGGAAAATGTTTGTTTAACATTAATAAAGCCACATTTTTAAAACCATCAAAAAAATTAGCTTAAAAATGTGGCCGAGCAGAAATTTTCCCAGTTTAACAAACAAACCACAACAAATATGATATTTAGCAATGATTTGTTTTCAATGAGGCCGATGAATGGGCATGCACTTGAGCTCGATTTTGTATTAACTCTCTGTCACCAGAGTTGTTTCTTGCAGTTAGTTAGTATGGGACTGAATTTTTATAGACAGGTATGAGAACAAACACAACTTACAAAAAACAAAATAGAATTAATTAAAGCAATCATTAACACAACTTAATAAAAAAGATGAATATTAGAATTGTTTTAATAAATAATACATATTTTGTTTGAATTAATACTTGATTTTATTATGATGAATATGATAAAAAAACAAAACAGTTACATCCTATAAGAATAACATTGCCATGCGTGTGTGTGTTTAAGTAATATATTTAAATCAGGTTAAAGATGCCATCATGAAGCTGACGTGAATCAAATACTGAGTCAGAATCCAAGAAGACAAGTTTGTCATCGTTCATTTTGTCCCAAACATTTTCACTTGTAGTGAGGATATTAGTTGCAATTGTGCAAACCTGGAGATAGTTTCAGAATTCCAGGTATTTAAAGAGTCCTCTTTAGGCTCTGTGGTAGCTTTTCCTCTGTTCAAACATCTGTGGAGGGATTCAGAGATCAAAGACTGCTGCTGAATGTTTTTCTACTCTGAGCCGGGAAAGTTTGACTAACCTGCATAATAGAGACATTTCAGCGTGCGCTTTCGCTCAATGGTTCGCATTCTTCACATTCCAGCGCGTCCAAGTGACAAAGATATGATGATACACAAACACACAATCCAGATGCAACAACTGAACTGTTTAAATGAGAAGTACATGTGTTTTGTACCAGTGAAAGATCACAATAAAGAAATAAAAAAACACTCACAAATAAAATGTGTAAATGTGATTTTCAGAAAAAGAAGAAAAAAAGGAAGCATTTCAAACAAAATTTTGGCCCCGAATCACATGTTGTATCTCATTTTTAGCTGCACAGTTAAGAAGTGGTATTCTTCCTTTGATTCAAAAATATTAACAAGGAATTATGTGAGTTTTCTAGTGAAAAGATAAAAAAAATTGGCATTGTTTAATTTTAATTAACTAACTAACTTTGTCTGAAAAGCCTGGAAAAGAAGGGAAGACAGACTATTTCATGAGTATTACTCTGATTTCTGCAGTGTTATTACAGCAGATGTTTTTGTCAGTGGTCTATGAGTTATGTTGGCGATATAAACAGAAATGTGATTGAAAATGATTCAAATAGTTTTTATTTTACATCATTGGTAATATTGTGGTGTATATGACATTCTGAATCTGTCTTATAGGAATTTCTGAAAACTAAAATTTCTAATTTCTATAACCGATGCCGAATGGGAAAATTTTATCAATTAAATTAATTGTAAAAAAAATGACCACCCCCTCCTGTAAAACAAAATCAGAAAATAATTGTAAAGGATCAACGTAAGAGCATTTATCTTATTGAAACCCAAAGTTGACATTAACCTGCTGCTGCCTGTATTGAATAGCTGCATAAACAACAATGTCCATCGTTAATGCAGGAGGACATAAACTCTCCTTCATCTCTCTGCTCTAATGTTGGGCATGGCAGTGCTGCTGGAGGCACATCAGCTGCTGTTATTGTTTCATCTACTGTATCTGTGCTTCTACGTACATATATGTGTGAGGACATTGCATGCATGGAGCTGGCGTGCTCTGCTGTGGACTCGGTGCCCCGGCTGCACAGTGTCCATGTTGGTGTGGGAGCCTGAGGCCTGCTCCCATACATCCCCGCTCTGGCTCTGTTGATCCTATTGTCTCCTGCGTCACCACACGTCGCCCGGCAAATAAAGGCCGTCTGGCTCCAAGCTTAAATATTGCAGCAAACTAAAAACCAACCATCAGAGCCGATTCATTCACATCTGCTCAGTGGGGCGACAAGGACGGGGCTTTAGGTGGGAAAGAGGGCAGAAAAAAGTTCACTTTTCCCTGCCGGGTGCCAAGAGAACGGGACAGGACTCAACTTCGCGGGAGCCGCAGCTGTGGCAAGTTGCCCATTTGATTACATTTAACCTATATCATATTTTACAGAAGAAGGGACTATTTGTTACTTATTGATCTCTCTTTATTATATTTTAATTGGGAATTTTTTTATCACATTTTTTTGAAGAGCAAGAGCAAGATATCTTTTGGTTTGCACCACTCTTAATGTTCGACATAGTTAATTTTGTTAACATCGAGAACAAGCAGCCATCTAACCGAAAATACCTTGCTAAACAATTTATATTTAATATATTGATCTAACATGTTTTATCTAATTTCATTGGGAATAAAATGGACTCCAAAACTACTCTTTAGAAGTTTTAAATTCTTTACGTTTTCTAATATAATCGCGTGTGGTGGCATGAAATTATGGCTTGGATTTATTTTTTGACACGTTTGATTTTCCTCCATTTCTTACTTTTGACCGTCTCTAATCTCCTCCCCCTGTCTGTCCTGCATACCCCACCCTCCCTGTCTGTTCGCACCCTCTGTGTCTCTTCCTACCCCACCCTTCATTCTGCAGTGCTACGGACCGATCATGGGTGACTGGAGCTTTCTGGGTAATATTTTAGAGGAAGTTAACGAGCACTCTACGGTGATCGGCCGGGTGTGGCTCACGGTGCTCTTCATCTTCCGTATCCTCATCCTGGGCACGGCGGCGGAGTTTGTGTGGGGCGATGAGCAGTCTGACTATGTCTGCAACACACAGCAGCCGGGGTGTGAAAACGTGTGCTACGATGAGGCCTTCCCCATCTCCCACATCCGTCTGTGGGTGCTGCAGATCATCTTTGTGTCCACACCGTCTCTGGTGTACGTGGGTCACGCTGTGCACCATGTGCACATGGAGGAGAAACGCAAGGAGCGCGAGGAGGCAGAACTCAGCCGGCAGCAGGAGCTGAGTGAGGAGCGTCTCCCCCTGGCACCCGACCAGGGAAGTGTCCGCACCACTAAGGAGACCAGCACAAAGGGGAGCAAGAAGTTCAGGCTGGAGGGTACCCTGCTGAGGACCTACATCTGTCACATCATCTTCAAAACACTGTTTGAGGTGGGCTTCGTGGTGGGACAGTACTTCCTGTATGGCTTCCGCATCCTGCCGCTGTACAAATGCAGCCGCTGGCCCTGCCCCAACACGGTGGACTGTTTTGTGTCTCGCCCCACGGAGAAGACCGTCTTCATCATCTTTATGTTGGCTGTGGCCTGCGTCTCACTCTTCCTCAACTTTGTGGAGATCAGTCACCTGGGCCTGAAGAAGATTCGCTTTGTCTTTCGTAAGCCGGCCCCTGCCCCAGCTCAAGGTGAGGGCTTGGCCTCCCTGCCACCACAAGGAAAGAACCTGCCCACACTGGCTATGCCCTCCCTTCAAAGAGCGAAAGGTTACAAGCTGCTGGAGGAGGAGAAAGCTCCCATAACCCAGCTCTACCCGCTTACTGAAGTGGGCATGGAGGCTGGCAGAGGGGCTCCACCCTTCCCGGGGCTGGAAGAGAAGGTGGAGGAGGTGCTGCCTATGGGGGACATCTCTAAGGTGTATGACGAGACTCTGCCCTCCTACGCCCAGACCACTGAGACAGCGGGGGTAACGTTACATGAGGAGGCCGAGGAGGTGCAGCCGGCAGAGGTGGAAGCAGAGAAAGCGGAGAAGGTTGTGGATGAGGATCTGGAGGTAGAGGAGGCGGTGAACGGG
Organism: Anarrhichthys ocellatus; assembly: GCF_004355925.1. Lineage (NCBI taxonomy): Eukaryota > Metazoa > Chordata > Actinopteri > Perciformes > Anarhichadidae > Anarrhichthys > Anarrhichthys ocellatus. The sequence continues at coordinate 2,224,873 of NW_022280077.1, read as the reverse complement.
GAGGGGGTTACTCCAGCAGAGGCAAGGATGGAGGCCACGGATACGATAGAAGACACCAGACCGCTGAGCCGACTGAGCAAAGCCAGCAGCAGGGCCAGGTCAGACGATCTCAACATATGACCCTGTGAGAGAGAGAGAGCACATGTACACCTGCACACAGCAGATGTTCAACACAAGAGAGAGCACACACACACACACACACACACACACACCTAACTCAAGACAACGCACACTCTCGAACAGGCAGGTTAAAAAACAATGGATGAAAAACAAAATCAACAGGGATAGATTCAAATCTTTAGGACACAGGCTACAATTTTACAAAGAGGCAAAAATCTGCGTGTTTGTGATCAAATGAAATATAAAGTAGAGGTTAAAGAGGGGAGGAGTAGGTTTTTTTATTAAGCGTGTTCTTATATTTAAAAATGTGGAAAGGACACATGCAGGGGGGAAATGTTTTTACTTGATGAAAATTCAAATGTTCAATTTTTAGAAACATCTTTTTCTATTGAAAGAGTTTTAATGATATACGATGGAGGATTAGACATTTTTACATGGGGTTTGAGTAGATAGGGGAAAGAGTTATACTTGTGTGTCTTCAAATCAGTATTTTCGCTGTAGTTAGGCAGTGACTTTCATTCCCATTCAGACAGCGACATACTGCAAATGCAGCATGTTGCTTCACACGGCACGGGTGAGACTGCTCTCGGATACACAAATCACACGATTAAGCGCCGGTACATTTAGAAATGTATTCTGCTCTTTGAGAAGAGGAAGAAAATTCTATTTTCAGGTTAAGAAGAGCATACTTCTTCTTTTTTTTTTTTTTTTTTTGCACATTCAGAGGTTTAGACTCTGTGCAAGGCCTTCAACCCTCATAACACCTCATCTATGCATCCATATACATAGGATTCTTTCAAGTGAAGAGAGATGTGCATACATTTCAGAGCATATCTCTCCTTTTCATGTTTATATACCAGGCAGCACAGCCAGAACTGAGTTAGTGAGGAAAAACAACAAAAAAAAGACCACATGTTGAATGTCTTTTTCAATGTGATCGTATATCTCTTCATTTTAGACGCGTGTTTTGTAGCCTTTAAGTAGAACTGTGTACTTTGGCAGAGAGCAGGGCTCATTTTGCCCTATCAGAGAACGAACTATAGCAGCGACCTCAGGCCAAATCCTCTCTTTTCGTGCTGTACAAACAGGCGTCCGGGCGATAAAGATCATGCACCATCAGCACAAAGTATTGTTGGAGGCCAGACAATAAAAGAAACCGTGCTCATCAATGAAAACAAGCATCCTTGACCTGGCTGTGAAAAAAATCTTTCTACTTGATTTCATGTGACCATAAGCAGGTCCTTACCCCACAAGAAAATAACAATACTCATGCAATGCTTTCAAATTTAAAGAGAAACAAACAACTAGGGGTGACTCCCGTTGTACATTACGCCCCATCCCATGTCTGATAATGTACATAATGTGCAGAGCAGCTGTTTTCAGTTATTTCATTGTCAAGAGGAATCACACACGTTATATAATTGTGATTACAGAATTGAGTTAATCCCACAAACTCCATGAAGACAAAATTCCCACGCTGTGGAATCATCCATTTATTTGAGTAAAGATGAATTTCTTTGCGAATACTTAGCAAGAATTTCAATACAAAGCACGTTGAGTCTATGCCTTAGGTTTCTCACAAATCTTCCTCTCACATTCTCTGGCTTTGTTTATTGAAACAGCTGCCACTGTATGATTTCCTGTGCCTTATCTGTATTTGTAAATTCTCAACTGTTGTACGATTGTAGCAAGTGCTTATATTGCTCTGGGACCTATGTGAATTTGATGTTTTATTTGATATTATTATTTTCTTGAGTTTTATTTTGTATGCGTCCCCTCAGCACGCTCATTAACCCCCAAACACCCACACCAGACATACAAACTGTCTCTATTATGCAGCGCAGATGGTTGAATAACACGTTTTTTAGAAGTATAAACCCGATAATTTTATGATGTTAAGGAGATATTAGGGCATAAAGTTGCATGTTTGCAGACATGAACACTGTCACTTACGCTCATACTTGTGCCTTTTTGTGCACAGACACACATACACTCGCCTCACAGTGTTGGTTTTGGTGGCATGATCAAATGGCTCGAGGGAAACTCAGAGAGAAGGCAGCTGTGACCCCTTTGTGACCCCCAGCCATCCCTTCGCCTCCCATAATCCAATGTTGTGGAATCTGAATAAAAAGGAGCCTTCCCTAAATCACTAAATTGTTGAACACATTTAAGCATTTAACAGTGTTATAGTTTAAGTATGATGCTGGTCCTTGTGTGCATTGATATGGCTGGTAATGTATGATTTTTTGTATTTTAAGACTGTTGCATTGCCTGTATGTTTGTAAGAAGACATGATTAATCTTTGGAAAGAACAAAAAAAACAACATTTTTACTAACTTGTAGTCTTCTTTGCTGATAGATGTGTGGCAGTATCTTCTTTTGGAATGTGAACCAATGCAATAAAAAGTCACACGTGGTCAAGAAGTGTTGTCTCAGTGTTTCTCTGCTAAGCACACGCACACACATATAGTAAAACTGTAGCTCTCAACTGTATTATTATTATTATTATTACTACAAGGTTAAAGTTCAAAAGTGAAATCATTAAGGTCCACAATGCTGTGTGTTTAGATAACTGACAGAAACGTCAAACTAATACAACATTAAAAGGGTTTGAACTGTGGCTAAACTTAGCTAAGAGTGGTAGGAATATATTTTCGACATTTGCATTTACATATAACTCTGTGGCATTTGATTCAACACAGACTTTTCTGACACACACACACACACACACACACACACACACACTCACACACACACACACACACACACAATCCATATTTGTCCACATCAGTATTTCAGGTGGCCAAAAGGTCTGTAGCGTTTGCTGCTATTTCCTCATCCTGATCCCTTTTCATGCAGAGTAACTATAGTATACTATACAATACTTCTTTCTTATGCTACTTTATAGATGTACCCAGATCTTTTAGTTATTACTTGCAATACCACATATTAGAAATACTCTGTTACAAGGAAAAGTAAAAAGCAATTACTCAAGTAAAAGTACAAGGAATTAGCGTCGATGTACTTGAAGTAACAAAAATAAAAGTACTCACTGAGCAAAACAGCCCATTTCAAAATAATGTAAATTATATTACAGGATAATAACAAGTGATGCATTGATCTGTAAGCATCACTAATGTTGCAGGTAAACGTGGGGCTAATTACTTTTTATACTTTTTAATAAATTGTGAATTTCACCCCAAGAATCAATAAAAACTATAAAAATGCATCATAATTTATTTGCTGATTACATTTTGAATAATATTCATGTGCAAAGTAATAAGTAACTAAAGCCGTCAGATAAATGTAGTGGAGTGGAAAATACAACAAGTATGAGAATAAGGTAGGAAATAGAAATACTCAAGTGAAGTACCTTTCTAATTGTAATTAAGTACAGTACTTGAGTAACTGTACCGACTTTAAATGTTGTTATTAACATCTTTTGCCATCATATTCACATCTATAGATTTACATTTGACCTAATCTGCATGTTTTTGGACTGTGGGAGTAAACTAATGTTAATACAGGGAGACCATGCAAACTCCACTGTGGAAGTATTACACTAATGCAATCTCTCAATCATTCAGTGCATAGGGTTTTACTTGTTTGACAACTGAGAAAATATAGAAAATAGGGTTTATTCAAATAGAGTTAGGATTGATTCTTGAGGACTGATGGAAGGTTGAGAGGATTATGAATAAATCACCACCATGGAGCAGTATTGTACAAGGTATTTTTATTCCGGGACCCATTCTTTCTCTCCTCTATCAAATGTTGGTTTGAACAAGGTTAAAAAGTGCAGATCTCAGGGACAAAATAGGAACTGAGCTTGTATTTATTTGCATGGCTGGATGAGTTTGTTATTATTTAAAATTTGGTCATGTGGAAAATATTATGTTTTCGTATGTTTCAAAGAACTCATTGCTTTGGGGCGCCATATCGTAATTGAAGGAGACTTTGTCCGACTGGGGCAGTGTGCTGTGTGATACAGTGGTCAGTGGTACTGGAGCTCCACATGGAACTGTTCTGTCTCCCTTCCTGATCACCCTGTGCACCACTGACTTCCAGTACAACTCAAGGTCATGCCATCTGCAGAAGTTCTCTGATGACTCTGCAGTGGCCGGGTGTATAAGGGAAGGATGGGACAGTAGTGGTTGACTTAGTGGAGTGGGCGGGTAGAAATTACCTGCTTCTGAACGTGGCCAAGACCAGAGAGATGGTGGTCGAGTTCAGGAGGAAGACGACGGCTCCACAACCGCTGAGAATTCTGGGAGAGGATGTGGACATGGTGGAGGAGTACAAGTTCCTGGGTGTCTCCATCAACAACAGACTGAACTGGAAGACCAACATCAACACTGTGTACAAGAAGGGGATGAGTCGACTCTTTTCAGTCTGTTGTGGCAAGTGCACTTTACTTCGCTGTAGTCTGCTGGGGGAGCAGCATTGGAGCCGGAGACACCAACAGACTTAACAAACTGGTTAAGAAGGCCAGCTCCATCATTGGCTGCAAACTGGACAATCTAGAAAAGGTGGTGGAGAGGAGGACACTGAAGGAACTATTATCCATATTGGATAACCCGGCCCACCCTCTCCACCACCTACTGCAGGGACAGCGGAGCACTTTCTCCAACAGACTCATCCAGCGCCGCTGTCACAAGGAGAGATACAGGAGATCATTCCTGCCCTCTGCAATAAGACTGTACAGTAAATCATCTCTGGCCAAATCAATCTCACAACTATAACACTGTTACTTTTGTTGTTTGTTTTGCTAAATCTTTGCACTACTGTTTAGTTAGTTAATTTAAGATTATTTTATTTCATTGTATATATTGTGCATTTTTATATTTAATATTTTTTACTCTGTTACTTTGATTGCTTTACATGTATCATAATGCTGCTGTAGTGAACAAATGTCCCCTTGCGGGATTAATAAAGTATCTATCTATCTATCTAACTTTCTTCTCAACTCCCATCTTCTTTCATCAGGACTTTTGCAGCTAGACAGAATTTAAAAAGTGAGGGACATATTTGTCAAAATTGGTCTAAACTACATTCCATGTGTGTCGGCAACAACTGATGTGCTAAAACGATTGCAGCACAGTATGCAAAACTGATCACTCATTGACACTTTCACTGCTGAACGGGATTTTGGAAATGAACCAGAATCTTAAACACGAAATACTGAAATCTGTTGTGACTGAGACGACCTTGGAGTTTTGGAAAACTGTGACAGTGGAAGTATATCATGATATCAAACTGACTGCATTAGCACTGCGTTCCAAATCACATATTTTTATTTTTAGTACATACTGCAGCTGCCCTTACAAAAGTATGTACTATCACAGGCAGTATGTATTTAGTTGGGACATCCTACTTTCCTCATAACATTGCACCTTGAACTTTGACCATCTTGCTCATATGTCCGTGGCACTGTGGGTTGAGAATAGCCAGAAAAGCATGGTGACTTACAGCAAAATACGACAGGATGCAGTGGGACATCCTGTCGTATTTTTGACATACTGCATTTGACATACTATATATTGGGGCTACTAAGTCTTTTTCTGGCATACTATACAGCAGGGGTCTTCAACATTTTTCAGGCCAAGGACCCCCAAACTGATAGAGAGATGGAGCAGGGACCCCCGACTATATATATTGTATAAAATTGTTTTATATTAAACTGGGCCTAGTGCCATGTATAAACATAACTTATTATGCATTCAATACTAAGCTATTAAAATAATACACAGGTTCATATATTCATGTTTTTATTTTAAACATGTGCAAGGTGCAGTGAGTAGGGTGGCCGTGCCACTGCCATTTAGAAACACACCTTGTCAGCTGATACCTGTCAATTGCATGATAATCATGCATACAAGCTATTCAAATTGATGTTTTAAACATCAATGTGGAAACTAAAAATGAGTGATGGCCTATTAGTGCCACTGCCATGCATAAACATACCTGTTATCTTGCATACAATACTGAACTATTAAAATAATGGACAGATTTTTAATGGTCTAATTTACCAAAACTTTTGTGGACCCCCTGCAGTACCTCCGCGGACCCCCTGTTGAAGACCTCTGCTATACAGTATATTAGTATGGGTATTGGAATACACAGTAAGACTATCGCCTGCCATCAGTGACTCATTAGAATGACAGGCTTCGAGTTTCTACAAGCCAGACAGTTGTGGGGAAACAAGGATTGCCAACAGGCCCACTGATTGCTGCAATCTACTTGTGGAATTGTGTGTGTCTGCTTTTGCATAATTGTGATGTGGCTCATGAGAGCAGTGCAGCTGTTAGGACTTGGTCTGACTAGTTGGCCACACTGAAGCTTAAGAAAAAAGTTCAGTTAAGAGACTGTACTTTGCTTGCTTAGGCCTGTAGCAAGTTTCTCAAACATATGAAGCTTAAGTTCAGTCAGGCAGACTCTACTTCTACATTCCTAGGCCTGTTTATTTCTCATATCTGTCATTCACTCCTCTCTCGCATGCTCACTCATATTTTCCTTGCTGTCATTGTTTGGGGCTGTCAATCAAGATATCAGCTGTTCTCTTCTATCCAGTAGCACAGCGACACAATTACATCGTCAGCCTATCATCTCGCTGCAGTCTCCTTTTAAGTATGTCTCTCTGTATTTAGTATGTTCATGTTGCTGTTACGCGCCCCTCCACCTCTCCATCTTTGCAAAGTCTTTGCAGCTTCATCAGCTTCATCAACTCATCATTCTATCAGCCTCATCCGCCACCACCACCAGTGCCTGGACTCCATGGGGGGATTTATCTTGCTGCTGCTGCTCAGGGCAGACGCCCCTCGATTGCAAATCTCCCTGTAGAGTGCAACAGTTTCTGCCAAAATGAAGATGTAAAGTCCATTTTACATTCAATTTCAGGATTATACTTTATTATATTTTGTGCATTTTCAAGCATGACAAATAACAAGAAAACATGCAATTTGATCCAAGGCCTCTCACACTCAGGAGGTCATATAGAGCAGTACATTACATGGTGAGCTACATTTCTGCTATATACTGTCTTCAACAAACATCTTGATGAAAAGCTCACAACATGCTCTGCAACCTCACAGACAAACAAAAGCGCAATACTCATATGGCCACAGACCCTCATCACAACATTCACATCCTGTATGGAAACCATTTCTTGAGTGAGTATGTCTGTGTGAGGGTGAGCTGGCCAGGTTTAATCTTCACACTTCACATACATGCTTCACTTCTCCAATATCATACGCAGAAATTAGCTTTTACTCCTTTTTGTTTGTTGCAGTAACATTAATAGAAAGCTGCGGTTTAGACTTAAGGAACTTACATCGAAACAGAACAGCAGATGCAGGTACTCACTACCGGTAAGTAAGTGTAGTTATTATATTTATCATAATGTATCTGGGTTTGGAAAGGATCTGATACTCTTTACGATTCTTATTAGCACTCTTATTCATGATTCAAGAATCACATGTTTGCATAGTTGATCTTGTGACATTTTTTGTGTTACTTTAATTTTGTTAGTCTGCGAGTTATGGTTATATCTGCCTATTTTGACTGAGACACTTGGATAGAAGACTTAATCTCAGTGAGATCTTTTCTGGTTAAACAAAATGTACATACATTTTTTTATATTAAAACATGATGTTTACAATGAAATGATCTTTGTGTCTAGGTGGGATGGAGGATTTTCGTAATTATTTGGGCATTTACTGGATGTTTTCTGTGATATGTTGCATGTTCTGGATTTTCTCACCAGCAGGTAAAATTAATTTACAACACCTTTACTCTGACAATGAATATGAGCTGATAGTTTGACAATTTGGGAAATACGTTTATTCTCTTTCTTGCCAAGAGTTAGATGAGAAGATTGAACGTGAAGCTTACATTTTTTTTAAATTAAACAATCAGGATGTAAGTTGTTAGTGAGTATAAGGAGAGCTTGGATTTTGTCACCTTCAGACAGAGTCAGACTAGCAGTTTACCACCGTTTCCTGTCTTCATACTAAGCTAAGCTAAGCAAAGCAGGTGCTGACTGTAGCTTCAAATTTAACAGACGTGTTACGAGAGTGGCATCAATCTTCTCATCCATATCTTGGCAAGAAAACAAAGAAAGATTTTCCCAAAACTATTGCTTTAACTGTAGTATTAAGTGTAATGGTGGCAACATGGTTATAGTGAAAATTGAATCTAAAATTGATGTTTCCAACACAGAAGGAAACACCATCACAGGGGTGGTTGGCAGTGAAGTGATCCTGCCCTGTAAGAACGAGTCAAACAGCACGCTCTATCAGCTGATATGGAAAAGGAACGGGACTATCCTGTTCGGCTTCCACCCAGAGAGACCCTTACATATCGGGGAAGAAGCTCTCCGCCTGAACATAAATATGTCGGAAAGCGAACTGTACCCACTGGTCATTAAGAGTGTCCAAAAGTCTCATACAGGAAACTACACCTGTGATTTCAACACGGAAAAAAGAACTCATGAGCGGAAGTGGGAGCTAATAATTGCAGGTGAGCTAATCAGTCCTTTAAATAAATTGGATGAAACATAAGTAATCCCTGTGGCAACAGCCAAGGAAATAGGAAGTAAAAAGGAACAGAGTGAATGTGGGGTTTAAAGACAACAGAGCCATCCGTTACTGTGCTACTGTTTCTATACCTGCATGAACACACACACACACAAAAGGTGGATAATCTACAGATTAAACATTAGCGCCTGCATTTAGAGATTTCACAAGACATGCATGCTCCACCTCAACTTCCTTTATGAAACACTGATCTCCCACATATAAAATCTATAGATGTCTTTGAGCTTAATTTAACTGCATGGTACACTCATGGTGAGTTTAATTCTGTTTTGTTTTTTTCAGACCCAGAGTTTAAGAAAGCTAGAAACATGCTAGTGATTGCTGTGGCATCTATTGTTCCTTGTGTGTGTTGCCTGATCTTTATAATAGCTTGGATCATTCTGCATAGAATCCGCAAACAACGTGCAGAGTGAGTTGCATCCAGTCATTGTTTAACATGTGATTCTATGCTCATAAAGACGTATGGCTAGTGGCATTATACTGCTTGAATATTTAAAAAAATGTCTCTCTTTCAGGGATCACTCTCCCACTACAGAAATGGTAAATATAATAATTATCAGCTTGTCATTTGAGATATTCACAGTAAATTAAATAGCCAACAAAGAGAAGGACAACTCCTATTACAATATGTTCTCCAGATATACTGAGATTAAATTTAGCTACAGTTATACTACAGTTATACTGTAAGCCAAAGTGTGCTATTTTTATTTTTGTTCTTTCCTTTTTTTTCTCAACAGCAAGAGAAAGAAGAAGATATTTATGAAAACTGTCTGGAAATTGAAGTTAGTCAACGACGTGGCTACAATCAGCATCACCGTTATAAACACAGGACTCGCTGATATCAAGTGCAGTACAACAATCTAAAAGGGAAGGGGACTACAAAAGGCAAGGGAGTATTGGAAGTGGGTACATGTATGAAACTGCTCATTTCATATCAACCATCTGTTCTGGAATACAAACAAATCTAAAAATAGGATTTTTCACATTCTCTGTCCAAGTTACTTTCACTCTCGATAATACATTTCTTCAAATTTGGCACAAATGTCCACTTGGACTCAAAGAGGAAGTAATTAGACTTGAGGGGTATAAGGTCACTGTAACTCTACAAAGAGTAAGACTATGGCCTGTCATCAGTGACTCATTGGAAAGACATGATTAGAGTTTTCACAACCAGACACAAGCCAGACTTATAAGGGGTTGTGGGTGAAAACCCCTGATAGCAATTATGTGCTCTCATGGAATTAGGCGTGTCTGCTCGTGTTGTGATGTGGCTCATGAGTGCAGCTGTTTGGACTCCTGCTTTAGATAAACCAGCCAAAACTGGTGCATTTCAGTAGTTATATGTTCTCAACTAATGATGGGTGACACAAAACACACTTGAGAGAAACTATGTGTTTTCATAGTCTAAATGAAAATGCAAACTGCCATTTGTCCTTTTCATTTCATATGAGCAGACCTCATGAAATCTCAAATTCAAATGCTCAGGTTGCATTTTCAAGGTGTACAGTTTCTGCCAAAATGAAGATGCAAAAAAAAAAAAAAAAAGATCCATTTTACATTCAATTTCAGGATTGTACTTGTATGGATTCTTTGTGCATTTTCAAAACAAAATATGATCCAAGGCCTCTCACACTCAGGAGGTCATATAGAGCAGTACAATACATGGAGCTACATGTCTGCAACATATTTGTCATGATCTTGGTTTTGGTTTAGTTTGTTTCCTGTTTTATTTTGAAGTTGCCTGCCTCTTGTGTCCTGTGTTTGTTTGACTTCCTGTCTTTGTGGTCTCCCTTTTTTTTCTGTGCAGCACCTGTGTTTGTCTTGTCTCCTCCAAGTTATGCTTTCTTGTTTTGTCATTTGTCAGTATTTCTTTATTTTGTGTTACTTACCTCTCCTCTCATTTCAGGTCACTTCACTTCCACCCTTTGTGCGTTTTCCCGCCACTGTGATTGTCTGCCCCTCGCGGTTTTGATGTCTCTGCCTGTTTATGGTGTAGATGGTCACAGATTATGGACTAAAAATAAACATATCCCACAAATTCCATTTAGTGTGCAACGTCCTTTGATTGCAGTGATGGCAATATGTATGTCATTATAAGACCTTTAGTTGAGTTTTTGATTATAGACCTACTGGTTTAGGATATAATCATAAGTGAAATGGAAAATTTTTGTGTTCAAAGTCAGTCATTAAAATTTGAAATGTAATCCCAGTAAAGGGTACACTGCTGTTGCAAGTCACTCATTCAGTCCATCGGTGAATACAAACAACGGAAACTGTTGACAAAATGATTGATAAGGATGCTACAAAGATGGAGAGAACTGGGGACCAGCTAAGCCTGAACAGCTCAAGAGGATTTCCAGCAGAGCTCAGATTCTTTGTGAATGTTTGTGAATAATGGTAGTTAAAAGGAAAGAGGCGGGCGGTGGTTTAGGTTCCGGAAAATCCCCACCCACCACTGAAGTGACTGGTCAAATCACAAATAGTCCAGTAGTTCCACATAGAAAACTGTATTGCTGAGTTTGGCTTGGCAGGGTGTACAGAAATAAATAGTTTCCGAAATAGGAAGAATAAACAAAAGAAAAAACATTAAACCCAATCATTGTAAGGAATGACATGGCATGCGCCTCTATGCTTATCAGGGCCACAAGGTGGAACCATGAGGCCACAATGGTGACATCTACCTACACTAAATCATCTCATTACAGGGAGTAGCTAACCATTAACAGCTATTAACCATCAATACATTTAGTGATATAACCCACAGGTAGGACACCAAGACTACAGACTGTGACTATAACAAATACTAACAGACTTAATATGATTTCAGCAACACATTAAGTTTACAAACGAGTAATGACCAAACAGAGGCACATTGAATGTAGTGATGGTAGATCAGGCTCTACACAGGTGGAAGCTAACACAGCAGACACACAATTGCTTGTTAAGTGAGCCTAATTAGCATGACCAGCAGTAACAGAAATTAAACTGAACAAGAATCCCTAAAACAGGGATGAATAATGTACATACACCATAGCAATATGTAACTTAATGTACTTACAGTTCAATGGACGCACGCAACAGTCGCACAAAGGCAGTGACACCTATTCAGGGATTAATTGGCCTAACTACTAGAACTCAGAAAAAACTCTTGTGGCCTTCATTAACTACTGGGGCGACGGAACATACCACTCTTAGAGGGAAGTTGGAATAGTCCAAGTGGTGTGGCCTTTATAACAGTAGTTAAGCTTCAAGGGGTACTCCAGTCATGTGGTATTGCACTCACAAGAAACAGATGATTTAAAAAAAAACAGGCAAAAAGCAGCTGAGGCAAAGATATCCTGACTCAGTGTCTCAAGTGTGGACCAAACTTC
>NW_022280077.1:2200347-2202788 GCF_004355925.1 Anarrhichthys ocellatus | reverse complement strand
GAATGCCTTTTGTATCCGTCCAGAAGCTGAAAAAGCCGACTTGAGCCTGCTTACCCAGCAACCCGGACAATTGGAAGGAAACGCTGTGCATTTTGTGAAAAATACTTTTTGACTGGTAATTTTCAATGCAGGGTCATAAAACCAGTCGCAGCCATAAGAAATGTTATGTGCTAACTTCTACTCTTTACTCGCACTTTGCTTTCTTCTCTCATATTTATGCCTTGTCGCTCTTTATGTAACTTTGCCTGTTGATCTTCAACCCTTCTGTTCTATTCTTGATTGGAGAGGAAGTTGCACATATTTATTGAAGCAGAATTCAATGCTGGGCTCTAGGTGCGAGTTTCACACCTGCATGTGGAATCTAACAGAAAAAGTTGAAGGGCCCATAAATTATTTGGAGAAAGTCGAAGGACATATCTAATAAGCCTATAGATTAGCCCAATAAACCACCCAATAAATCACAGGAAATGAGTCAAGTCTGCGAATAAAACTTCCTCAAAGTCAAAGCATGTCCTGACAACGGCATCCCGACCGCAGCAATGTTGCAGAAGCGTAGCGCACACCATCTGGTTCCCCTCCAGGTTAACATTGTTAGCTGTCTTTCAAAAAGAAACACAAACACGGGGAACCTGCTTCCACTAGTTAATGATGTTGGGAGATGTTTTTCAAAGCAGACATTTTGGCTTGTCGGAGCAGGAGAAGCTCAGCTGCGCTGGTATTATTGATATTATTAAAACTGACTCATTTAGATGAGCATGTTTCAGGGTCCTGGTATTGGGCTCCCTCACAGTCCTGGCTGGAAACTAGATGGAACTGAGCCTTCATATACAGTATATCATTTCCTAATTAGTTAAGAGAATAAAACATACTAAATAGATACATATGAAAATGTTAATTACACATTATATTAATGTATGGTACAATATGTCTAAGCATTTAAAAGAATGCATTACAACGTGTCTGTATGCTATGATCCTTTCAAGAGTCTTACTCCACTACACATCAAAATGAAGTATGACCAAGTTGCACACTGAAATTTAAAGCTGGACATTCGATCAATCATTGATCAGTAAATCACTAATCGCAGAGACAAATTGTTGCTCATTAAAGCAGCCGGAATCACACAGTAACCAGGTATTATTTCCTCTCTGTGCATTAAAAACCCAGAGCTCCTAGTCTGACCGTATCTGAGAGGAGCTGAGAGGCCACTGGTTTGTCACAAACTGGGTAGAATAAACTACATTTGACTAGAATGCATATCAGTTGTTCCTGTTACTGTATTCTTCTTGTGTTCCTGTCTCCCTACAGGAACCTGCCATACATGTTGGACCTTATTTGGGCTTTTGCTTTTCATGATCGCCATTGGAGTCCCTGCATTGTGGTACTCGTATAAAACCGGGATATTTCTAAGGTACCGAGTACAGTAGTACTGCACACACTTAAGTTTAATATACAGTACGACTGCTAAGTATATAAATGTATATTTTATATATTATGGAAATCTTTTCTTGTGTGTTAACTGGGGACAGGAGAGGAGAGGACACACATGGCGGGAGGTTGAAGGTCCCAACAGCTTCTAGCACACGTGAAGAAGCAGCAGCAGCAGAGCTACAACCTGAGGTAGAAGACACATGTATAATATTTAATTTGTTAGAGTGCATTCACACTCTGTTTTATTACCCTCAAGTTATTAACCTTATTATTACAGGTTTTTTATATTATGCCTTAATATAAACTACAACAACTATCTCTGTTATTTTGTATAAGTGTTTGTTTACTGTATTACAGCTGTTTTTTTCAGTTTCGTGCCTTTCTTAAATGTTCTTTCAGCAGATATGTTAAAACTCTTTGCAGACCCATTTAGAATTAAGTGCATGATTTTAATAAAATGTCTCAAATTGTCTGCCATAGGCATCTCATTGATATGCGTGGAAGCAACAAGCTGGAAGACAGTTAGCTTATTGTGCAGGCCGCTAACATTCCTGACGCAGCTGGTTACTGAACAGATGCAGCTCTACAAGACAACATCTACTGCTAATATCAATGATGCCATTAAATGCCATGCAACAGAAGTAACAAAATGAAGATTGAAAACTGTAAGTACAGTTGTCAAGCAAAAGTTGTAACAGTGTTATCTATTAGGGCGTGGCTTTAACCGTTTGTGGCAGCTTCATCATTTACAACATGTTTTCCCACCAACAGCATTAACTGCTGATGATAACAGGATTATGAAGCATGTTTTCATGCACACAAGAAACTAGGTGACTGGCCAAGAAATGATTCATGAGAAATTTGAATAGAAAAACTTGAGATTATGGAATGAAAACCTGCGAGTATCGTGAAAAGAACACGTGCAAATAGACAAAACACAGATAAATTAAGCAACACATTTCTCTACTTGCGTTTGTTTTCACTAATTGCAGTGCTTCTAAATTGGTGAT
>NW_022280077.1:2160618-2200337 GCF_004355925.1 Anarrhichthys ocellatus | reverse complement strand
ATAAACATTGGAAACCAACGGATCTAAATTGCACAACCCTGAAGATGGCTCGAGTAGATGTTTTCACCTCGTGGGTGTGTTTTAGTTTGAAGTTTGGTCCACACTTGAGACACTGAGTCAGGATATCTTTGCCTTGGCTGCTTTTTGCCTGTTTTTTTTTTAAATCATCTGTTTCTTGTGAGTGCAATACCACATGACTGGAGTACCCCTTGAAGCTTAACTACTGTTATAAAGGCCACACCACTTGGACTATTCCAACTCCCCTCTAAGAGTGGTATGTTCCTTCGCCCCAGTAGTTAATGAAGGCCACAAGAGTTTTTTCTGAGTTCTAGTAGTTAGGCCAATTAAGCAACCACACAGGAGTTATTTGTGGGGTCAGATCAGTCTCAATAATTGCAAATGCACACAGATTCACAAATGCGCACAGAACAATTCACAAATATATTCGATTTACAAATGCACGCAGAACGATTCACAAATACATTCCAATGCACACATAAATAAATTACGATTTATATAAATGTAAAAAAAAAATCACATATATTTCTGCATTTGTATGTATTTCTGTGTGGATTTTTCTATTTGTTTGTGGATTTGTATGTATTTGTTTGTTCCATATTCATGTTCTCCTCCACACCTGGCACACCTCTTTCCTTTGCACACGTTTGCCACATGCCCAAATTCTTGGCAGTTGAAACATCTCATGGGTTTTGGCGTATATTCCCTTACTTTGTATTTAACAAATCCAAAAGTTCCACTGGAATGTCTTTTACATCAAACTCTACCACAATTGTTTCAGTTTCCCTTTTCTCTACTCCTCTTGTCATTCTCTTAGCTCTCTTAACTGCTCTGTTACGTATTCTCAAGTTCTCAACCAGATCCTAATACTAACACTCAGAGGCACTCCAGATATCACTCCCCTGCCGCCATTGGGCCTCTGCTCTCCCACTTTCACAACTTTAAGCACCTTGATTTTTCCAACCATGTCAAGCGTCTTTGCCTTATCTATTTGTGCATCACTGTTGCATCCAATTAAGAGATTTCCATCTCCCAATATCCTTGCATACTTCACTTCTCCGACTTGTGCTCTAATTATTTTGGTCAGTTTTAATGGGTCTATTTTCTTTACTCCTCCTTATAGTATCACTACATTTAGCATTTTGCCTTTGGCTCTCCAACTTCCTCTTCCTTTTCTTCACTCTGTTTCACCCAAACTTGTTTCATTCTTTTTCTTTCTCTTGCGATACGCCGACTTCTTCCCTGCTTCTTTCCACTCACTCTCCTTCCCACTTCTTGTCTCTTCCTCACTTAACTCCATGCTATCACTAAACCCTTCTTTCCCTGCCAGGAATTCCTGCAAGGAATACGTGTAAGAATACCGTTCTGGACCTATACAGGCTGTCGATTGGTTCTCGCAGAGTATTCCCACAGCCAAGTCCAGATGTCTGCAAATCCAAAGTCAAATTCCTTTAACTTAAATATTTGTCCAAAACAACCTCTCCCCTCAGTAACCAAACTCGAGCCACATCTCCACCTTTTTCTCTCCCTTTGTTGTTTTGAAGAGAGACGCAAAGCAAGACAGGTGACCCGAAAGTAACACTATTTCAAAATAAAAATCAAGGCAGTAGAATGACCGTATGCAAGACATTTTTATTTACAGTCCATGATGTATTGTTTGAAAAAAATAAACCAGGTCTGGCAACAGTATTGGGAGCAGGAGATGAACAGGAGACACCTTTATTCCTTACAAAGCAGAGTGGGTAGTAGCCTACAGTAAAGGGAGGGAGGAACAGCTAACGTTGGCCTGATTGAGAATGGGACAGACATATCTGAACAGCCTTCTATTCATCATAACAGGGTTATGGGAGCAGTGCCAGCAGACAGAGAAAGTGCAGCTACTGATGTCATGATACGGGCCAAACAAAGACCCTGCAAAACTTACCCTACTTCTTCCCAATCTATTTTTCACGTCACGTGACTTTGCATATTGTCCCATCATATAAACTGTTTGAAAAGCAATGATAATGCAACTGTGGGACGTTATCACAGTGGCAGTCATTGCTATGGGGGTCCTCAGTTTCCCTCTCTGTCTCCTCAGCAGGATCATTTGTAGTGATGAAGAAATTAGTTTTTTAGATTAGTCAGTAACCTAAAGCAATGCCTTTGCAAAAACCTTATTCTTATAAGGTCATTTTCAGTTATATGTTTACATTGATGATATTTCACATTTCCATACTGGTAAACTAATTTAAATATGTAATTTGTATCATTTTAGATTATATACGTCAGGTTGTGATAATTACATAATATATTGCTGTGTTCAATGAACATCATAACAAAAGTAAAAAGGCCATTTGAAAGTACTGAAAAATCAGTGCATATGATTTTATTTTTGCATATATTTTCAAGGCCTTGTTTGCCATTTTGAACCTATTGTAGGGCCGAGAATCAAATCCAAATATTTGATCAATGATTCAAATTAAAACGTTCAAACTGAATTTTGTAAAAACATCATACAGGTCCACAGAATGGTCTTGCCTGCAGAGCTGAAAAAGGCTTTTGTCCATTATTAATACAAGTCCAAAAGCAATCAAACTAAATTAAATACTGTCTTCTCAAAGTGACCCATATTTATAGCTGTAGTGAAAAGTCATCTTACTCAGCTAGTGCTCATGGTTTATTCACATACCGCAACTTCCCTGATGCCAGTATTTACTGGTGTTTACCAGAATAACATTAACCAAGAAGACTCAGTGCACACAGCTTGACCATAGAAACACGCAGGTAGGGGAGAGCGGGGTTGGTTTTGTATGGACACCAAATGACCTTAAATAGTAATGAAAATAATTTGCTCACTGAACAGATTCAGGTGTTTGCTAACAATTTATTGAGTTCGTTAGAGCCCAACCCAAACGTAAAAGGCACAATTTTATTAAATATACAAGGAGTGCATTTCCCCATAATTCTGCCTATTCTGGACGGTTGGGACACCATGTTCTGGGCTTCCAAAATATCATTTTAATTGAAACATTTGCTGTCTAAACTTGAACACCTTCTATTTACAATGTCTCCTGTTTACAGATTTCTTTGAGAAAAATAAAACCGAGTCAAAAATCAAATTGTATACCATACTTCTTTCTGACTATAGCTAAAACTGTCCCCATGTTCCCACCGACCACTCTACCCGGCTAGAAAACATTGCTGACAAACAAGGAGCGAATCTGCCAAAGTTGCAGAGGAGGAACATTTTCTTCATTGTTCAGATTGTGTGAACTAAACATTGTCCGAGGGAGGAGGGTGTGATCTTGAGGGACAGTTTGTTTCTGCCTTCCATTGCTTGAGGGAAACTGACTGACCAGCATTTGTATCCTTTTGTTGCTTTATTTGTAATGTTTCTTATATTCTACATAGTTAAACATTACTCATCAAATGACCAGGTTAGTGAAAAGCTTCACATAGGGATGGACCGAGGGAATTTGGACTCATAACCTCAGTATTTCTAAAGTTGACGTTTTGTGTGGATGAATTGTGTTTCTCTTTCCAACATCTCTTGTTTCCTATTTGGCTTTACACTGAACTTCATGCTGAACAGGCCAGAGATTGCATTGAGCCTCTTGAAGTACCGACTTGCTTGGGATTCGTCCTGTATTCTGCACAGCTGTTTGGCTGGAGGGGAGCCACCTGTAGGGACAGAAAGTGGAAATAAACTCACTGTTACTCCAAGAAACAAAAGAGCGGATGGGAGGGAAATGGGGGAGATTGCAAAGAAATGCTTTTTGAGACATTAGGATGTAATAGTTTGAGTAATGAAAAAGTTCTTCTGACCTCTTTTCCCAACTGAACACTATACTGGACATAACTCAGGGTCTTGCTGTCCTGGTCCTGGTTTGGGATGTTGGTCCGGCTTTTTGATGCCGAAATAAAATTGAGACCAGTGATGAGACAACAGTGCAGCTTCCAGTTGTTTCAGACATATTATATGAGACAGAGTTGATGCTAAGATTGGTACTTTTAGCTAAGTAAAGGATCTAATCCATAAAAGTATAGTGACCAATACCACAGTACTCCATGTCACGCATATAAAAACCTGTCAATAAAAGTACATCAGCTCAATGTAGTACTTTAAGTACTGAGTAGTGAGTATCATGTAACAATATTAGTATACGGCTACAACTAATTATTTTCATGATTGATTCATCTGACAATTATTGTCTTGAACACTTTTATTTTAATCTATAAAATATCAGAAAATATGAAAAAAAACCATCACAATGCTCTAATTTTGTAATATTTAAATGTTCTAAACAGTCTAACAAGAATAAGATGCGGCAGTAAAACTTTACAACTGAAAAGTTGGAAACAAAATGTTGACATTTTTGCTTGAAAGATGATTTACTGGATGAAAACAATTAATGGATTATCAATTTCTAGTGATCGACTAATTGATTAATTCACTTATTATTTCAGCTCTGATTAATACTGATGCATCAATGTACATTTTACTGTTGCTGGTGTAGGTGAAGTCTATTTGGACTAGTTTAAATTCATAGTTTAGTCCAGTGGTTCCTAAAATAGGCCCCTCCTATATATTAGGGTCTGTGAGATTATTATTAGGACAAAATGATTTTGCACAAATCTGTGCAAAATCATCTTTTGGACATTTTAAGTGGCCCAACTAGAGAATGGTCTTTTGAGGGGTCACAAACCTGAGATGTTAGGACCCACTGGTTACATTTTTAACATTGCATTGTATTTTATAAACTTATCCATGTTTTCTCTGTGAAATCTTAATCTGAAATGTAAGTAAAACTGTCAAATAAACAAAGAGCAGTAAAAGCTACATTTCTCTTTCGAATTCAGTGGAATAAAAGTATAGATTAGCATTAAGGGGGAAAAATAAAAATGAAGACACATTCTACCAGTGCATGTTAGCGATAACTACAACAGCTACACATTTGTTATTTTACTCCCCACCTCTTTCCATCACATTCTGTTTCTGTTCGTCTCTCTGATTTCTTTGATTTTCTCCCTCTCTTCTTCATCCCTCACATTCAATTCTTCTCCATCTCATCATTTTCTTACTCTAATTTCCTGATCTCTTGTCCTCGGTGAGTTTGTCGCCCTCTGTCTCTCCTTCCAGGCTCTTCTGCCTCTGACTTTGCTCTTCTCTTTGTTTCCTTCTCTTTGTCTTGCCCAGTCTTCTGCAGCATTAGTTGCTAAAATGCCAGACCTTTCTGCCCTCTTACCCTTTCTTTTCGTTTTCATTCAGAAGGCCAATCTACCAACATTGTTGTTTAGATGTAAACAACTGTAAAATTCTGTGGCTAAAATATTGATAAAATATTATAAAGTATGAATACAATATTATAAAAAATAAATATTATAAAATATGGATAAAATAATCCCATTGAGACAGTTAAGGTTGCCAGATTTGTGTGCAGACTCATGTGCTAAGATTAACGCAAAGAGGAAGACCACTCTTTCATTTGCTAAATAAGGAACCGTATTCAGCATTCTCAATGCTCCTGATTCAAACCAGGGTCACCCCGAATGCTCGGTGTACCTGCAGCTCCAGCAACATGAAAACAACTTGTAAAGCTTTTTGTTGAAATGAGAAACTTTATGCTAAGTTATGACTAAACTCAGCTAATATTTATTATTTCTTTTTTTTGTGATGGTGACAAGAATAGACCCTTTTCACAGCAGCCATTTTGACTTGTTAAAGCAGGAAAAGCACAGGTGGAAGCATGATTGATGGCTACGTTCCATTTAGGTTAGCCAGCTCCAGGGTTCTGTATATTGTGCATGTTCACTCACTACCAAGGCCTACTGGGCCACTTGAGGGAATAGAGCTATCCTTAATGTTTGTTAAATCTTTTCTTTTCCTGCTTTGACAAGTCAAAATGGCGGCTGTCAAAAGGGTTTCTGCAATAATCCATCGACATCATTTAAATTCCCATGATTCAACGGCAACTTTTTTTTTTTTTACTAGAAAGAAGATAATGGACAATATCGTAGAGTGTGAAACAAATTCAGTGAATAGAAGATACAGAAATGTCGAACGATGTAACTGCCACACGATCACACGATGACCACAGATGGGGGAGGGTGGAGGAAGCCGTTGTCCGCAAAGATTAAGAAAAGGCACATTTCTTTTTTTTACACTGCTTTAAAATATAGCTATATAGAGTCTATGAATAAAGCACATAGAATATGTAACTTTTGTAATGATGATTACGAATTACTACGACAATGACTATAACTTCCACACGCGGCACTAAATGATTACTCACCTGTAGAGGCAGACAGCTGTAGTGATTACACATAGAAGAAATCCAATTGCAGCTGTGATGTATAGAGAATACCACAGTGGACTGATTTCTGCACAAAATCAGATTAGTGAATTAATTTAAGTACAGTATCAGYTTTGAAATGTGCTGCGTCTGGTGTAGAGATGAATAGCCGTGTTTTGTGCTCCACCTACCTTCGTGTTCCACAGTCACATTTAAATTCCACTCAATAGCCCTTGTACGTTCTATGCCATTTAAAAAACATCTGTAGGTTCCTGCATCGTCATGCTGAACATTAGCAATATTCATCTTTGAAGGTAAGCTTTTGTCTATTGTTATTTTGTGAGAAGTGAAATTTGAAAAAGTATTATTAAGTAAGATTGAAAACACAAAAACAGATCTGCCTCTGGTCCATTTGATTTGCGTTACATTTCTCTCGGATATGTTGCAGGTGAAGATGACGGAGTCTCCCCTGGACACCAGCTCATCCCTGTGCTCAACTGGATCAATCTCTAACATTGGAGGAAACAACCAATCAATACAAATATAATCTATAATTACATTTACACAATTGGCATGCATAACAATCACAAATATTCACTGTACCTGCAAAGACTTGGCACATAACTAATAGTTGAATGGAGAGAAGAGCTGCTTGGTCTCGGTTGAACATGACCATCAGACTGACAAAGACTGACTGAAAGTTCAGCATCACGTCTGAAATGTATTTGAGGAAGAGGCACAGAGAAAAGGAAGTGCTTATTTCCTGGTTAGTTAGATGGTTTGTCTGCTCAGAACTTAGTTACGTGTTGTAAGTTTGAGGAGCAAAGAAACATTAATTCACATGAGAGTCATACAATTGGAACATTGAGAATTGAAACTCACTCCTTCCTGAAAATAAACTTTAATAAATATATCGTTAGTAATCACTTTTCTTATTTCCTTTTCCTCAGTCATGTCATGAACAGAATATAAATATGTGGAAAACCACTTCTGCGAAGTGCTAAACACATTTTAGCCACATAGTGTCCGTAAACTTTTGAGTGCAACTTCACAAGTGACTGATGCTAGTAACCATAACCATAACCAGGTCTTGATAATGAGACTCTTATGGTGCACAATATGATATAAAACAACAAATATTGTACTGCGGTATAATGGTGTGAAAACCTCAGGTGTTAAGCATGAATAGACCTTCACACAGAGACAATCACAGAAGACATTTTGACAGGCCACAGTAGGATAAGCACGGGTGTGAATAATAAAATTCTTTGTGCAGAATTTGTGTAGAACATGAGCCGGGTAGGTGCTCTGCTCCACTTCACCTTGAAGAGAAAGGTTGAAGAAAACTTTCTATCACTCATCTGTGAATGCTAAGAGAAGATAGTACTGTACCAGATTAGACTTCAAATATGATTTAACAAACAACAAATAACAAATAACCTAATTGACTTGAAATACCATGCCTGTTAACCTGCAGACCCCATCAAGATTCATCTATTTAATAAGAACACACACGCAAAGGCTTTGGAGCTGTATAAGATGGCTTCCATTTCCTTTAATTCTGCCCTCTGTCTGAATGTCAAACAGGAACAGGAAACTCACACCGATCAAAGGTGTCAGGGGTAGACAGGTGTCATATGATTAACGATACACTTCAAATGGATACAGCACTCTGGATGGATCACAAATATGCCACAAGCCTGTCACTCATGCAATCTGGCTTTTATAAGGTTTGGTTTTCCATTCAGATTGTTGTTTTGATTGCCCGGAAGTGCTACATTAAGCATGATAAAGGCCAGGCCATGCATTTTCCAGGCTCTTCAAAGCAGAGTTGATTATGTATGGGGGACAGAGAAACTGTGGTGAATAAAGAGTCAAAAGCTGACGAGGCTTTGAAGCAGTGAATGGTGAGGAAGTGATTTAGTTGTATGCAACAGCAGAGGCTGCTGTAATTTTCTCTTTCCGACTTCCTACTCCTCCTCACATCAACAAAGCGGTAGGACAGCATGCAAAGAAAGTGTGTGTGTGTGTGTGTGTGTGTGTTTGTGTGTACCTACAAGGTACAAAAATTATCACATGGTGTCTAATGTATTTCTCCTTTCATCTAAAATGCCTGATTGTTCCATTGTACCTTCACTTAAATGCCAGTAAGAACTGGTGAGTATTTCTTTTGAATTATATTAAAATGAATACAATGAAATTTACAATACAATGAGAATTGATACATGAAATTACACTAAATCTTGTTACAGTGCAAGCTCAGTAGAGGGCCGGGAGAAGAAAAAAAACAAGCTTCTATTTGATGTTTGCAGAGCAGCCTTATGAATGTGTGTCTCATATATGTGTGTGAAGGGATGTTACATGTCTGATGTAGCTTATGCTAATTTGGACACATGTGTTTGCTGTTGCGGTATGTGTTTGTATGTGCAAACGTCGTGTGTGCACACACGCGCTGACAGATTGTTTTGTGTCCAAATGCCAGGTTAATGAATGAGGTCTTCAGTAGTGGCAGTCAGCAGGTGCCCTTGGCCATATTCACAGGAGACTGAGTGAGAAGAGGCCGGCCCAACAAGCAGGAAAAGAGAACATTGCTTCAGCGTCATTTGTTTCCATTAATGTTAAAAAAAGCCCTCTCCAAATCCTTCTCTTCGATATTTGCAAAACATGAGGGCAGAGCAATATTGTGAGCACTACATAGTGAACATATTATCAGATTCTGCATGGCTCCCCCACACACAAATGCTCGTACTACAGGAAGCCTCAAGAATACATTCCTCGTCACGACTAGGAGCCCTTGAAGGGACACACACACACACACACACACACACACACACACACACACACACACACACACACACACACAGGCTGCCTCTAAATCACACTTCCTCTGCTGGCCTCTGAGAAAGAGATAAATAGAAAAAAAATGTGATTAAAGGAAACTCCAGGAGCAAGAAAGAAACTATTTGAATGTGTATGCTGCATGTGTGTGTGTGTGTGTGTGTGTGTGTCTGTGTGTGTATGCTGCATGTGTGTGTGTGTGTGTGTGTGTGTGTGTGTGTGTGTGTGTGTGTGTGTGTGTGATGGTGGATGGTCTTTGACCCTTTCAGGCATTGATGGATGGTTGAGAATATTTGAGATGCCTCTCGGAAAACCCCGGGCAGAACACAGAGAGACATCAGAAGAGCTAATACCTCTGTTCTCTATCCTGAATACTGTATGATTCTCCTGTATGTGCGTGCACAGCGCATGAATTTAAATCAGTGGTACCAGAGATGGCTTGGAGAGGGAATATGTATTGTTTGTCTGGCATTGCAGCAAGAGGAGAGATTATGAAACAGTTTGTCTGATTAAGTATTCATCGTTTCCTGGCTGCATGCAGGACATGGTGAAAGCAAATCTGCATTAAATGTGTGTCCTTTTCTGAGTCGGTGTTTAATATTTCACACATATCCGTGCTTGAGTGTGTGTCTATGTGCATATGTGCACAAGAAAATAAAAAGAGGAGGTGGCTATATGAACAGGAAAAAAGTGTAGTAACGCATGCGTCAGAGGGTTAGGAACAGATAAATCTACTGTTGATTTCCGTCAATCGTTACTTTCAACTCATCTCAATTCAACATCAAATTTTTTTTATTTTGGTGCTTATTTCGTAACCCTGCTTTGCAGAGGCTATGTATATTTCTTCTGACAAATATGTTTTGATAGACACGTACAAAGTGCAGGACTCCAGAGCACAGGGCTAGCATCCTGAGTTGCGCATGTGGTTAAGTTTAGGCAAGATTGTGGTTTAAGTCAACTGTTAATGAAACCAGTTTCTCAAGCTTCAACTCACTTTTATCTTGATGAGACATATGGGCTTTTCGTGTCTAAACCAACCACTTGCAAGAGTGAAGGTAGGGGGGAAATGAACAGTGACCTTTGCAAATATGTTAAAAGAGACTTAGCATTGTACATCTGTAACATTGTTGGACTTGTGATGGGCAGTTTGAAAACAATTCTAAATAGATGCAGAAGTATCGTCCACGCATTCATCTTCCTTGTAAAAACATGGCTCTTACATTACCTACAATGCAACGTCAGGGTTTCCAAGCATCCTGGAAAACAGTTGACCAATTCTACAATCATTGAAAACACATGGAAAATGAAAGAACAAATCAATTGTCCTAGAAAATCTTGTGTTGAGTGGGAAAATTATTTTAACATTCTCCTATTTTCTTTTAGCTGAGAATGACCTACAAGGCTATATAGCTCTTCATCACCATGACCTTACCCTTTGTTTGTGGACGACACTGTTTAGATCTTAGCTTTACATTTAGGCCAACGCCATCTTGATTACTGCTGTCACCATTTTGTGTTCTTGCATAAGAAGTGTCACACTAGGATAGAGTTAGGTACAACTGAACACTGAGTAAGACATTATTCGGTAACCAAGAAGGTTGTAATTAAATTTAATGAACTGCAAACACACTGTGAAAGTGTCAAAGTTGTAAAGCGAAAACACGGACAACTGAATATATGTTGCCAGAGGTAGCAACCTTACAATCTCAAGCCAATCTCGAAAGCATTCCCTGCTATAAGTGTTAACATTTTGGATCTGGGAAGTCCCAACTGTTTACTCATCTCATCAACTTGCTAAATTCAGTTGGTCATTGTTTCAAAGTGGAAGTTTTTGTTTTGGGGCCATTGCTAACAACAGAAAACTACATTCAGGCTGTTTTTCACTGCTTGTTAGTCACTATCAGTGCAGGTAGAATGAAAAACACACACACACTCACTTTAATACACACACTGATACAAAAAGCCCCCGGGTGTAAAATAATCACAGCATCTATTTAAACAAGTGGACTTCCTCAGAGGGGATGAAGTTATATATAATTGATGGCTTGCAGTGGGAACAGATTCATTCATCCTCTCCTTTCTATTCAGAATTCAGCGTGCGGCAGTGTTCAATACCTCAGACTGCTCTTCTTCATCACTCTTAAATTACTCCTCGCTGGAGCATGCACACACATGGTGGTTTGTAATCCTGAAATAGTTAAATCATAAGAACCTATATGGACATCAATATTCAGTTCATGGGGGAAAAGGGGGCTTTCTACACAGGATTTATTAAGATATAGGATCTGATTGAAAGACATTGTTGGAAAGGGACTCAGGCTTGAATTGCGTTGTAGATCAACCACGTAACAGCTTATAAAAACATGATATCACACAACAATAATAAGAAACACAAGTAAACACAACCGAAGGGCCTTCAAATGAGAAATAAAAACACAAACCTGATCCTGACCTTTAAAAATAATTATATTTCCTTTTGGGCAAGTAACATTGGAAAAGAAAAACAAAGAAAAACCCATTAATTATCACTTTATTATCACTTTATTAATTATCACTTTATTATCGCATCTGATTGCATCTGTTTAAGACAGCAGTGTCACAGCAGGGATACGTCTGAATTAGTTTTAAAAAGTCAGAATTGGGATCTCAATACGTACATAACATCAATTTGCTGACAAAACTATATTGTATCTTGGGGAAAAAAAGAGTTAACAAGATAGCAAGGTGTATAATTTATTTCACTTAGTAATTTCTAATTCTTTGAATACATAAATACTATTTCATCTGGCTGAATAATAGGTCTGGCAATTTCAGATAGTGTCATTTTCAAACATTGACATTTTCAGGAGACAATTATATTTACAAACCTAATATTTCAATTTACATTTGTTTGTTATATAGTACTGCAAAAGGAGATGACACATTTCAAATATGTGAACTTGGCCTTTGTTTTGTGTTCTTTCATTGTTTCATTTCAAGCAGCAGCAAATAGCGATATTCAGTGAATACAAATGAGTGTATTATTCCCAAATCGAATGGAAATCTAATCTTGCACGAAGTCTGCTGGTTGTGTCAATATTCATATTTCTACTTTACCCATAACAGTGTTTTAAGAGCGTGCATCTGTCAGCATGGTTTGGAGTTATTCTGCCCCCTAGTGACCAAAAATAAACTAACACAGCTTTAACTAAATGGTGAAACCAACCAGACCATGGTGTTTGAACAAACTTTAAAAAAAGAAACCTGCATGATAATTTGATGATTGATTTTTTTCTTAAGGACTTATAATACAAACTAATTGACTGCTGGAGGCATGTGATACTGTCTGAAATGATCTTCATCAGGGAGGATGAGAAAGAGAAAACACAAATGAGGCCCGAGGAAGATCTTACTGATCGAAACGTTGCCTTAAAAAAAAAAAGAGAAAAAGGAAAAAATAAAGTATTTATTTGGTGTGCAGACCTCCTGTGTGCCCTGACGTTAAGTATACACTTGGTCCCTCTTCCGAAGTAATGATGTCACGCGCACTCACCACATAGGTATTTTTTGGGAGAGATGGTTTCAAACAGACACACACACACACACACACTTTCCTCGGTTCCTCCCCCCCCCCCCCTTCCTCTGCTCTTGTATAGACGTCGCCGGAAGCCTCCAGACGTTTTCATTGGCCGCGGCGGTGAGCGAGGAGGAGGAGAGACTGACGGACTGGCACGAATTCCTCAGCGCTCCTCAAATTTCTTGTACGGACCTCTTGCTCGCCTCCGCCCCGACAAAAACACCCAGACCAGCACCTCTCCTCCTCCGAGCACATATCCGAGCCGAGCTGCTTTTACAAAATAATGGTAACGTAGTGCGTGAAAAGTAGCATTCTCCTCAAGTTTTCCGCTGATGTGTGAAAAAACGGATGGAAATGTTAAACTCTTACTTTTTCCTTTCTCGTGTCCAGATGTTGCGAAGTGTCGCTGCGCTCCTTCTGCTGGCCGTGGCTGTCTCTAACGCGGAGGTAAGTTTAGCTAAAACGGCTTTATCTTTTACTATGACAATGTATTCATAGGGTTCAAATGGGTACCAAACGATGCCTTGCATCTGTATTAAACGCTTTTCCGCACCAAACTGTCCCTCTGGAGTAACATTAACACATCAGCTTTGTTCACAAAGCTAGACGAGCTAGAACACATCTGGAAAAGGGTTTGAGTCAGTCCATTATCCGACAAAACACGTCACTGTGGGGGAAATCTGGCATTTGCAGCTGACTGTGCTGCGCCTGGCTTGTTAGAGTATTTATCTTATTAAGGAGAACCAATTATGCCGTTATTGGAGCCACTCATGCGCAATGATGAGCTCCATTGTGGAGAAAAAACAGGCTAAACCAAATTGCCAAATGGACAGTTTCTTTCAATAGGGACACCATTCTTAATCCTAAAAACGATGCATGTATGGCAGTTTGAGTATTTTCTGACTGTTACCTGAAACAAACACTCACATTTTGCATTCTGTTGGACCACACACTCCTCCTATAGTCTCATTTCCTTTTTTTCCTGTGTGTGGAGTTTTTCAGTTCACACAGCAGAAGCTGCCATAAGAGGACTGAAGAGTGACAGACAGCTGTGAAAAGAAAAGAAGGGAGGGCTAGTGTTTGTGTATATCTTACAGGCCCTCACCATCAATATTGTAGGACGCTTGGGTGCTAAACGCTCCGCCGACCGCCAGCTGCTCTAATGGCACACAGACACCGTGTTTGGGTGGCCAGTGAGGGAGCGTGTGTGTTGGTCTGTGTACACTCTGGGGTTGTGATTGTGCTCAAGAGTTGTCAGAATACTCACCTTATGGGTCTCACACTGCAGCGCCAAGTAGTTCCTATATACCTCTGAGTAAAAACAGAGATAATGTGCTGTTAGATTAGCTGGCCTGACTGCGCAGAGGGATGAACCCCTTCGATCTTTAACTCTCAGTGAGAGAGTCAATGAGCGTATCCCCCAAAATGCCAATTCTGTGAAGAAATAGAAACACACACACACACTCGCGCCAGGTGGTGGTTGACGGGCTTAACCTCAGGGAACACAGCTGTTGAACACCTGGCTTTGTGTTGACTCCTCTGTTGACCTGCACAACAGTTGCATGCTGAGGAAACAAACAAAAGGGGAAAAGCTGTAGCCTAATTAGAGGATAGATTTTCTTTCAAGCAGCTTCGCCAAATGCGAAACACATGACAAACCAATTGTCCGCTGCCTAGCCCTATCCTTACAGCTTCACGCAGATGCCCATTAGTGTCACGACAGCCATGACATCACTCATAGCCTGACGTGCCGGCCACCCCCCCCCATCCACTGACCTTCCACTGCTTACCCTACCCTTGCTCTCTGGCTGGAAAATGTGCCATTGTGTGCGCCTTTATTGGATTCGCAGACGTGATATGTGAGGTATGTCACGGTGAAGACGGAGCACACAGCCGGAGTCTGTTGAGTGCACCCACGAAGTTAATGGGGAGGAATTAGAAAGGCATCTATTCTCCAAAGGTAATTACCCTGATAATATGTGGCCCTTTGACTGGCCGTGGGAAGGGCCTGATCTGGCATTCCAGTGTGCCGTCTAAAGGAGGTCAACAAGTCGGAGCAAAGCTGTATCTGATGAGCCGGCAGGGTGTGCATTAAGGTTATGTATAGATGAGGGGATGTGTGTTAGGTTTACTCCATTAAAGAGCTGGAAAGACTGATGAAAACAGGATTCTTTGTGTGGGAACTGATGTGTCTATTTTCTGCCGTGACTGTCGGGTATTAAACCTGGACACTAACCCCTGATTCATTACGAAGGAGAATGCCCGTGTGCTTCCTGAGGTGAGAAATTGCAGCATTTGATGACAAGCAACTTAGAGATGTAGTGCGGTTGGATTCGGGGTCAGGGCTGTGTGTAAAACTGTGTGTGTGTGTGTGTGTGTGTGTGTGTGTGTGTGTGTGTGTGTGTGCGTGCGTGCGTGCGTGTGTCTGCAGGCAGGAATTGAGATATGCATCTTGTGAGTAAAATGTTGATGCTTTACTCAAACACACTGGGAGGTTGATATGCAAATGAGGTCGAGATGCAGGCGCAGTAAAAGTCTTAAGAGTTTCCAGCCTTGGGGGACATGTGAGCACACACTTGCATAAAAAACAGAGAGAGTTGTTTATATTTCTGTTTTTATGGCATGCAGTGTTGTTGTTTTATCCTCCGTCATCCGCCGTGGCAGGGTGGAATGACACAGTGGTTAATTTAGTTATCTGCAGCGGCGCTAGCTGCTGAAAAACATACAATCAAGAGGAAGTCAGCCCAACAAGGCAGCCAGACAAGCTCTTCTCTCTCTCATGGTCCGAGAATTGAGAGGATTATGATAACAAGTTGAAGAGAAGAAGAAGAAGAAGAAGAAGAAGAAGAAGAAGAAGAAGAAGCTGGTTCTCTCGTGGAGGCCCTGGATCTGTAGCTGACTCTGATTGAGCCACAGCCTCTCTTGCACCTCGCCATGTTGCCATGTTGATGCCTGTTCTCCCTCAATCAAGGTGGGCTAAAAATATCTGCCCAGGTGGAGGGAACATGAGCATGAGGGGACGCTGTGTCCTCTGTCTGTATCAGCCTGCTCTAATTACTGTAGCCCAACATCCAGTCATAGATCCTGCACAGGGAATGTTGAGGGCGCTGAGACAGAGCGATGTAAAGCAGAAAGGAGATGGAGCCACAGTCATGCAATTATAACAGGGGAGATTGGGGGGTGAGGTAAGACTTGTGTAGTGAGACAAAAAGAGGGGGGGTGTACTGTGTCTCATGTCCCTGCAGTGTGTTCTCTTCACTCTTGGCTTGGCTTAAAAGGAGTCCTCATTTAGCTTACCAGCAGTACTGGTGTCTTATCATTACCGGCACTCTGTACTCAGAGGCACTACACACATGAATTAACGCACACTCAAATGACAAAGAGCAGCACAAAAGTCTACTCAAGGGGTTTGTGAGTGAGACATGATGAATATGTAACATATACCATCTTTGTACTAATAGTTAAACATAGATATAGGTGGCAAGGCTTGAATCAGTTCAGTAACTCTGAATGCAGCTTATAAAGGGTGACGGATTCCAATTATTTTCCTCTTTGTTGCTCGCGGTCCAACGCAATAAATTAACATCAGTGTGTGACGTGTTGAATAATTGACACACCGTTTTTCTTCAGTTCAAAACAGTTTTCTAATACGATAAAAAAAAGAGCTCATAGTACACATTTGCTTTCACCAGAGATGGTTCTGTATCCAGCGGCCCGTGTAGACGGCGCACCTTGAGATCAGGCCCTGCATTTAAAATGCAGTTTGCTTGGTGAAAACGGGGTCACTGTGGGATGAGTGATTAACTGGCTGGCATTGTTCTTTCCAAATGTCACAGCTCAGTTTTTCTACCATTAACCAGAAAGCCTTGACAACTGCTACAGCTTAGAAGTGTGTCACTTACACAGTTTTTAACTGTGGTTTGAAGTGGTTTACGACGTAACAAATGAAATGTTCTTGTGACGGTTCTATTACACAACCCGACATTTACAACAAACAACTAGATTACATCTGATATACTGTCTGCGTTCAGGAGTGATTTTAATAATTGGGTATATCAGTTTCACTAATCGTTTTAGCTCTGATTGAGCTCTTTTTTCTGATTTTTCTATCATGTGTTTATTTGTCAAAGTGGAACCAGGCACCAAGTTTTCTATGAATTATGGGTACAAATATGATATGAATAGTGGGAGTTTATGAGACCTGGTCTGTGTCCCAGATTAAGTTGCATGGATGTATCATTCCCCGTTTAAGCTTTAGATCTCAGAACAGATTTTAAATGGCCGCACACACTGACTTACATCCTGCAGTCTGTAAATTGGCCTTTTTCGTCTGCAGACATTTTCCAGCCCTTAGCCCCAATACTGGCCTCAAAGAGGGCAGGGAATCTACTCATTCCCTTTCCCTAAGCCTCGCATGGACCCTCCCTGTCTCCCTCCCTTCCTCTCTCCTTTCCTGGCAGCGGAAAAGAATGCCCAGAACAGAGCAGGGGTGGGTGAGAGGGGAGGGGAAGGTGACCAAGTGGACGGAGAGAAAAAGATAGTGAAAGGAAAATGAGGCATGCACCAAGAATAAGAGTGACACGGAAGATAATTAACAAACAAACACAATCGGTGCTTTGTGCAGAAAGAGATGACCTGAGAGAAAGGTTGCTGTTGAGAGGTTTTGATGGATAAAGGTGAGGTGGTTCTACATGCGATTGTTCCGTGTCAGGTGGTAGAAAAAGGGAACATTTTTGTCCCAGCAGTGTGACAACAGAGTTCACAGGGGAGGGGAGGTTGGGGGGGTGGTGCTGACTTCATAGCATTTTATGTTCTCCGCTGACATTTTAACTGCTAGCAGATGTGGCTCTGCCCAGAACACGGCTTCTTTCCTGCCTTTCTTTAGAGTCTCTCTTTCTCTCACATTTTCTGTGTTTTCTGTCTCTCTCTCCTTTCTTTCTGTCTCTTTCTGTGCATCTTTCTTCCTTTTCGTTTCGTCCCGTTGTTTCTTTCAGGGTGTAGCTGTAAATTTCAGCCCTTGAACAACGGGGCCTCTGGGTGTAAAATAAGAGGCTGCAGACTGGGGTGATATCATCCTGTCCGTTGGTGCATTCCTTTGACACTGAATAAGAAACAGGGCGAAGAATAACATGCCAATCTGTGTAAACTGGTCGTTACCAAAAGTCCCTTTTGTTTCTGCAGGTTTAATCTCAGACCTGGGCCCACTAGGAGTGTTTGAGACCACCCGTAGAGCTCATACAAAGAGCTCATATCTTTATTACACCCTCTAATTTGACTTACATTGGCCTCATTATTCCAAGGAAACAGCCAGTTCCAGCCTCAGCTCATTGATATATAAATCCATGAAATACTAAGCATGATTGCCAGCTCAAAGGAAACATGTAGATGTAGGTTGAAAAAGTGCTTTTGTATGCCTGCTCTCAAGAGGCTGTCAAGTAGAGAAAGGAATGAGACTGAATCTGATTTGATATGCATGTGCAAAGATATAGTTGAATAGATTCAAAAGTACGAAATGCTAGAGATTTGAGAATGGAGGCACTTTAATTATTGAGGGCACATGCTATAACTTTCTGTAGTGATTCGAAAGCGGAGCCGATGGCAGTCCTGTTATGTTTCTCCCCCGTGCGATGGATTTAGCCACAAGCTCGAATACACTCAAACGGTTTCAGAGCCAGCGTGCAGTATAAGAGCAAGAGTGGTCATTCTCCTTTTGACTGTGCTCCACTTCTCTTCTCGTAAGGCCTGGTTAGAGGGAAAGAGAAGCAAGAAAGTGCAGACGGAGACGAGCTGTTCGGTTCGAGCCCTCCCTGTCCTCTCATCGCTCCTGGCATGAACCCACATCTCATGGAGCTGAGGAGCGCTGGAAAGTCTAGGGCTGGAGAGACAACACATGGGGAGAGCAGGGGAAATGCCGGAGAGGGGGGGGGCAGGGGCACCTCTCTGACCTAGATACTGAGGAGATTTTGGTTCAAGACGAACTGTGTCGGACCCCGGCTGAGGCCAAACAAAGCCCAGGAATGTGCACCTCCTAACTCCTGATTCTGTCTCTCATCTATGCCCTTCGCCTTCCGTCTTCTTTTTCCGCCTCCGTTATTTCACCTCGTTGTAATTTAAAAGCTTGCTTGTAAACAGTAGGTCGCATTTTAAGGCTGTTAGAGAGAAGTCGCCTTGCTGTGCGTGCATTTGTCTGTCCATCTGTCAGTCCGAGACTACCTGTTGTGATAATGAAGTACACGATGTAGAGAATGGAGTCATTGTAGGTCAGAAACAAACAATATTTCTGCTTTCAGTCACATTAAGTCTCACACTCTTTACTCCTTAAAAGTCTTCAAAGAGTACTTTAAAAGAAGTAGTTCCTTTAGAACTGCAACTTGTTGTTTTTATTCTTTAGTTTTTGTATGATGCCTTTGAACGTGTACCTTTGTACAGAGCCACGTTTGCGGCTTCCCCCTGTTTCCAGTCTTTATGCTACGCTAAGCTAACCTGCTGCCAGCTGGAGCTTCATATTTACTACATGAGAGCGGAATCGATCTTCTCTTCACTCCAGACAAGGCAGTGAATAATTGTGACCTAATAATCTCCCAGTAGCTGAACTATTCCTCTCATGCTTTCACATGAAAGGGTTCAGTATTACAACTTGTATTTTTTGCTGAATATTAATGTCAGCTAAAACAATATCTAAATTGAGACATCTTGATGCCTTCAGGACACAGTTGGGAGCTTTAATGCCTGTCTTGACTTGACTCCCTAATCTGCTCATGTCAGCATCATTGTTTTAATTTCTGACGAGTTCTGAAATGTAATTTCTTTGATTAATAACTGTGAGTTTCGGGGGGTAAGTAACTTATCAATTTTAATTGTAAAACATTTTTTATTATTCTAGCAGCATTTTATTTCCAGTATAAAATATGAATTTTGTTTGACAGTTACAAATCTGAGGGAGAATCAGGTCTGAGAATAGAAACTGAGCCTTTTTTCCAGGATTAGTGACCAGAATGAATGAAAACTGTATTACTCATCCATATTCTTGCACCCTTCTGGGACAATTTGTACATTAATATTTCAAATTGTCAGATAGCATAATATTTTATTCATAAAACACACACCAGACCTTAGGGGGAAAAGGAACATGTTTTGTCAAACGTTTGTATCTTTTACGCTTAGGTACCAGCTTACAGATACATCTAGCTCCATCCAAAAAATACATCACAAAAGCCCAGCAATGATTAATATCTTTATGAAGCTTATTATATTCTGTAATTGTTTAAATTCTGTCATTGAGAGGCCGATGAAAGTCAAGCTGAACCACCCATCACCTTTTGGTCATGTGGTACAATTC
Organism: Anarrhichthys ocellatus; assembly: GCF_004355925.1. Classification (NCBI taxonomy): domain Eukaryota; kingdom Metazoa; phylum Chordata; class Actinopteri; order Perciformes; family Anarhichadidae; genus Anarrhichthys; species Anarrhichthys ocellatus. The sequence continues at coordinate 2,180,311 of NW_022280077.1, read as the reverse complement.
AACAGCACCAAAAAGTACAACCTCCACACTGAGCATATAGCGCTGAATCATCTCTGTCACGCGGTCTTGAGAAAAGCTCAATATGAACAGCATTTATTGCTGTGTCTGTTGTATTGGATTGCATTAAATGAAGCTCTGTGTGCCCAATAAACCGATCAAGCTGATTAAACTGATCTTGATCGCTACAGAAAGTCATATTGTTGTATAATTCATTAACAGAAAGGTTAAATGCAGTATTCAACGCATTCATTTTTTAAAGTAATGCCCATTATGCTCTTTGTCACTGTAGGAACATATCAATGCCAGGGTGTTTACAATCTGTAAATCAATGTTTTCTATGTTAATGCGGGGCATGGTGCATTGTGGGAAGGGATTCACAGTGGCTCCCATAGGAGAGAGGCATTGATTTGCCTGCTTAATCAATGGAGCATCACCGAGATACACCCGCACACACACATACACAAGCGCGTGCACAAAACACACAGTTATGGGCGGATAGGCTCCATTACTCATACTGTTGTGTGTATGGGGAGATGCACAAAGACATGCGGATAGATGTTAATGTGATTTTCATGTGTTGGTGGGTGCAGGATTAGCCTTGCTGCTGTTGTACTGCCTTTGCCCTTGTCAGCAGTGGAGAAGGAAAATGCTTTTTAATTCTTTAACTAAAGCGAGAATACATTGCCCTTTAAACTCCATTCTGTCTCAGCATGGAGCCATTCAACACGTGGCAGGGGAGAGATTGACTTCAGAGCGCCCACAACCGCCGCCTCATTTCCTGTCTCTTCCCCATGTACCTCTTTCTTAATAGTCAGACTTTCTGCACATAGCTTCCTCATACTCTTCTTCCTCTCCCTGCTCACCTATTCTCCTCCTCTGACTTCCATCTCGCTCTGCAAAGTTAGTCTCGGATCACTGACACGTCTCTTGCAGCCGTAGAAGGGCATGGCGCTGAGAATAAGATGACAAGACAGAGAGGAGAAATAAAAGTACACTAGACCTGAATCGAGAGGCACCATGCCGAGATAGGACTCAGTTATGCACTTAGTGTTTTGATAAATATCACTTCAATCTTTTAATCTTCTTAAAACCTCTAAATATTTTTCACCCCCTGACAAAAAGACAAAAACAGAAGAAAAAAAATGGAAGAAAAAGGGCAAGGAGTCGAGGAAAATGAGCTGTGAAATGTATGCAATCTGTTTTATGCTCGAGGCAGCTTTCTGTATGAGCGCCTCTGCTTAATCTGTTATGATTCACCAGTCACTTATCAGAGCTCCGGCTCCCGTGATCGGTTTTAAATGGGAGAGAAGGAAAATGTGGCGTCTTTTGTTGGCGTAATGAAAAATTGATGCCATTTAAGAAGGACACCCGCAGCGGGTTTGTTTGTTTTCATTTTTGACAATATCTGTTCTCATGGTGATTGGGTTAATGAGTGTGTTTACATGCGTCCCAGCATCCCAGTCACTGTGGGGTTTGCGTAAAGTCCTGGTCATATTTCTGCATGTAAGCATCACCGTCATCATCTTGATTTCTGAAACTTGAATAAACCCATATCTTAGTTTTGAGACACCTGAATAGGTGTTACTGTGATAGAACTGGGATACTGTAGTTTTTAACACCTTATCCAGTTCTGGGAACTGTGTGCAGGACTGCTCTCAACTTCCAAACTCTCAATTCTTAAACTGGTAATCTTAAAGGAAGACTTTGACATTTTTCGTTAATGCAGTGATTCGCTTTCTTGCCAAGAGTTAGATGAGAAGATTGATACCGCTCATGACTGTATACTAAATATGAAGCACACCAGCAGCCGGTTAGCTGAACTTAGCTTAGCATAAAGACGAAACTTAAATCACTGGCTGTGTCTGAAATCACTACATAGTCCACTACATATAACCACTAATGTATCAGCTTGGCCAATTTCTTAGTCTAGCTCTAGGAATGCGTTAGAATCATGTGTACACGAGATACATTTTCTTTATGGTTCCATGTAAACTGCAAATCACGAATAACGATCAAAAACAGGTTCAGTCTCAAAAACAGGACACTATGTCTATGTAACTGTTCTCAATGATGACGCATGTCTGCACACTCCTGTCCATGGCAACAATGAAATCCATGCAGGCATGATTAATGACCACATAACGCAGCCTCCCTTCCCTGGTTTGTTGAAGGTTGGTTGGATGACATTAGCGTCACTTTGTCCGTTGTTTTGTACAGTGTGTGTCAATCATGAATTCTGAACAGTGGGCTCCGCTGTGATCTCATTATGAGGCTTGGTTCCATTTGCCTCTTTTGATTGACACCTCTGTGATCTTGCCACAACAGGAGCCTGTACATGCTCTCACCATAGCAACAATCCACTTGAATCAGCTGAAAAAAAAAGAGCCTTGTGCCTCTCTGTTCATCAGCTAAATGTCAGGGATCCTCTGCTGTTTCTACTCGGAGAGAGATGGACTGACAGAGCTCTACATATATACTAGATTAATCTAAGCATCCTATATCCATTATTCATGTTCTCATCTGAGGTTTCTGCAGGTTTCAACAGGCTTCTAGCACATCTGTGTCTAACAAACTGAATTGTCCAACATGCTCAAAGTCACGGGGATTGCTTTGAAGATTTTCCGTGACCTCAACCTTGGAGTGCAAGCGTGTGCGTGTCTTTATAGGATGCATAGAAATGAACCAAACCCCTACAATCCCTCTCCTCTCACCACTTTAAAGCTGCTACACTGCGATGCTTGCATGTGACTAGCTCCCCTCTCACTGCATCCATCTTGTTATTTTCTATCATTAGTGAGCTTATAAGTGTTCGGGTCACAAGAATGCAGTCTCAGTTTAACCTACATACCAGACTTTGGACTCACAAACACACGCAGCGGCTTGGAGGCCAGCTCACGTGCACTCACGCACAGAGGGCCAACTTTCTGTCTCCCTCTTACAGGAAACAGCAGCTTAATTAAGGAGGAGGAGGGGAGTCTGGAGCATGGGAAGGGGCCCAAAGGAAAACACAGCTCAGACTCCAGATGTGGAAACACCATGTACACACGCACACATAACACACACAGATAGGGAAAGGAGGAGGTAATGAGGGTCATAAAGCCGCTCTCGGAGCTCCGCTTGGCGTGTTGTGATTGGTTGGTTTGTAGCACCAGTGAACTCATTTTCTGGCAAGTCGAGTCCTGAGGCGACATTCTTCAACAAAGACAAAGAAACAAAGGCAGATGTCAACAAGTAAAAATGAGACTGACTAAATGTTCTCGACAATAACAGTTTAACTGGCACTGAAATAATAGAAACATTAGATTTTGTTTGTTTTGAGCCAACAGGTTGGTTGTAGTTCTGTTTGCCTGCATGCTTCACATTCTGTCTTCAGTCTTTCACACAGAAGGCCGTTGTAAACACCCTGTTTTAATTAGCAGCATTGCGTGGTGTTATCCACGCTGAAGACATCGGCTTTTCAGTGGAGAACGGTCAACGTCTGGTCATCATTGACATGGCAACTACTGGCAAACATAACTGGCTCTTGAGAGACCAAAAGGGCTTAGACTAAAATATGAAGAGGGATAAGGCAGTTACCAGGATGCATAACAATCTAAATGTGTTAATTGAACAAAAGAAATGTTAATCAAAATACACAATAACAGGTAATCCTGCCGATTGAGATATTTTTTCAGGATATCTTAATCATGCTGCTCAGGAATATTAGGACTTTGCATGAGGAGTGAATGTGTTTCAAGTGCCCACAAAGTTATTATTGCCATTTTAATTCATAATTTCAGGCAGCGTCACCAAGAGGGGAAATGCCATCAAACTTTGCAGGATGGCTCAGATTAAATTTGTCTGAAATCAAACAATGTGTCCAAGAAATAGTGGAATATATTGAGGAAGAATATCTTTTGATTGATATTTGTTCAGCAATTGTTTTTAAATGTCACAGTTCAGGAGTCATTAGAGAGCAGTTCTTTATAAATGACACCAAAAAACTAGGTTAATCGTTCGTCTTGTGCCCTCGGCCTAACCCTCCACTACATTTATTTGAAGTCTGTAGAGTTATTTTTGAGATATTTGTGGAAGTGCTTTAAGACAGTGCATCTTCATTTTGGATTATCATCAGGGGGCAGATTCTATACTGTCTCCCTAGATCTGTGACAGAGGAGAAACTTTGATTAAACATGGTTTAATATGAAAGTATAATACTTAGGATTTAAATCCAATTGCAAATTTGTGTCTGGTCTGTGTTTTAAAATCTGGTCAGCACCTCCTCAGGGCCGTTAAATATGTATGTTACAGTAATAGGGCAACAGCGCCACCCTGTGGGTGAAATCTGTAGAAAACCAATGTTATTTCTGAAGTGCCAACAATTGGTTTCATTTCTTTCAGGAGCTGCAGAGCAAGAGCAAAGTGTGTGCCAATGTGTTCTGTGGGGCCGGCAGAGAGTGCACTGTCACAGAGAAAGGGGAGCCCAGCTGTCTGTGTATAGAGGTGAGTGTTGGGTGAGTGGCTCACCAAGGGACATCACTTCCATACAAGAAAGGAGTGTGAATGTAGAGAATTAAAAAATAAATACTGAATTGACTGTGCTTGAGAGTGAGATTTGATTTTTCTGCCCCTCTCTTTCCAGAGCTGTAAGCCCCACAAGAGGTCAGTGTGTGGCAGCAATAGTAAGACTTACAGGAATCACTGTGAGCTCCACAGAGATGCTTGTCTGACTGGCTTGAAGATCCAGGTGGCCCACGATGGACACTGCTTCGGTACGAGCAGCAGCAGCAGCACAAGGCACCATTACACAAAATGTGAAAGTCTCACCACAGGGTCCACTAGCTGTTGAGGAGCCTCCCATTGCATCTCACAATATTCCTCAGCAGATGGAGTTGGCCAGTGAATGTGGACAGTGAGCTGTCAAGTTTATTAACCCAACATGAATTTCTACTGGCCCGAAAATGTGACACAACCATTTTTCATCAGACCACACTTTGTTAAGTATCGGACCCTTCAAATGGGATGGAATTTGGCTCAGCTGTCAGATGCTAAAAGTGCTGATAATACTGAATATACTTAATAAAAATAATAAGCGTGTGATCCCTGAACTATATATATATACGTATATATATATATATATCAATGAAACTGATATGAGAGGTGAACAGGTTGATAGTCAGCCATCTAAGGCCACCCACACGTCACTGCACACTCCTGGCCTTGACGTATTTGTTAATGCATCTAATATAAGCATCTTATCTTCTGTGGACTTTCACTGCTCATACTTGTCGCACTGGGACTGAGTCCCAGCTGAGCTGAACATTGATCAGCGCTGTGGCAGAAAAGGTATTCGTGGAAAGAAGTTATGTCACACTCTCCTCTTTGCAGACCTTTGGCCAAGTGCTCAGAGCCAGTTTATCGCGAATCATCTCAATCAAATTAATGCTGTTCAATTGATTTGTTTTTATTTTTTGCTTCAAATGTGATGTTCTTTCTCTCTTGTTTAATAACCTTTAGAGAAGAAACCAGAACAGTCCGCTGCCAGCCCAGGTGAGTTTTTGTGTGTGTGATATATGTATTTTTTATGTATATTATGTGACTTTATTTTATGATTTTTTATGATCCGTTATAAAGGACATAGACTTACTGACATATGCACAAAAGGACAGGGATCAATCGTGATATCGTTTACAAGATCGTTTTTACCCTTTGGATTATTCAGTAATGCTGTTGACCTATAGAAATGCTTTCACCCCGGCAGTGGTTTGCTATGCTGCTGACCGTAATGAGCTGAGGGGTCGTGTGATCCAGTGGCTGCAGACTGAGGTTGTCCCAGACGGCTGGTTTGTCAAAGGATCCAACTTCTCCGACATCCTGCTCAAGTACTTTAAGGTTGGCTTCTTTTCTCTGGACAGAACTGAATAGACCCTCGTCTCAATTAGTGCACACACTTGCTCATAGACATTCTTTGTACAGAGTATCCCAGGTTAGTTACCCGTTTATGGGCCTCCTGCAACCCCCCTGATCCTAAAAGCCACTCCAGACTGTGTCTAATTATTCATGTGATAAATACTATGATGTTGTGTGAATGGCTGTCTGTCTCTATATGTCCAGGGTGTACCTCTCGCCCAATGTGAGTTAGGATTGGCCCTAGCCACCCTCAACCCTGTAAAAGGATGAGTGGTTACAGATAATGGATGCATGGATAAAGATGCATGCCAAAAATGATGATATGAATAGAATATTTCATGCTCCAACACCCATTGCTGCTCCAGCCCCATTTATTTTATATTACAACAGAAGTACAGGCTGTAAGTGGAGGCAGTACTTGGGATGCTTATGCAAATCTGATTTCACTTAATTTCACAACATTATTGTCATGCAAATTGGTCTGCCCTTGGTATATTTTGTGGCAGTGATGGCAAATTTACTGGTAGCCTAGACCGACCTGTCTATCAGAAACACCCACGAAGATTTTTTTTCCCGGTACACACATGACCCACATGATCACAATACAGAGTGACCCCTGAAGATATAATGTTTGTATGAAATGCCAGTCCTATTGTTCATAAGAGTTAACTGTGCCTCTACCACTTCTCTGTGATTCTGTAGTCCTACGACAATGGCGATGCTCAGCTGGACTCCTCAGAGCTGCTCAAATTCATCCAGCAAAATGATTCGGTTGTGGAGTTGCAGTCCTACGCTGACCAGGAGAGCAACAAGCTGCTCAGGTCAGTGTGTTTGTCAGTTTGCATGCTTACAGGACAGGATGCAAATAGCTATCCTTTGCTACCCTTTCCTTCAAACTCTGTAAACATTTTGTTCTGTGGCAACGCTTGCACACACAGATTGATATCTGTTTGCTGCTGTGCTATTTTAAGCAACACAGCAAGTCATTGAACTAGTGCAAACTTTACTGAAGGCCTCTTGTGGGAGCCTGCACTGGCAAAAACACCTAAGTTATTATCATTTCTTCTGTATGCTTATTTCCTCTGCAATGTCCTGTTGTCACCGTATGAGGCGATGATGTTTATTAAGTGTTTGCATGTTTATCTGTGCTTCCCAGGAGCCTGTGTGTCGATGCGCTCATTGAGCTCTCTGATGAGAACGCTGACTGGAAGCTGAGCTTTGATGAGTTCCTCAACTGCCTGAAGCCTGGCTTCAATCCACCAGAGAAGAGTGAGCTTAAAGTGACACATTGACATAAGATATAGTAGATATAGTGTATGGATGCACTGACATAAACTCAGTCAGGCAGTCCCGACACCCAGCAAACTGGAAATGAGCCTCAAATTGCATTTCTGAATAGTTTGAGATACAGTCAGAGTTTTTGGATCGTCACGGCAGTCTGCTCAGTCATGTGACGCCAGTATATCTGGGGATAAAGTTCACTGGAAGCAGAGTCACGGAAATAAAAAAAAAACATCTGCAACGGAGCACTGAACCCTGGAGCTTTACCAGACTCAAGTAAACACAGACATGTGTGGTTAACTTTGTGCGTTTGTATTCAGAAATTCCAGGTTTACCACTGATACAAGGTTCTTGGATTGTGGAATTCATGCCGTTTAGGCCTGAAAGAGAATGATACACATCTTAAAATGTTTTGGAAATGTCTTGAATGTATTTATTTATTCTCCGTCACACTTATGGCTGAGTGGCAACTCTGAGCACTTGCCAGCACTTTTCTGCCAGAAAACACTATATGGACACTCTGCTTAAGTTGCTTCACGTGGGTGTGTGGACAGATTTGCTGACTTTTGATTAGTAAGCTAAAACTTGCCAAAGGCATGTAAAATGAAGCTACTGGATGAATGATGCGGCACTTTGAAATGCTGACAAGCCTTGGTCATGGAAATTGATTAGTGTAATGCTGTTTTTCTTATCCTTCTTCTACAGTCTATTATCTGTGGTTCCTTCTGAATAGTTTTCCCTGTGTCTCTCTGCAGAATGTGCCTTGGAGGATGAGACATATGAGGACGGAGCAGAGACCCAGGTAGAGTGTAACCGCTGTGTTTGTGCATGCGGCAACTGGGTCTGCACTGCTATGACCTGCACTGGTGAGTTGAAATACTGGAGATTATCTTCATGCTATTTGTATTTATTTATTTATAGTCACTCACTCAGACATTACGACGAATGCCCTGTGGCCATTTTCTGACTATTTTGTTATCTGTCCAGACAAAACGGCAGCTGTGGATGAGACAGAAGATACTGGGGCAGAGATGACTGAGGAGGAGTGGAACCTCCGTGTGGCTGAGCTCAACAAGCACCAGGTCTGTCTCTGCAATCTGAAAACACGTGTGAACAAGCAAAACATGTAATGCACTCATCATTAATGTCAACATAAATCAGAATCAGAAATACATCCCAGAAATACTCTGCAGAACAGGACAAATCCACTGGACAGCTTTTAAAGTGCATTTCAAAGCTCCTGCTCACTGCCCTCTGCTCATAAGGTTCCATCTGGTTAGAAGGTCCCTGAAATACCACCGACATGAGCCAAGTGTCGGCTTTTAGATTCCTTCGGGATATAACCGTCATTACTTGCAATGTGTTTCTGGACAAGGAGCATTTGAGTGAAACTGCTCAACCAGCACAAAACAATACACAGAGGAATTGGTGGGTGTACATTTTTATGTGACTGACCAGCCTAACATATCTCAGTGAGCCAGGGCACGAGCAGCCTTATGACTCCCTGCTCAAAAAGGGAAACAGTAAATCAAAGGTGGGAACTAAAGACATGTTTTCTAAATTAGGTCGATTAATCTATGAAATGGCCATGGATATGAAATAGAAGGCAGATGGCAGGAAGACATTTATTATAGATTGTAGAAGATGTGTGGACGATTCAGAATCGTCATTGCAGTCCTAAAGGGGAGCTCCGCCGACTTTACACAATAAAGTCTCTTTACGGGTCTTGGGGAGTAACCTACTACTGAATATGTTAAACAAGTTGTATAAAGCCTGTGAAATCTGACCGAGATCTCTGAAGATTACAAGTTAGAAAGTGAAAGAAATCTGGGGATGCAGAGTTATAAATAAGTGAGTTTACCAGAGCTCTCTGGCCCGCTCCTCATTTCTGCTTGTGGCCAGCCACTCGAAGCTAGGTTAGCCACTACTAGCTTATCACACCTGAATCTCAGACTGAACTGACGGTGGTCGAGGCGAGTTGAATTGTGGGTAATGTTAGCACCAGGTTTTTACAGGTAAGGATATGGAATAAAAAAAGACGCTACCTCTGGTTTAGCTGTGTCAATATTGATAGGTATTTTTAACTGTCCATTGTGAGTCTGCATATTATAGGAGCGCAGTGCTAAATGTGTGATGTAGAAAATAATTAATTGCATAGCCTATTCTGAGGAAGAACAATGATAGAAACACTTGGCTACAGAAATGTCTGAAAAATAACTTGGTATTAGAACACAATGGAATATTGCTGCCAACAACAAAAGAAATAAGGTCTGGAACCTCCCCAGACAACAAATAAAGATGGTCGCCGTTCTAGTCCCTCTCTAGACAAAGAACAGGGATCTAGAACCTCTCCAGCCCAAGAGTGAAGCTCTAGAACCGACTTCTAAAACCTGTCCTGACACCTTTCTGGAACCTCTACATTCAGAATATTTTTTGTGGCATGTCTACTCTTGTGTGTATATGTGCTTGCTTATATGTGTGAATGAGAGCATGAGGCTCACAAGGTAGGACTAGGGCTCTGGCTTGAGGCCATGGCTGAGTCAGCATGGTCATGTACCCTGTACTCCAGAAGGGCAGCTTTTAATGCCATTGTAAACACAATGTGGCTCTGTGGGTACAAGTTTGGTGTGACCAGGTGTGCGCTAAATTCAGTCATAAGGACCTTGCTTCCTTGCTTTAGTCGTATTCAAGGGATATGCGTTCTTTCAAATATGTTAATCAACAAAACAACACAAAAGCTTACAGATATATGTACTCACATCATTAAATATTCAGCGGTAAATTATACACTCACTTTTCTGTCAACTTTTTTAACAGGAAACAGTTCAGAAGATGAAGAGCAGCACGAAGGAGGCCTAAATAAGGACGCAATAAACGAGAGGATGCACGTCATCACCCTTCCTCCATACTTGATTTACCTTTGCGGCCATGTGTTGTCATTCGACTGACTTTTTTTTTTATGTTTCTCTGCTACGTATGTTAATTATTATACATTTTCTACAATGTTTATGTGTTTGTGTTGATGTTTGTTAGATTCAGGGGCTATCAAAGAGTATTATAGGATTCCCTTGTGTTAAGTACTGTCATATTTGATTGTAGTACTGCGCCTCTACACTAGCCCTGGGGCTATTTCTACTACAATCTTTATAGTTTTTACAGTTATTATGAAACAAAACCTGTCAAGTTGTCACTGTGTTGGGATATGGAAGTCGTTGTTTGAAAAGGTAACAAAGTAAGGCACTAGGAGAATCCACCTGTTGAAATGAGGGAGCTGTCGGAGTACAGAGATAGCTGACTACTTGACACCTGGTGCAGCGTGTTTCTCCACACCCTCATATGTGCCTTATAGGCACAGGAGCTTGGTTAAAGAAGCTGGGACAAGAGAGTAAAGCTACAAGTGATTTTGATTTTGATGCCATTTAGAACTGCCACAGTAGGCCACTACTTGACCAATGCACTTCTCTTTCTTTCTCTCTATAGTTTCTTAGGCTTTAGTTTAGCACAAGCCTGAATTTTGTTTGTATCTTCGTAATAATTATGCCGCAAAATAGTTTGCTTCTATGTAAAGTATGTTATAGGCTCGAGTTTGAACTCATCGTGTTCCCATGTTATGCTCAGGCAAGTCTCTCTGGTGCTTTTTCGGTTAAACGTGTGTCAAAGACATAGCGGTCCAGCTTTCAGTGTGGAGCAGCACGACTGCATCCAGCAGAGACCTGATCTTTGAATATAGCATGATGAAAAAACTGAAACCAAAGTCTTGATGAAGTGTTTGAATGATGAACAAAAATCCTCCAGGGAAAACATTACTCTGGACCCAGCAACAACACTATACCTGTGCTTTCAAAATCATCTTAACAGAAGGACTAGCCTCACTGTCAGCTGAAGTAGTGTAGACGCATCAATAACTGGGTGCATATAAGTTAAGTGTGCTTGTGCGTGATTGTGTGTGTGATGCTGAGAGTAGTTTGGTTGGTTGAATGTGTTTATTTGTTAAAATCCTGTATCTTATTTAGGAGGATTGACAATACAAATCAGTGCCTTAGACCTGCAAAAAGTATAGGTCTCTACCTTTGCCTGCACGAAGGCTTTTATGCCACGTGGCATTGAAAGAGTGAGTGTGCTTTGCTGACGTTTAGCAGTAAACTAGTGCTTTGTGACTGTTTCTCTGATATTTGTCCGTGTGAAAGTTGCATTACTAGGTCCAATCTAACTCTTTATATTCCACTAAAAGTGCAGTGACTGTAAGGAATATGTATTACGCCAATAAAGCCCATTCACCACAACACGGCTTTGTCACTTTGTACTGTATGTGTGTGTGTGTGTGTGTGTGTGTGTGTGTGTGTGTGTGTGTGATTTATCTGCCAAATTACAACTTTAGACATTGAAGAAGTTTCTTTTGAAGTATAATGAGCAACTGACTGAGATAGTAGTCTGAATTAGAAAGTATACATCAAGTTATTCCTTCCTCTAATGAATACAAAGTGTAGGGAACCCCGTTAGACTCTTTTGACTTTAAGAATTAAATCTTGTTTTTTTATTACCTATGAGACAAGCCCCTGAGTGAATGCAATGAGTTTCTCTCACTAATACATCATTAAAATGAATTGTCTTTGTTTTAACAAACTCATTGAGATGTATTTATATTTCCTTGCTTTTTTTAAACTGATGTTTTGGCTCTTTTGCTGTGTTATTTATGATTTTTCTTAATTTGACATTGTGCTAAATCCTTTGCACAGTGAATCACTTTGACATTTTGTTTAGAAAAAGTGCTAAATAGCTATAGCTATACATACTTAATCTATTGGGCTTGACATTGTAAGAGTATAATGTGAAGTCCATTGGCACAATGCAGTTCTCTTTATACATCCATGGGAACAACACTGCAGTGTTTAAGCTGGTCCGGGTGGCAGATCACATTTTCCAAACACTGTTTAGTCATTTTAACAATCCCACTGCTGTTGAACAAAATCATCATATAACTTAGGATTGAACTGAACACATTTGGTTTCACAAGTAAACAAGTTTATATAACTTGTTATGTTGAACACATTTGGTTTCATAAAAATATTCTTAGGATCATGTGTTCTGCCAAAAGGTTATCTTGACCCAAACGAAGTCATGAGAGCATGACATAGTGAAGAGACCAGCTGTGCTTTGTTTGTGGTTCAACCGACTGGTTTGATTGGATCAAACTATCACAAGGACAGATACAGAAAAACATTCCTGCCCTCTGCAATATCACTTTATAACAAATCACCTCTGGCCAGATCATCATCCTTCACATGGCCACAACGCCACACGGTTGTTGCTTGTTGTTGGTGATCCTTGCACTACTGTTCAGTTTGTTTAGTTTACCTAGTTCATTTAATACCACTCTATTCGTTGTATATACTGTGCATTTTTATTCTATTTTATCTTATTTTTTATTAATCTATTCCTTCAAATTCAATATCTGCTCTGTTATTTTATTGTACTGTATATATTGTGCATTCCATACGTTATATTTGACTCTGTAAATTGCTGCTGCTACAAACTAATTTCCCCCTGGGGATGAATAAAGTTGATATCTATGTATCTATCATCTATATACAGTAAGCCTTAAGAAAATCTCATTTACCCCACTCCTCATAAAGTATCATGATGAGAATAGAGTGGGAGGAACCAAATTATCCTGTACGTTTGTTTTTTAATCATTCTATGCACATCAGCAGAGTATTGCATAATGCAACAGAGGAGCGGTGTTGCATAATGGCAGACCGCAGCTGGCATGATGGATGATTCTTTCGCTGTTGCAAGACTGAAAAAGAGCGCAACCTGGTAATATGCACCTGTAATACAAAGTCAAAAACTGCAATAATCCTGTTACAAATCCCTTGATGGACGCTGCAGCAATATGACAGATCGGGACACTAACCAATCAACGATTGCGTGGGCGGGGTCTGCCTCAAGAATCAGCCAATCTCTAAACATCGAAGCAAATACTCTCGTCAAAGAACGGCTATATTGTAGCAGAGCGTAACCGCATTCAATGATCCTGTAACGTTAGCTGCAGTAGCCTGTCCTCAGTGACCCACATTTTCACTGGAGATGTGGTTATATATCACGAGCGGGTGTACGGAAATACCTCCCTTCTTCATGTCAAAAACAGATAAGTCCCGGAGCTAACTCTCGGTTTACGGGGGCGTTCAGCCTGACAGCACAACTTCTGCAAGTACTTTCAGAGTTTAAATCCACGCTAAAAAAAAAAGAAAAATCGCCATAATGGAGACTCACGAGGGGGCAGCTGCGGTAGGCGACGGCGTGCTCGACTTTTCCCATTTGAGCCTGGACACTTTCGCCGTTGACAGTATCAGCGACGAGAGGAAACGGGACACCAAGCAACTCTACTTGAACTACAACCGACTAGGCTCGCTGCCCTCCTCGGTCAGCCTTTTCTCCAACCTCGAGTTTTTGGACATCAGCAACAACGGACTGTCGGCCATCTGCGAGAGCGTTACGCGACTAACCAGGCTGAAAACACTCGTGGCCAAGAACAACCGCCTGGACGAGTTCTCGCTGCCCAAAGAATTCGGCTCCCTGCAGCTGGAGGTGTTGAACTTCAGTGGGAACCGTTTCGAGGAGATCCCCCTTCAGTGTACGAAACTGCTCCGTCTGCAGTCGCTCTCACTCGGTGGAAACAGACTGAAGAGTATACCCGCAGAAATAGAGAATCTAACCAGGTAGGTCCATGGAGGGCAAAGCCACAAGCTGTCACGGTTATAACGTTGGCTACACGTTATAACCTACAGCAAAGCACTGGCGTTGTAGCTTGCTGGACATGTAAACGTCGATATTCCATAATAATAAGATAATTGATAAATCACAATAATACACGGGGTGGGAGATGAAGAAGCCACTTAAGATTCCTGCCGAGGATATTATTTTTCAATCTTAGTTCATCAGAGTATTAAGTTTATTCCAATGTCAATTAACGCTACCGGTGTGACGTCCCAACTGGTTTTCAAACTAACAGTTGTGTTTACCCAACATCAGCCATTGTGTTGCCTCTGTCAACAGATTCGTCACACATTCACGAACATGATATTGGCGATTTTTTTTTAAAGCCTCATCTCATATCAACTGCGACGAATATGTTACGTAGACGCTGACGTAATATATGAGTATGTAGCTGGAAACACTTGCACCCTCATCGATTATATGTTGTTTTGCTAAGAGCTCACTTAGAGTCATATGCATCGCAGTTGATATGAGATGCAGCTTGACAATCGACAAATATCATGTTTGTGACTGTGTGACGAATCTGGCGACAGACGCACCACATTTGGTGATGTTAGGTAAAACACAACGGTACGGGAACCAGTTAGTTTGAAAACCAGTTGGGACGCCACACCGGTAGCCACGGATTTACAATGGTGGAATTTAAACAGAAAACTACCAGCCAACCAGAAAGGTAAAGCAAGTTGATTTCCTGTTTTTTGTTGTAGGTGACAATTAACTGTACAGCTGAAAAAAGTCGAATAATTGATAAAGCAGATCAGCAAAAAGTTAATGTTGACGATGATTAATCGTTTTATTTGTTATAAACTGTAAAAAAAAAGAAGAGGGGAAAAAAAAAGATCCCTCTTATTGGTCATCAGGAAATTGTGATTGGCATCTTTCAAAACATCTGATAGTTAATAGACACGATTAATCAAATAATTGACAAATCAATCAGCAGTGTTACATCAGCACTCAATCAATGTTATCCATCCCACTCTGTAGCCAAACATGAGCCCCTCTTCAGTACATACTGACATTTAAAATGTTTGGTGCTTTCTAGGTTTGTTTTGCTAGAGTCGACCTTTTATCTGTGTGCTCCATATGGACAGATTTGAATCTCCTTTATCAGTTGTTGTTGTAGAAAGTACTGTAAACTCTCTTTAGTCACACTTAACCTGATACTTAGCATGAGTCAGAGGAGCTGACCCACCTATTTAACCTGGCAACAACATATCTGTTTACAGTATCCATCACACTCACGCAACCTGTAGAGTTATGAAAGAGGGAACTTAACTAACCAAATATGGTCTGTTTTTCTCTCTCTTTAAGAGGTATGTAGTTTTTATCGGTTTAATGATATTTACCACTTTACAACCCCCTCTTACATTGATCCGTGTGAGTCATGATCCTTTCCAGGCTGTTTAGAAACATCTTGATTCATTGTGTGTGCAGGAAGTTCACTTGCGTTCCAGTAATAAACCAGAAGTAGTTCTGGAGATGTATACGAGTAGTAGTTACTAATGACCGGAAAGCTGTGCAATAGAATATTTGTTATGACATATTCATTATTATAGTCAAATGCATTCAAAGCGATTAAAGAAAAGCTGATGGAAAATAAAGGAGGCGCTGCTATGATTACACATGGCCTCACAGGAGATACACAATTCTGTGAAGAAAGTCAAAGATATGGAGAAAGAATATCACTCATGATAAAGTAATCAAAATAAATTAAACAAAGGACACTAACTTCAAAACGCCGCTGAAAGTGTGAGCAGCAGTCTGTTTACAGCTTTCAGATTATGTATATTTTCTGTTTTCTGTTAGAGTGGAAGACATTGACAGGCCAGCCATGAGATCATTTTTATCTTATCATTTCCCGAGTTTAACAGTAGCAAGTCGTGGTGACCCACTGTCAGGTCAAAGGTCAGACACGCGAGGCTCTTCACTATCACACAGACACACACACACCAGTGTGGCAAAGTAAGGAATTGTGTAAGAGGCAGACAATGATTTATCGTCACATGTAGCCAGCCCTATTTCATGTCACAATATCTTGATTATTTACATGCCCTGCCCTGCTGTCTTACACTTTTAATAAAAGGATAAAACTGTATTTACATTAAAGTGAGATCTTTCTGTCACAGTGATATGTGTCAAATTATTGATTAGCTTTGTTTAACTAAGAATAATCAAGAAGCTAAAACGCTTTTAGAGTCCTGCACAAATGAGTCATAAAACCTGAAGTGAATTAGCGTTTTTGCATTTATTTTTCCCCTCATCTCAAAGTCAGTGCCTCCATGGTGTAGTTTGTTGAAAGCCTTTTTTCTTCTGCCCATTGCATTCACGCTTCAGAATTCATAAAGGTGGTGTTATCTTGCTGAACAAGCATCATAAACTTGTGTTTGCCACACAGCTTATTTCCTGCAATAATCCAAAATCCAATGGAAGAATCCCATTGGCTTTTTGTCAAGGAAACCAGTGTCATGCTGACTTCCGGGGGTCAGTCTACAAAAATACATCATCCCTGCACCACTGTACTGTGTTTAGAGGCACATACTGTATGTTGACTGGAATCATGTGTAATTGTAATCTCCCAGCTTCATCCTTTTTTACTTATTTTCCAATTCAAGTCAAAATATCTATTTGTATCTATTTACGATACATTTTTAGAGATTGTTTTCACTTTCTCTCGGTCACTAAATCACTAAAACATACAGCCTTAGCACGTGTGAATATATATATATATACATATATATAAACTGTATAACATCTACATGACATATGATGTCTTGATGTGTTGGGAGAAGAAACCTAGAACCAGTGCTTCTGCGGTAGAATGGCCGAGGAAAAAAAAAAAGCTTAAATTTTGCGTTACTTTTTATATTGTCCCTGATGCTGACCATAGCGGACCATTCTCCATCTGTGGGAGCTGATTTGTGTCACTGTATCGATGAGGGCAGTGAGCAGACCCTGTCTCAGTGCCCGTCACAGAGGGGGCTTGCTCAGTGCTCAGCCACCAAGGACAGTATAATGGCTTCCTGTCTCGCAGTCGCTGTGTCATCAGTTCCAGCAGGCAGATAGATGGCCCGACGGCTTACTTTTGCTGACCAGCTATCCATTTCTCTCCCCCTGTCTCTCTGTTTCTCTCCCAATTACCCCCCTCCATGTCTCCATTGACCTACCAGGGTCCTTTGACGTCTCAGTACAACAGTCACGTACATTTAGCCGTCTGCTAAACTTGGAAGCAGTGGTTTTCTATGACCCTAACCCTCGTCACATTATGTACTAATTAAGTTAACACGGATGTATGTTGCTTCCATATATTATCGTGATTGGATGATACATGAATGTGTGTACTGCACAAAAGAAATCTGTGGTCTTGGATCATTTTGAACTCTGTTGTTCTGTCTTTTTGATGATTTGTAAACGTGACCCCACAAACAAATTTCGACACAAAGAAACAGAAGCACATGCACACAAACTCTACAGCATGTAGCCCTGCATCTTTAGCTCCCCCTTGTGGTATTTATGAGTTTTTTTAGACTTGGGGTCACTCAGTTGGCCAGAGAAATTCCCTTTTATAACATGTTAACTTCATGTATAAATATGGCCGCCCTGACTGACACTGCAGCGACTTTCATTACAAACTACAAATGTTCAACGTCAACGTCAGGCAAAAATGGCTCATTTGTGATATGGGACCCCTGGTCTTCATGGTACAGGTTTTGGTTATGAAATTGACTTTGTGTTTGGAATAATTTGATCACTTTTTTTATTTATTAATTTGTGGGCACCCAAAAGATGAAAATAGTGTGTAAATCTCGGTTCTTCTGGTCTGTGTGATCTTAATAATTACTTGGGTCTCTTTTTTTTCCTGTTAGTCTGGAGCTTTTGTATCTGGGTGGGAACCTCATTACAGCCATTCCTCCAGAAGTGGCTAACCTGCCCTGGCTCAGCTACCTGGTCCTATGTGACAACCGCATCCAAAGTGTCCCCCCGCAGCTCACCAGGTAACCGCTCACACATACACCGCCGGTATCTCACCAGTGAAACCCGAAGAGAACAATATCAAGATAAAAGCCAGATATGCATGTGCAATGACCCCACTTGTTCTGTCGGGTGAAATCATTCCTCTGTCCCTCTCCAGGCTCCACTCGCTGCGATCTTTAAGTCTCCACAACAACTTGCTGACTTACCTGCCGAGGGAGATCCTCTGCCTGGTGCACCTGCAGGAGCTCAGTCTCCGTGGCAACCCACTGGTGGTGCGCTTTGTCAAGGAGATGACCTACGACCCCCCGTCACTGCTGGAGTTGGCAGGACGTACCGTCAAGAGCCGAAATCTGCCCTACTACCCCTGCGACATGCCTTCAAACCTGCTGCACTACCTAGACTTGGCCAGCAAGTGCCCCAACCCCAAGTGTGCCGGTAAGACGCCTTTTCATAGGATGTGAAGAAAATGTTGTTTTTAGCATCAAAATATTTCTCATATCGCTCTCATTGGTTCTTGACATGTGTTCTTTTTTGGCTTGTGATCCCATACAATGTCGAATTTACCACTTGTAACCCCTTATCAAGCAGACACAGTATGTCTGCCAACTGTGACCAATTCAAACAAAAACTGTTTTTTTATTTAAATACTTCTGACAAACCTAAAGAAGTAAAAAATGTCCAGTAATTTACTAAAGAAAATGGCGAGGAAACTTTCCCAATCCCCGCGTTGAGAACAGCTTTGATATCATATCCTAAAAACCTGAGTTCATGACAATGATGCAACATATAAATATTGATCTACTATGTTGACGTGTTCATACATACCCTTTGTTTCCTTGTCTCACTCTGCTTTATCCAGGCGTCTACTTTGATTCATGTGTGCGCCAGATCAAGTTTGTGGACTTCTGTGGAAAGTACCGGCTGCCCCTCATGCACTACCTGTGCTCCCCAGAATGCACCTCTCCCTGCAGCTCCAACCCCCAGAGTGACGCCGAGTCGGAGGACGAGAGCAGCGTGCCCGCATACCGCCTGCAGAGGGTGCTTCTGGGATAGCACAACATGGAGCAGCCTCTGAGACCTCTGGATGGGGCCGGCCTTGTCAGTCTGTCAGTCTGTCAGTGTGTTCAAGATTTTTACAGAGATGAACTTGGCTGTCAGACTTAACATAAACGCACATACTCGCATACAAACACCAGCGGTAACACTGTATTACAGTCGGCCTGTGTGGCCGTCTGTAGACAGAATGACTCCTGAGGCCCTGAAAACTTGTTGACTCAATTTAAAGGAACTTTTGTAGAAAGGAATCCATACATCACTCTACATAACATGAGCAAAGGAGCCACGTAGCCATGTAAATCCACAGTCTGCCAGTCATGACTCCATTAAAGTGCTGGTCTCACGGTCAAGGATAAGAGCGGCAGGGTTCTTTTCCATTCAGGGCAGCAGACTTTATCTTTCATACAACACTTGGTGCTTTTGTAGTAGAGACGGTAAAATGCTCTGTATTTTCTGCACGTTTGGATACAAACAATTT
This sequence comes from Anarrhichthys ocellatus, assembly GCF_004355925.1. NCBI lineage: Eukaryota > Metazoa > Chordata > Actinopteri > Perciformes > Anarhichadidae > Anarrhichthys > Anarrhichthys ocellatus. The sequence goes on along the minus strand of NW_022280077.1, from coordinate 2,160,858 downwards.
GTTTTTTGTCCGGCTACTGGTCAGCCAGCTTTCATTTAAATTTCTCTCACTGGGTGAGCACCAAAGCTGCTATGCCAACTAGAAAAAAGTCTGGGATTTATTTTGAATATATCCGCTGAAACATTGACATTAGTTTAACACTACAGTGTTCTAAACTGATCGAGTACGATGTGTGACATGGCCTTATTTACACTGTGTGTGTGTGTGTGTGTGTGTGTGTGTGTGTGTGTGTGTGTGTGT